>NC_053028.1:390207661-390530330 GCF_003073215.2 Triticum urartu
CAAGCTCCTAGCCAAAAGCTACTCAAAGCGCAAATTACTACCTCAGTTCGACGACGAGGCGCCGGAACACATACCACCATCGCGCAATGCGGCTGACCGACCACCACGTGGCCGGGACAAAGCGGAAACTCAAGCCGAACACCAGCCCGCCCTGCCTCATCGCAGAGGCAGAGGTAAATCAGCTCACGGTCATACATATGACCTTCTACATGACCTGAACAATAAAGCAGGACATACCAGATCGATCTACGGATCGCGAGGACGTACCCCGACACGCGACGACAGCCATCTGTCCAGACGTGACAAACCTAGTCATGTGCGGCCTAAATGCCACAGACGAACCCCATCAGAGCTACACCGCGATACGGCCCGATATAGAGGTGCCGTACACCCTCATTGCTTCACCAACGAAGTCATGGAACATGAATTCCCAAAAGGGTTCAAACCCGTGAATATAGAATCATATGATGGCACCAGAGACCCCGTGGTATGGATCGAAGACTTCATTCTCCACATTCATATGGCCCGCAGTGATGACCTTCATGCCATTAAATACCCCCCTGAAACTCAAAGGACCAGCACGACACTGGTTGAACAACCTGCCCGAAAACTCCATCGACAGCTGGGAGGACTTGGAAGAAGCCTACCTTGATAACTTCCAAGGTACATACGTTCGACCTCCGGACGTCGATGACTTAAGCCATATAGTTCAACAGCCCGGAGAGTCCACCAGGAAATTCTGGACCAGGTTCCTAACTAAAAAGAACCAGATAGTCGACTGTCCGGGTGCCGAAGCCCTAGCGGCCTTTAAACACAGCATCCACGACGAATGACTCGCCCGCCACCTCGGCCAAGAGAAGCCAAAGTCCATGGTGGCCCTCACGGCACTCATGACCTGCTTTTGCACGGGCGAGGATAGCTGGCTGGCCCATAGCAAAAACAATGCAAGCGACGCCGGCACCCCTGAAGCTAAAAATAGCAACGATAAGTCTCGACGCAACAGGTACAAACGTTGAAATAACAATGACAACACCAAGGATACGGCGGTCAATGCCGGATTCAGTGGCTCCAAGCCTGCTCAGTGGAAGAAGCCATTCAAAAAGAACAATTCGGGCCCATCTAGCCTGGACCACATACTTGATCGTCTGTGCCAGATTCATGGCACCCCAGACAAACCACCCAATCATACCAATAGAGATTTTTGGGTTTTTAAATAGGCCGGCAAGTTAAATGCAGAAAAGATAAGGGATCACAAAGCAAAGACAACGACGAGGAGCCCCGGTCGCCGAACATAGGGGGACAGAAAGAAGTTCCCTCCTCAGGTCAAAACGGTAAACATGATATACGCTACCCACATCCCCAAGAGGGAGCACAAACACGCACTCAGGGACGTCTACACGATAGAGCCAGTCGCCCCAAAATTTAATCCATGGTCGTCATGCCCAATCACTTTTGATCGCCGGGATCATCCGACCAGTATCCGTCATGGCGGTTCAGCCGCACTGGTCCTGGACCCAATAATTGATGGGTTCCACCCGACACGAGTCCTGATGGACGGTGGCAGTAGCCTCAACTTGCTCTATTAGGATACAATGCGCAAAATGGGCATTAACCCATCGCGGATCAATCCCACAAAGACTAACTTTAAAGGAGTCATACCGGGCGTAGAGGCCCACTGCACGGGTTCAATCACACTAGAGGTTGTCTTCGGGTCTCCGAACAACTTCCGAAGTGAGGAGTTAATCTTCGATATCGTCCCCTTTCGCAGCGGCTACCACGCACTGCTCAGACGAACCACATTTGCTCGATTCGATGCGGTCCCACACTACGCTTATCTCAAGCTTAAGATGCCCGGACCGTGCGGCGTCATAACAATAATGGAAATACGGAACGTTCCCTCCGCACCGAGGAGCACACCGCCTACCTTAGCGGTAGAGGTACAGGACGACCTTGTCAAGCAGAACCTCAATTCGGCGGCCGATCCCTCAGACACTGCCAAGAGTGTCCAAACCATTCCGCAGAAGGACAGCTCGGCTCATCAGGAGCTCGACTGGCAATTTGGCCTCCGTCCCCGTCCTGACCAAGTGGCGGCCATCATACCGCGCGTACATAATTACGCACTAAAAATACCATGGACCCGGATGGAGGCATAATCAGCTTGTGATCCGCAATACGGCTCGACCACCCCAGACACTCATACTTTCACTATTCCCTTTTTTATTTTGTTTTTCCTTTTTTTACAGGCCTTTCCTGGCGGCTTGACCATCGATTCTTTTCGAAGGATAAAAACACCAAGACAATAAGAAGCATGGACATACTGGGAAACTCTTAGGTGGTCTCTTTAATGATCCCTTTACCTATCTTTAGGACCCACACGCAGCTCTCTCTTGGTGAAGGCATAGTAAATAGCCTTTCCGCTTATTGCATTACTTGTATAAATGCGCTTTAACGCACCAATGAAATTATAATAGAAATAGTTTGTGTCCCAAATCTTCACGACTCTAGCTTACCACTGGTTCTTCCTTTTTTCTTTCTTTTTGCCTTTTCCTTTCTGGTAATTCTATCAGATAACACCTGTACACTCAGGTGCGTTTCAATTTTTCAGGGGCTTCATAGCGCCCCACAACATGGCAACAAAAGTCCGAACACTTTTACAGCACAGTTCAACACCCCAAATTTAGCACTATATGCATTGGCTCCGAATCATGTCTTTGGTCAATAGTTGGGTTGCCCGGCTCCTGTGCTTGCTACCTTACATTCCGCTATATCGGCTAGGGCAGTAAAGGGAGAACTACTGCGATTGTGCCTTGGTTTACCCAAGTGAGCACCTCAGTAGAGAAAGCCGAAAACTGACTGTCATGATGCGGCGAGAGCCGGTCAGCTCTTTGGAGGTCTCAAATCCTTAGAGATTTTTCCGCATTACGCGAGGGATTGGTACTTACCCGATCAAGTGTTTACAGCATCCTAGTCCGGATACTAGGGGCTGCACATATATTTCTATTGTCAAACTCCTATGGCTAAGTGAGAGTGTAAAAGCCGCATAGTCCGATTGCCTAGTTCGTCATGCTAAACACCTCCTTCAAGGAGCAAACAATTGGATCAAGAGTGTTTAGATTACATCCCGAACACCCCCGTATTTCCTACGTGGGGGCAGAAACTGACGACTGGCCAACTCTCATATTTCACATAAAACGGCTGCACAGGAGGAGAATTTTTTTAAAGTATTATATTACATAAAAGTTTTGTTTCACCATCCAAGGCAAAGACAACATGAATGTATTCATTCGAAAATAATGTCTTGCCCACACTGCGTTGCTACAATGCGAGAACCCTCTAGGACATCTGCAAAATAGCGCTCGGGTGTGCGGTGCTCCTTGCCCTCTGGCGGCCCCTTGGTCATCTCGAAGGCGTCCATCTTCGCCCACCACATCTTGCAGCGGGCGAAGGCCATGCGCACACCTTCAATACAGGCTGATCGATTAACGGCGTCCAGCCAGGGACAGGCGTTTACCAGCCGCTTCACAAGCCCGAAGTAGCTGCCGGGCATAGCTTCGGTTGGCCACAGCCGGATTATCAAATCCTTCATGGCTAGTTCGGCCACCCTATGCAGCTCCACCAGCTATTTCAGCTGATCGGCGAAGGGCACGGGATGCTCTGGCGCAAGATACTGTGACCAGAACAATTTCTCCATGGATCTCCCTTCTTCGGCTTGGAA
This sequence comes from Triticum urartu, assembly GCF_003073215.2. NCBI lineage: Eukaryota > Viridiplantae > Streptophyta > Magnoliopsida > Poales > Poaceae > Triticum > Triticum urartu. Next base: position 390,211,377 of record NC_053028.1, read on the forward strand.
GAACTCCGCGGCGTCGGACACACTGCGTGGCAGATCTGCGAAGGCTCCTGGAGAACTCTGTGGGAAATACTTCTTCTTCATGTATTTGCTTTGTATACTAAACGCCTTACCCGCCGCGATCTTCCTGGCCTCTTGGATCTCCTGGAGGGCACCCTGGGCTTCAACCCGGGCCGCTTCCGCGCTTTGACGAGCCTTGGAGAGTTCGGTCTCTCGAGCCGAAACATCGCCCTCCAGGGTCTCGTACTTCTTCACCGCATCCTGGAGCTCTTGCTGGACCTCGTTCAGCCAGGCCTTCAGCTTCTTGCAAGTGGCTTACTCCTTGACAGCTTTCCCCTTGGCTTCGGCCAGGGCCTTTTTCAAGGCCTCGACCTCGGTCGTCGCCCCTACACATATAATGACACTATAGTCAATATACATCATTTACTCTTTCCGAATATATAATGAGCCATTGCATACCTTGCTGGTCTTCCAGCTGCTTCCTCGCTTGGCCGAGTTCCTCCTCGGCCCACTACAGTCTCTGCTTCAGTCCAGAGACTTCGGCAGTGTGAGAGGTCGCGGCCAACAACGAGGCCTGTTTATTCACAGCAGACACATTTTAGTTAGTTTCCTGCAAAATTTCATTGATCCTCTGTCTGGCTTCTCTTTTTGAACACCGGACAGTGTCTCAAGGGCTACTGTCTATACTAGGATTTCCTCGGTTAAACGCTACTTACCTCAAAACCTATCAGCAGGCCGCTGCAGGCTTCGGTCAGTCCGCTCTTAACGGACTGAACCTTCTCAATCATCATACCCATAAGGATACAGTGTTCTTCCATAATGGAAGCACCTCGTAGCGCTTCCAATAGATTATCCGGCGCCTCTGGTTGGACCGAGGTCGCCGGTGGGACGGGCGCGCCTCCTTCTCTTGATGGTGGCTGCTTGTCAGACTCCGGGGTCGTATGGGACTCCGGATCCGTGCTCAGAGGGGGGCCGAATTGAGCACGGCCCCCATCGTTAGTCTCCATGGGGGGCTGTTCCCCCATGTGTCCGGCGGCTGAGGTATCGCCCTCCGGTGCCGTCTTGACGGCCTCCCGAACCTCTCACTGGCCTGGGAAGGTCCTTCGGGACAGCACCTCGACATCTCTCTTGGCCTTGGGAGAGTAAGCGGTCGGCGGTGTCTCGCTGGCCATCTGCTTTGAGTCCAACGAGCCTCTTGATGAGGATCGCTGGGAGCTGTCGTGGGCCGGACTGCAATAGCATATATAATCATGTCAATACAACAAAGAGGAGAGGTTAGATTTATGGGCATGTATGAGTCTTAGCACTTATGATGCAACCCGAGGCTTAGTGCAGGGGTGGCGCTCCGGACTGCTGTCGACGTCCCATGCGGAGCTGCCCACGAGCGGGCCTTTCCCCTTCTTGGATGCCTCCGCCTCCAGAATTGTGGAGGCCGCCCTCTTCTTGCTCCCCCCGTCAGGGGGAGAATCGCTCTCCTCCTCCTCATCATCATCATCATTGTCTTCGGCGATGGAGGAGCGGGTCTTGTCTTCAGACATCGCGTCCGAAGCGCCCTTGCGGCGGGGGCCACTCTGGACCCCCTTGGCCTTCCCCGTGGCCTTCTTCGCCGGCGATGTATAGGGCGCCGGCACCAGCATCTTCGCTAAACGCAGGATGGCTGGTTCTTCAGGCAGCGGAGCCGGACACTGGATCCGCTTCGCCCTCTCCATCCAGTCCTGAAGAAGCAATGATAATAAAAGCTTAGATATCATCCTTGAAACAAGATAGTAGGGGATGTGTTAAAAATAACATACCTCGTTGGCAAGGTGGTTAATGTCGTGCCCGCGGTCCAAATCTGTGGCCGGCGGTGTCTCGTTGCCCTTGAAGAGCAACTTCTAGGCGTCCTCGTGAGTGGTTTTGAAGAGCCTCTTCAGGGTATGGTGCTTCTTCAGATTGACCTCCCGTAGAGGGAGGCTTCGGCTTTGGCACGGGAGAATCCGGCGAACTAGCATCACCTGGATTATATCGACAAGTTTGACATCCTTGTCCACCATGCTTTGAACGTGCGTCTGCATCGCTATCAGCTCATCTGGCGAACGCCGGTTCGGGCTCTTCTCGACCCAGGAGGTGAGTCGCATGGGAGCGTCGGAGTTGAATTCGGCAGCTATGGCCCAGGTGGCGCCGCGGGGTTCTGTATGTAGAACCACTGTTTCTGCCATTCCTTTACAGTCTCCATGAAAGTGCCTTTTGTCCAGGAGACATTGGTCAGCTTACTCACCATGGCGCCTCCGCACTCCACGTGCTGGCCATCCACCACCTTTGGCTTCACGTTGAAGACCTTGAGTCATAGCCCGAAGTGGGGTTGGATGCGGAGGAAGGCCTCACACACGACGATGAACGCCGAGATGTCGATGAAAGAGTTCGGGGATAGATCATGGAAGTATATCCCGTAATAGTACATCAGCCCGCGGACGAAAGGGTGGAGTGGAAACCCTAGCCCGCGGAGGAAGTGAGGGATGAATACCACCCTCTCGTTGGGCTTCGGTGTGGGGACGACTTGCCCCTCGGCTAGAAGATGGGGGCAATTTCCTTCGCCAAGTACCCGTCCGCCCAAAGCTCAGTAATGTTCTTCTCCTTTACGGAGGAGACCATCCACTTGCCTTGACCTCCGGATCCGGACATGGTTGAGTGCTAGCTTGATTAGGAAGAAGATGAGAATTTGGGCGCTGGAGCACAAGATTGGAAGGGCAGAGGAAGAGAGAAGGCGTGGGAGAAGAAGGGGGAATCCTTATCCCCTTATAAAGGCAGTGAATATCGAACGCCTCCCCACTCGCCCTAAAACTCGCCTATTCCCAAGGGATGTGTAAACGACACGGTTGGGTTACCCATGCCCGCATTGATGAACATCCCGCAATAAGGGGACACGATCTCTACTTTGACAAGACATGCGAATGGAAACCACATCTCAAAGCGCAGAATGGCGGACAAAAATGGTTTGACATAGTGACCGAACAGATGTGATGTCATCTTGCAAAAAGTTGTCAGCATATGGGACTCGTGAAATACTATATTCCTTGCGGTTGTGTGTGGTACTTGTGTTGCAGATCTGGACACCTTCGTTTCATCCGAATACTATCCTGGAGTATTCAGAAAATAGAACCCGCCTTGCAATGCCAAAGACAATCTGCGCACCAGACACATCGTCATTGAAGCCTGGTTCAGGGGCTACTGAGGGAGTCCTGGACTAAGGGGTCCTCGGGTGTCCGATCTATTGGATATGGGCCGGACTAATGGGCCGTAAGGATACAAAGACTGAAGACTCCACCCGTGTCCAGATAGGACTCTTCTTGGCATGGAAGGCAAGCTTGGCAACCAACTATGAAGATTCATTTCTATATAACCGACCTTGTGCAACACTAGATCCCTCCCGTGTCTGTATAAACCGGAGGGCTAGGTCCATAGATAGGCCGAATCCTCATAATCATAGCCAGGTTAGACTTTTATGGTTTAGTCATCACGATCTCGTGGTAGATCAACTCTTGTAATACTCATATTCATCAAGATCAATCAAGCAGGACGTAGGGTATTACCTCCATAGAGAGGGCTCGAACCTGGGTAAAACACGGTGTCTCCCGTCTCTTGTTACCATCGATCCTGGACGCACAGTTCGGGACCCCCTACCCGAGATCCGCCGGTTTTGATACCGACAACTGTATTTACAAGAAAGAGAGTGGGAGCTCTGTAGTATTTCTAATATTATATGTGGATGACATATTGTTGATTGGAAATAATACAGAATTTCTGGGTAGCATAATAGGATGCTTGAATAAGATTTTTTTAATGAAAGACCTCGGTGAAGTTGCTTATATATTGGGCATCAAGATCTATAGAGATAGATCAAGACGCTTAATTGGAATTTCACAAAGCACATACCTTTATAAAGTTTTGAAGAAGATCAAAATGGATCAGTCAAAGAAAGGGTTCTTGCTTGTGTTACAAGGTGTGAAGTTGAGTCAGACTCAATGCCGACCACTGCAGAAGATAGAGAGAAAATGAAAGCCATTCCCTATGCCTCAGCCATAGGTTCTATCATGTATGCAATGCTGTGTACCAGACTTGATGTGTGCCTTGCTATAAGTTTAGCAGGGAGGTACCAAAGTAATCCAGGAGTGGATCACTGGACATCGGCCAAGAACATCCTGAAATACCTGAAAAGGACTAAGGATATGTTTCTCGTTTATGGAGGTGACAAAGAGCTCGTCGTAAATGGTTACGTTGATGCAAGCTTTGACACTGATCCAGATGACTCTAAGTCACAAACCGGATACGTATTTATATTGAATGGTGGAGCTGTCAGTTGGTGCAGTTCCAAGCAGAGCGTCATGGCGGGATCTACGTGTGAAGCGGAGTACATAGCTGCTTCAGAAGCATCAAATGAAGGAGTCTGGATGAAGGAGTTCATAACCGATCTAGGTGTAATACCTAGTGCATCGGGTCCAATGAAAATCTTTTGTGACAATACTGGAGCAATTGCCTTGGCAAAGGAATCAAGATTTCACAAGAGAACCAAACACATCAAGAGATGCTTCATTCCATCCGCGATCAAGTCAAGGAGGGAGACATAGAAATTTGCAAGATACATACGGATCTGAATGTTGCAGACCCGTTGACGAAGCCTCTCTCATGAGTAGAACATGATCAATACCAAGACTCCAGGGGTTTCTAGAATTGTTACTATGTAATCTATATTATTGACTCTAGTGCAAGTGGGAGACTGAAGGAAATATGCCCTAGAGGCAATAATAAAGTTGTTATTTATATTTCCTTATATCATGGTAAATGTTTATTATTCATGCTAGAATTGTATTAACCGGAAACTTAGTACATGTGTGAATACATAGACAAATAGAGTGTCCCTAGTATGCCTCTACTTGACTAGCTCGATAATCAAAGATGGTTAAGTTTCCTGACCATAGACATGTGTTGTCATTTGATGAACGGTATCACATCATTAGAGAATGATGTGATGGACAAGATCCATCCGTTAGCTTAGCATTATGATCATTTAGTTTTATTGCTAATGCTTTCTTCATGACTTATACATATTCCTCTAACTGTGAGATTATGCAACTCCCAAATACCGAAGGAACACTTTGTGTGGTATGAAATGTCACAACGTAACTGGGTGATTATAAAGATGCTCTACAGGTGTCTCCGATGGTGTTTGTTGAGTTGGCATAGATAAAGATTAGGATTTGTCACTCCGAGTATCGGAGAGGTATCTCTGGGCCCTCTCGGTAATGCACATCACCATAAGCCTTGCAAGCAATGTGACTAATGAGTTAGTTATGGGATGATGCATTACAGAACGAGTAAAGAGACTTGCCGGTAACGAGATTGTACTGGGTATGATGATATTGACGATCGAATCTCGGGTAAGTAACATACCGATGACAAAGGGAATGACGTATGTTGTTATGCGGTTTGACCGATAAAGATCTTCGTAGAATATGTAGGAGCCAATATGAGCATCCAGGTTCCGCTATTGGTTATTGACCAGAGATGTGTCTCGGTCATGTCTACATAGTTCTCGAACCCGTAGGGTCCGCACGCTTAACATTCGATGAGGATTTGTATTATGAGTTATGTGATTTGATGAACAAAGTTTGTTGGGAGTCCCGGATGAGATCACGGACATGACGAGGAGTCTCGAAATGGTCGACATGTAAAGATTGATATATTGGATGAAGGTATTCGGACACCGGAAAGGTTTTGGGACGTTTATGCTATTTATCGGGGAACCGAGGGGTTACGGGAAACCCCCGGGGAAGTTATGGGCCCTAATGGGCCATAAGGGAGTAGGGGAGGGAAGGCCACAAGGTGGCGCCCGCCCCCGCCCAAGGGCAGTCCGAATTGGACTAGGGGGAGGGGGCGCGGCCCCCCTTCCTTTCCCTCTCCCTCTCCTTCCCTCCTTCCCCTTCTTGGAATAGGAAAGGGGGGGAGAATCCTACTAGGAACGGAGTCCTAGTAGGACTCCCCCCATGGCGTCCCCCCTTGGCCAGCCACCTCCTCCTCCCCCCTTTATATACGGAGGCAGGGGCACTCCAAAGACACAACAAACAATCTCTTAGCCGTGTGCGGTGCCCCCTCCACAGTTCAATACCTCGGTCATATCGTCATAGTGCTTAGGTGAAGCCCTGAGCCGGTAACTTCATCATCACCGTCGCCATGCCTTCGCGCTGACATAACTCTCCCTCGTCCTCAACTGGATCAAGAGCTCGAGGGACGTCATCGTGCTGAATGTGTGCTGAACACGGAGGTGCCGTACATTCTGTACTTAGATCGATTGGATCATGAAGACGTTCGACTACATCAACCGCGTTACTAAACGCTTCCGCTTTCGGTCTACGAGGGTACGTGGACACACTCTCCCCTCTCGTTGCTATGCATCTCCTAGTTAGATCTTGCGTGATCGTAGGAATATTTTTTAATTACTACATTCCCAACAGTACGGATGCAAGAGATGATTTAGTTTTTCTTGTTGAATGCATCCTAATTTGAATATTAATTTATTTTATGATTTAGTTTTTCTTATTGAACGCTCAAATTGGAGAACTACTCCTATTTTGAATGCTCAAATTGGAGAGCACTATGCAAGGAATATGCATTTGATTAGTTGATAGCTTATATGCATTTGTTTATATTTTGTTTTTGTAGAAATCAAGGAGCCCCTCCATCATCCCTGCCATTGTCCCCATCACCGACACCCTCTGACCTCAAGGTGAGACCAACCAAATCTCCATGTCAATATGAGTCCTATAAGATATTTTGAAATGTTTTTGTTCATATTTGCAACCATTGAAATGCAATGATGATAACCCACAAGTATAGGGGATCGCACCAGTTTTTGATAAGTAAGAGTGTCGAACCCAACGAGGAGCTAAAGGCAAAAGCAAAACAAATATTCCCTCAAGTTCGATCGACCACCGATACAACTCTACGCACGCTTGATGTTCGCTTTATCTAGAACAAGTATGAAACTAGAAGTACTTTGTACGTGTTTTTGGATAGGTTTGCAAGATAATAAAGAACACGTAAATAAAAAGTAGGGGCTGTTTAGATAAAGACACAACTAAATTAGTTTTAGTAGAGAGCTTTTTGTTACAAGAAAGTTTTTTGTCCCTAGGCAATCGATAACTAGACCGGTAATCATTATTGCAGTTTTATATGAGGGAGAGGCATAAGCTAACATACTTTCTCTACTTGGATCATATGCACTTATGATTGGAACTCTAGCAAGCATCCGCAACTACTAAAGATCATTAAGGTAAAACCCAACCATAGCATTAAAGCATCAAGTCCTCTTTATCCCATACGCAACAACCCCCTTACTCGGGTTTGTGTTTCAGTCACTCACGCAACCCACTATAAGCGAATCATGAACGTATTGCAACACCCTACAGCGGGGACCCCCCACGCTTGCACGACACGGAGAGCAGCATAGGACAGCACCAATAATAAAACATGCAACTCAAACCAATCTTGATCATCAAATAGCCCATAGGACAAAATGGATCTGCTCAAACATCATAGAATAGCCATACATCATTGGGAAATAATATATAGCATTGAGCACCATGTTTAGGTAGAGATTACAGTGGGTAAGAGAGAGGTTACACCGCTGCATAGAGGGGGAAAGATTTGGTGATGATGGCGGTGAAGTTGTTGGTGAAGATTGCGGTGATGATGATGGCCCCCGGTGGCACTCAGGTGCTACCGGAAGCGAGGGAGAGAGAGCCCCCTCCTTCTTCTTCTTCCTTGACATCCTCCCTATATGGGAGAAGGGTTTCCCCTCTGGTCCATGGCCTCCATGGAACGGGAGGGGCAAGAGCCCCTCCGAGATTGGATCTCTCTCTCTCTCTCTCTCTCTCTATTTCTGCGTTCTGAGATTCTACCCCTTCACCATTTCTTATATTCCCGGAGATCCGTAACTCCGATTGGGCTGAAATTTTAACACGATCTCTATCTAGATATTAGCTTTGTTGCGGCGAAAGAAGGGCATCAATCGCCTTACAGGGTCGCCACGAGGGTCAGGGGCGCACCCCCTGCCTTGTGGGCCCCTCGAGCATCGTCTCGCGTTGATATCACTTCCCAAAAATCACATATATTCCAAAAAAATCTCCGTCCATTTTATCTCGTTTGGACTCCGTTTGATATGGATATTCTGCGAAACAAAAAACATGCAACAAACAGGAACTGGCAGTGGGCACTGGATCAATATGTTAGTCCCAAAAAAAGTATAAAAATTTGCCAAAAGTATATGAAAGTTGTAGAATATTGGCATGGAACAATCAAAAATTATAGATACAGCTGAGACATATCAGCATCCCCAAGCTTAATTCCCGCTCGTCCTCGAGTAGGTAAATGATAAAAAAGATAATTTTTGATGTGGAATGCTACCTAGCATAATCTTGATCACATATCTAATCATGGGATGAATATTAAGATACGAGTGATACAAAGCAATAGTCTATCATTTGACATAAAAACAATAATACTTCAAGCCTACTAATAAAGCAATCATGTCTTTTCAAAATAACATGGCCAAAGAAAGTTATCCCTACAAAATCATATAGTCTGGCTATGCTCCATCTTCACCACACAAAATATTCACATCATGCACAACCCCGATGACAAGCCGAGCAATTGGTTCATACTTTTTAACGCTCTTCAGCATTTTCAACCCTCACGCAATACATGAGCCTGAGCCATGGACATAGCACTATAGGAGGAATAGAATGGTGGTTGTGGAGATGACAAAAAGGAGAAGATAGTCTCACATCAACTAGGCGTATCAACGGGCTATGGAGATGCCCGTCAATAGATATCAATGTGAGTGAGTAGGGATTGCCATGCAACAGATGCACTAGAGCTATAAGTATATGAAAGCTCAAACTGAAACTAAGTGGGTGTGCATCCAACTTGCTTGCTCATGAAGACCTAGGGCATTTGAGGAAGCCCATCGTTGGAATATACAAGCGAAGTTCTATAATGAAAATTCCCACTAGTATATGAAAGTGATAACTCAAGAGACTCTCTATATGAAGAATATGGTGCTACTTTGAAGCACAAGTGTGGTAAACGGATAGTACCATTGCCCCCTTTTCCTTTTTTCTTTCTTTTTTCTTTTTTTTCTTTTTTTTGTGGGCTTCTTTAGCCCCCCCTTTTTTATTTAGGCTTCTTTGGCCTCTCTTTTTTGGGCGGGCAATGCTCTAATAATGGTGATCATCACACTTTTATTTACTTACAACTCAATATTACAACTCGATACTAGAACAAAGATACGACTCTAAAAGAATGCCTCCGGCGGTGTACCGGGATGTGCAATGATCTAGCGTAGCAATGACATCAAAAAACGGACAAGCCATGAAAACATCATGCTAGCTATCTTACGATCATGCAAAGCAATATGACAATGAATGCTCAAGTCATGTATATGATGATGATGGAAGTTGCATGGCAATATATCTCGGAATGGCTATGGAGATCCCATGATAGGTAGGTATGGTGGCTGTTTTGAGGAAGGTATATGGTGGGTTTATGGTACCGGCGAAACTTGCGCGATACTAGAGAGGCTAGCAATGGTGGAAGGGTGAGAGTGCGTATAATCCATGGACTCAACATTAGTCATAATGAACTCACATACTTATTGCAAAAGTTTATTAGCCCTCGAAGCAAAGTACTACTACACATGCCCCTAGGGGGATAGATTGGTAGGAAAAGACCATCGCTCATCCCCGATCGCCACTCACAAGGAAGACAATCAATAAATACCTCATGCTCCGACTTCGTTACATAACGGTTCACCATACGTGCATGCTACGGGAATCACAAACCTCAACACAAGTATTTCTACAATCCAGAACTACCCACTAGCATGACTCTAATATCACCATCTTTTATATCGCAAAACTATTGCAAGGAATCAAACACATCATATTCAGTGATCTACAAGTTTTATGTAGGATTTCATGACTAACCATGTGAATGACCAGTTTCTGTCATATCTCTAAATAGATATAAGTGAAGCAAGAGAGTTTAATTCTTTTTACAAAATATATGCCCGTGCTCTAACAAATATAAGTGAAGTGAAAGAGCATTCTACAAATGGCGGTTTTCTATGTAAAGAGAAACAGGCAATCCAAACTTCAAATGATAAGTGAAGCACATGAAGCATTCTATAAAGCCATACTCAAAAGATATAAGTGAAGTGCATAGAGCATTCTATAAATCAACCAAGGACTATCTCATACCAGCATGGTGCATAAAAGAAAAAATGAAAACTAAATGCAAAAGGCGCTCCAAGATTGCACATATCGCATGAACGAAACGAATCCGAAAACATACCGATACTTGTTGAAGAAAGAGGGGATGCCTTCCGAGGCATCCCCAAGCTTAGACGCTTGAGTCTCCTTGAATATTTACTTGGGTTGCCTCGGGCATCCCCAAGCTTGAGCTCTTGCCTCTCTTCCTTCTTCTCACATCGAGACCTTCTCGATCATCGAACACTTCATCCACACAAAACTTCAACAGAAAACTCGGTAAGATCCGTTAGTATAATAAAGCAAATCACTACTCTAAGTACTGTTGCAAACCAATTCATATTTTTTTGCATTGTGTCTACTGTAATATAACTTTTTCATGGCTTAATCCACTGATATGAATCGATAGTTTCATCAAAACAAGCAAACTATGCATCAAAAACAGATCTGTCTAAAACAGAACAGTCTGTAATAATCTGAACATTCAACATACTTCTGATACTTGATAAATTCTACCAAAATTAGGAAAAATAAAAAATTTGTATAGAAAGACAGTTCAAAAAGAATCAAAACCATTGGATGTTCCAGCTAAAAATGTAAAATTGCGCACTACAGCCAAAGTGTCTGTCCTCCACCTTACAAACCATCAAGAAAATGTAAACATCCTAAAGGCAAACCTTGGCACATTATGTTTATAATACAATGGAATTGTACAAGGGGATAATTATTTTTGTTGAAAATTTTCTGTAATCAAGATACACAAAGTTGCCGTGAGTATGAACAAAGTTCAAGGAGCTCTCCCACTTCAACAATGCTTGTCTTTCTCACTTTCACTTTCCTTTTTGAAAAAGTTTTGGGTTACCCTCTTTATTTTGTTGTTTTTAAACTATATGAAAGCACTCAACAGAAATAAATGAATCTCTAAAACTTCTGGGTTGTCTCCCTGGCAGCGCTTTCTTTAAAGCCATTAAGCTAGGCATATAGTGCTCAAGTAGTGAATCCACCCGGATCCCAAGGTATATCAAAGCCAATTTTAATAAGCAATGATTTGTAATTTAGTAGTGAGAACAAAGTAACATATATCATGTAATGACAAAGTCTAACTCTCTTCCTATGCATCAGCATGTCATAAAAGAACAATTCATGCACACATAGTAAAGGCCAATGCATAGTATAGACAGTTTTTTGCAATTTTATCATGCGGGAAACATAGAGAGGTGGAGATATAGTTACTCTCTCATAATAATTGCAAGTAGGAGCAGAAAGCACATGCATATTATATTCATGAAAATCATCATGTGTAACGGTAAAAGGCAACCCATCAATATAATCCTTAATAAGGGCAAACTTCTCCGATATAGTGTAGTCGGGAGAATTCAAAAAGATAATAGGACTATCATGTGTGTGTGCAATAGCAACAATTTCATGTTTAACATAAGGAACTATAGCAAGTTCATCTCCATAAGCATAATTCATATTGGCATCTTGGCCACAAGCATAGCAAGCATCATCAAAAAGGGATATTTCAAAAGAATCAACGAGATCATAACAATCATCATAGCAATCATCCTTCGGTAAGCAAGAAGGGAAATTAAACAATGTATGAGTTGAAGAGTTACTCTAATTAGAAGGTGGGCACGGGTAGCTAATCCGCTCTTCCTCCTTTTGTTCTTCGCTCTCCTCATCATCTTTTTCATCCAATGAGCTCACAGTTTCATCAATTTCTTCCTCCATAGACTCCTGCAAAATATTAGTCTCTTCTTTGACAGCGGAGTAGTCCTCAATATATGGTTCAACATAGGCATTATAAGCATAATTATCATAGCAATATTTAAGTATGGCAAAATTTTCAGATTTGTAAAGAGTAGCATCATACTTTTCAATCAAAGAAGCAATTTCGTAAGCACCCTTAAAAGCAACAAATTCTTCAATTTGTTGAACATCATAGTAATTATAAACACCCTTAGCATACGAAGATACGATTCCATTATCACTAAACTCACATTGATAGGGAAGGTGTTTCTTACGGTTTTTAGAACAACAAGTAAAATCATATATTTCACATAAATTCCAAGCATAGCATTGCAAATGATGAATTTGACCTAGTAGAAGTTTCCCTTTTTCAGATATACGGTGTCGCACATAACAAGCATGCTCATCTAAAGTTTTGCCCTCAACTAAGCTAGTTGGGGTTTCAGCACGAGCACATAGGGATCGAAGATGATCCAAGTAATAAGCTTCAGCAGTGTGATAGATTTTGAGTGGTTCTTCAACCATCGGTTTAGTAGGTACAACTAACTTTTTTGGTATTTTGCGTTTCCTACCCATAACTAAAGATAGAAAACAACTAAGAACAACAAATAAAAATTACTTAGTGATAAAGCAAACAAGCACACACAAGAATATTCACCCTACGCTATTGCTCCCCGGCAACGACGCCAGAAAAAGGTCTTGATAACCCATAAGTATAGGGGATCACAACCATTTTTGATAAGTAAGAGTGTCGAACCCAACGAGGAGCTAAAGGCAGAACAAATATTCCCTCAAGTTCTATCGACCACCGATACAACTCTACGCACTCTTGATGTTTGCTTTACCTAGAACAAGTATGAAACTAGAAGTACTTTGTAGGTGTTTTTGGATAGGGTTTGCAAGATAACAAAGTGCACATAAATAAAAAGTAGGGGCTGTTTAGATAAAGCCACAACTAAATTAGTTTTAGTAGAGAGCTTTTTGTTACAAGAAAGTTATTTGTCCCTAGGCAATCGATAACTAGACCGGTAATCATTATTGCAGTTTTATATGAGGGAGAGGCATAAGCTAACATACTTTATCTACTTGGATCATATGCACTTATGATTGGAACTCTAGCAAGCATCCGCAACTACTAAAGATCATTAAGGTAAAACCCAACCATAGCATTAAAGCATCAAGTCCTCTTTATCCCATACGCAACAACCCCCTTACTCGGGTTTGTGTTTCAGTCACTCACGCAACCCACTATAAGCGAATCATGAATGTATTGCAACACCCTACAGCGGGGATCCCTCACGCTTGCACGACACGGAGATCACCATAGGACAGCACCAATAATAAAACATGCAACTCAAACCAATCTTGATCATCAAATAGCCCATAGGACAAAATGGATCTACTCAAACATCATAGGATAGCCATACATCATTGGGAAATAATATATAGCGTTGATCACCATGTTTAAGTAGAGATTACAGCGGTTAAGAGAGAGGTTACACTGCTGCATAGAGGGGGGAAGAGTTGGTGATGATGGCGGTGAAGTTGTTGGTGAAGATTGCGGTGATGATGATGGCCCTCGGTGGCACTCCGGTGCCACCGGAAGCGAGGGAGAGAGAGCCCCCCTCCTTCTTCTTCTTCGTTGACCTCCTCCCTAGATGGGAGAAGGGTTTCCCCTCTGGTCCATGGCCTCCATGGCACGGGAGGGGCGAGAGCCCCTCCGAGATTGGATCTGTCTCTTTGTCTCTCTCTGTTTTTGCGTTCTCAGATTCTACTCCTTCACCGTTTCTTATATTCCCGGAGATCCGTAACTCCGATTGGGCTGAAATTTTAACACGATCTCTATCCGGATATTAGCTTTATTGCAGAGAAAGATGGGCACCAGCCGCCTTACAGGGTGGCCACGAGGGTCAGGGGCGCGCCTGCCCCCCTGGGGCGCCCCCTGCCTCATGGGCCCCTCGAGCATCGTCTCGCGTTGATTTCACTTCCCAAAAATCACATATATTCCAAAAAAATCTCCGTCCGTTTTTATCCCGTTTGGACTCCGTTTGATATGGTTTTTCTGTGAAACAAAAAAAAAGCAACAAATAGCAACTGGCACTGGGCACTGGATCAATATGTTAGTCCCAAAAATAGTATAAAAAGTTGCCAAAATTATATGAAAGTTGTAGAATATTGGCATGGAACAATCAAAAATTATAGATACGACGGAGACGTATCAAATGAACATCAAGTTTGAATTCTCATATGATGTAGATATAAACATGTATATCTTGTGTTGCTCAAATAGGGTATGTGCTTGCCCAAGTGGCCAGCCATGTTTGTAGGTAACACCTCCGAGTGGCCTATGTTTTGCTGGAGTGTTGATTAATTTACATTCCAGAAAATTTTAGGCGCTCGATATGTCCTTTTTTAGCAAAGGTCATGCTGGATTTTTCCGTGAATTTGGCATGACTTGTGCTGGAATATGTAGGAAATATCGAGTGGCCTGGAATTTCTAGAAAGATAATTAAACGACATTTTGGGTTGACTTTAAGTCTGTCGAGGCTCCATACATGACAGTCAACCAATGAGTGAGGGAGTAAGTCTGGACCATATATGAGAGAAGAAGAATCCCGACTGTTGTCATGGGGGCCGTTTTTCCTTCTTCTCCTTGTGCTAGACCTTTGTTATGCACTAGGGTAAGGAGGAATAATGACCATCATCGACGGTCGAAAAATCAGTGAGGGAGTGTGTCCACCATATATGAGAGAGGACAAAGAATCCCGACTATTGTCGCGGGGGTCGTTTCTCCTTCTTCTCCTTGTGCCAGACCTTTGTTATGCACTAGGGGAAGGAGGAGTAACGACCATCACCAACGGTCGAAAATGTCAGAGAGGAATCAGTTAATGAGAGTCTCCACCATATATGAGAGGATGAAGAATCATGATTGTTGTCATGGGGGTCACTTCTCCTTCGTTCCCGTGTACTAGACATTTTGGTGTAATGCACTCGGGGACGAAGGGAGGAACGACCATCAGCGACGGTTGAATATATACACCACGTGAGCTGAGAGTTTTCAAGAGAAGACTCGACAGACCGATAGTCAACCCGTGATGAATAATAATGATCTAATTTAGTTTTTGTAGTATATATATATATATTTAATTGTACAAGTTTAATATTTGAATTATGAACATAGGAAATGTTGTCCATGTTGTCGCCGGATGATGAAAGTCTCCTAGCAGAGTGCGACTAGTGCGGCGACGACTGAGGTCTGTGCGACATGCCTCACTTGGTAGAAGGTTGGTGCTTCAACATTAAGCTCCAAGAGACGTTCACTGTTGAAACGGTACGCAACGACGACAAGTGTTTTTTCGTAATTAAGCACGACTTCTGCTTCTTCAAACTGTAGTTTTCGTCTTTTACAATTAGACTAGCTTATCCCATGCGATGGAAGATGCTATGTCTTGGAGAGGATGGATTTTGAAGATCATGAAAGTATGGAAACAAAGATAATTGACCTAAGGACACATCATGGTATGGATTTTGATGTAAATATATACAATTCTGAGAGCATAACCCATTTTGGTTTCCCGAATTGGGAAGCACTTTGCAAGACATATGATTTTCATGAGGGTATGCTTGTCACCATGGATCTTGGTGATCCTGACATCGGCGAAGACAATATGGACATTTGGGCCCTTGTTGATACACTTCCAATTCTACCGCTATGTGAGTTTCTCAAACATAGTTATTAAGGAATTTATATTATTTATTTCAAAATAGTTGACAACTTATTTTCATTGATAGCTTTTATTCTACAAAGAATGTGCAGAAGATGGTAGAGAGAACCTACTATGCCAATGGCTCAGAATTAACTTATCAGGAGAAAAATCATCTGATCTCATTTATGAATGATCTTGAGAATCACAATATCTATTATCAAACTCCTGCACATTATGGTCAATGTGCCACTAGTGCACATGTTGAACTACGGTAACATCCATGGAGATGTCATGGTAAGATTTTTTTTACTATTACGACATTCGTGCATCTTTTGCATAAATTCTTCTAAAACTCAACTACATTGCTAACGACGAAGTTATTACTATGTTTTTCAACAGAAAATCCCGAACGATTCTGTGCCTCATCTGATGTTTCCGAAATGTCGCCTTGATGTTATGCGCTTACAGCCAGGTCATCCTACGCATCCCTGTTGTTCATACCGGATTTTTAAAACCGATGGAGACATCACAATCAAAGATTGGAAAAAATGTACGGTCAATCGTAGGGAGCTACTTGGAAGCAAGATTGTGCGAAGCGCAAGAATTGGAGACAGGATAATCTCCATTCTCCATAATGGAGAGTCAGGGCCTATCTTGTTTTATGCTATTTTACCTCAGAGAGGGTAGTAGGTCCTATGAGAGAGGAGTAGGTCCTAGGTACAATGTGTTATTATGTGCTACAATGTGTCAGAGTTGATGATGATGAGGAGTGATACGTCTCGAACGTATCTATAATTTTTGATTGTTCCATGCTATTATATTATCCATCTAGGATGTTTTATATGCATTTATATGCTATTTTATATGATTTTTGGGACTAACATATAAACCTAGAGCCCAGTGCCAGTTTCAGTTTTTCCTTGTTTTTGAGTATCACAGAAAAGGAATATCAAACGGAGTCAAATTGACATGAAAAATTTACAGAGATCATTTTTGGACCAAAAGAAGCCCACGGAGCATCGGAGATGGACCAGAAGAGTCTCGAGGCTATCACGAGGGTGGGGAGCGCGCCCCCTACCTCGTGGCCGCCTCGTGGACCCCCCTGACTTGTTCCCGACACCAACGCCTCTTATATATCCCCAAACTTCCAGAAAATAACCTATATCGGGAGTTCCGCCGTCGCAAGCCTCCGTAGCCACCGAAAACCAATCTAGACCCGTTCCGGCACCCTGCCGGAGGGGGAATCCATCACCAGTAGCCATCTTCATCATCCCGGCGTTCTCCATGACGAGGAGGTATTTGTTCACCCTCGGGGCTGTGGGCATGTACCAGTAGCTATGTGTTTGATCTCTCTCTCTCTCGTGTTCTTGATTCGGCACGATCTTGATGTATTGCGAGCTTTGCTATTATAGTTGGATCTTATGATGTTTCGCCCCCTCCACTCTCTTGTAATTGATTGAGTTTTCCCTTTGAAGTTATCTTATCGGATTGAGTCTTTAAGGATTTGAGAACACTTGATGTATGTCTTGCATGAGCTTTATCTGTGGTGACAATGGGATATTCACGTGATCCACTTGATGTATGTTTTGGTGATCAACTTGCGGGTTGAGTGACCTTGTGAACTTATGCATAGGGGTTGGCACATGTTTTCGTCTTGACTCTCCGAGAGAAACTTTGGGGCACTCTTTGAAGTTCTTTGTGTTGGTTGAATAGATGAATATGAGATTGTGTGATGCATATCTTATAATCATACCCACAGATACTTGAGGTGACATTGGAGTATCTAGGTGACATTAGGGTTTTGGTTGATTTGTGTCTTAAGGTGTTATTCTAGTATGAACTCTAGCATAGATTGAACGGAAAGAATAGCTTCGTGTTATTTTACTGGGGATGTGCTGCAAGGCGATTAAGTTGGGTAACGCCAGGGTTTTCCCAGTCACGACGTTGTAAAACGACGGCCAGTGAATTGTAATACGACTCACTATAGGGCGAATTCGAGCTCGGTACCCGGGGATCCAATTATGTTATTATTGTTGAGAGAACTTGCACTAGTGAAAGCATGAACCCTAGGACTTGTTTCGAAGCATTGCAATACCGTCTTCGCTCACTTTTATCATTAGTTACCTTGCTGTTATTATAATTTCAGATTACAAAAACCTATATCTACCATCCATATTGCACTTGTATCACTATCTCTTCGCCGAACTAGTGCACCTATACAATTTACCATTGTATTGGGTGTGTTGGGGACACAAGAGACTCTTTGTTATTTGGTTGCAGGGTTGTTTGAGAGAGACCATCTTCATCCTACGCCTCCCAGAATTAATAAACCTTAGGTCATCCACTTGAGGGAAATTTGCTACTGTCCTACAAACCTCTGCACTTGGAGGCCCAACAACGTCAAGTAGAATGTTGTGTAGTAGACATCAAGCCCTTTTCTGTCTCTGTTGCCGGGGAGGTTAGCGCTTGAAGGTATATCTTTAGATCTTGCAATCGAATCTTTTAGTTTCTTGTTTTATCACTACTTTAGTCTATAAAAGAAAACTACAAAAAAAATGGAATTGAGGGTGCCTCATATGCTTCATCTTTTTAATATCTTTCATGAAAATAAGGATTCTGATAATTGTGCCAAAATGCTAGAAGAAGAATGCATTAAAATGTTTGGCACTAAATATTTGAATGATTAGCATGATTGCAATGTTGTTAGTATGAATTCCTTGAATATCCGTGATGCTAATGATATGCAAAGCCACAATCTTGGGGAAGCTATGTTTGATGAAGATCATATTTTTTGTCCCCCAAGTTTTGATGAGAAAATTTAATATGATGAAATCATGCCTCCTATTTATGATGATTATATTGATGAAAGTGGATTTGGAGAGGTCATGACTTTATTTAGTGATGAATCCACTATTTCGGAAGAGGTTCCAATTGGTTATGAGAACAAAGTTGCTATCTATGATGATTATTGTGATGACATGTATGCTATAAAGAATGATAACCATGAAACTTTTCATCATGATTTTAATTTTCAATTGGATTATGCCTCACATGATAGTTATTTTGTTGAGTTTGCTCCCACTACTATTCATGAGAAGAAGTTTGCTTATGTGGAGAGTAATAAAAATTCTATGCTTGTGCATCATGAAAATAGTGCTTTATGTGATAGTTATATTGTTGAATTCATTCATGATGCTACTGAAAATTATTAGGAGGGAGGAATATATGCTTGTAGGAATTGCAATAATATCAAGTTTCCTCTCTATGTGTTGAAAATCTTGAAGTTATGCTTGTTTTGCCTTCCTATGCTAGTTGATTATTGTTCCCATAAGTTGTACTCTCACAAAATCCCTATGCATAGGAAGTGGGTTAGACTTAAATGTGTTAGTAATATGCTTCATGATGCTCTCTTTATGTTTCAATTCTTATCTTTTATGTGAGCATCATTGAAATCATCATGCCTAGCTAAAAGGCATTAAAGAAAAGCGCTTGTTGGGAGACAACCCAATATTACCCCTACTGTTTTTGTGTGTTCACATGATTAAGCTATTGTATTCATCATCTTATATAGCTTTTGTTTCAATAAGTGCCAAATAGAACCTTTGGGAAGACTTGCGGTAAAAAACGGAAACTTTGCACTCACGAGATTAGCTGTCATTTTTTTTACAGAAGAGTGCTTTTAAGTTGATTATCTTTGAAGAAGATTAATAGACAAATTCCTAAGGTCCACCAATTTATTTAAGAATTTTTGGAGTTACATAAGTACTCGAGACTTACAAATTACTATAGACTGTTCTGTTTTTGACAGATTCTGATGAATCTATGAGTAGTATCAGAGGGTATGAACCATAGAGAAGTTGGAATAAGTAGATATTACACCAATATGTATTTAGAATAAGTTCACAACAGTACCTAACTGGTGATTTATTTTCTTATACTAATGGAGCTTATGAGTTTTCTGTTGAGTTTTGTGTTGTCAAGTTTTCAAGTTTTGGGTAAAGATTCGATGGACTATGGAATAAGGAGTGGCAAGAGACTAAGCTTGGGGATGCCCAAGGCACCCCAAGTTAATATTCAAGGAAAACCAAGAGCCTAAGCTTGGGGATGCCCAAGGCACCCCAAGGTAATATTCAAGGAAAACCAAGAGCCTAAGCTTGGGGATGCCCCGAATGGCATCCCCTCTTTCGTCTTCGTTCATCGGTAACCTTACTTGGAGCTATATTTTTATTCACCACATGATATGTGTTTTTCTTGGAGCGTAATTTTATTTTATTTAGTTTTGCTTGCTGTTTGAATAATATCCAAAGATCTGAAATTCTTAAATGTTAGAGAGTCTTCACATAGTTACATAATTATTCAACTACTCATTGATCTTCACTTATATCTTTTAGAGTAGTTTGTCGTTTGCTCTAGTGCTTCACTTATATCTTTTAGAGCATGACGATAGTTTTATTTTTGAAGAAATAGATGAAATCTCATGCTTCACTTATATTATTTTGAGAGTCTTTAGAACAACATGGTAATTTGCTTTGGTTATGAATTTAGTCCTAATATGATGGGCATCCAAGAGGGATATAATAAAAACTTCCATATAAAGTGCATTGAATACTATGTGAAGTTTGATTCCTTATGATTGTTTTGAGATATGAGGATGGTAATATTAGAGTCATGCTAGTGAGTAGTTGTGAATTTGAGAGATACTTGTGTTGAGGTTTGCAAGTCCAGTAGCATGCACATATGGTAACCACTGTGTAACAAATTTGAAGCATGAGGTGTTGCTTTCATTGTCTTCCTTATGAGTGGCAGTCGGGGACGAGCGATGGTCTTTTCCTACCAATCTATCCCCCTAGGAGCATGCGTGTAGAGCTTGGTTTTGATGACTTGTAGATTTTTGCAATAAGTATGTGAGTTCTTTATGACTAATGTTGAGTCCATGGATTATACGCACTCTCACCCTTCCACCATTGCTAGCCTCTCTAGTACCGCGCAACTTTTGCCGGTACCATAAACCCACCATTTACCTTCCTCAAAACAGCCACCATACCTACCTATTATGGCATTTCCATAGCCATTCCGAGATATATTGCCATGCAACTTTCCATCGTTCCATTTATTATGACACGCTCCATCATTGTCATATTGCCTTGCATGATCATGTAGTTGACATCGTATTTGTGGCAAAGCCACCGCTCATAATTTTTATACATTTCACTCTTGAATCATTGCACATCCCGGTACACCGCCGGAGGCATTCATATAGAGTCATATTTTGTTCGAGTATCGAGTTGTAATTTTTGAGTTGTAAATAAATAGAAGTGTGATGATCATCATTATTACAGCATTGTCTCGTGTGAGGAAAAAAAGAGAAAGGCCAAAAAAAAGAGAAGGCCCAAAAAAATGAGAGAAAAAGAGAGAAGGGACAATGTTACTATCCTTTTTCCACACTTGTGCTTCAAAGTATCACCATGATCTTCATGATAGAGAGTCTCTTATTTTGTCACTTTCATATGCTACTGGGAATTTTCATTATAGAACTTGGCTTGTATATTCCAACGATGGGTTTCCTCAAAATGCCCTAGGTCTTCGTGAGCAAGCAAGTTGGATCCACACCCACTTAGTTCCTTTTGTTGAGCTTTCATACATTTATAGCTCTAGTGCATTCGTTGCATGGCAATCCCTACTCCTCGCGTTGACATCAATTGATGGGCATCTCCATAGCCCGTTGATCAGCCGCGTCGATGTGAGACTTTCTCCTTTTTTGTCTTCTCCACACAACCTCCATCATCATATTCCGTTCCACCTATAGTGCTATATCCATGGCCCGCGCTCATGTATTGCGTGAAAGTTGATAAAATTTGAGAATACTAAAGTTTGAAACAATTGCTTGGGTTGTCATCGGGGTTGTGCATGATGGGAGCATTTTGTGTGACGAAAATGAAGCATGGCCAAACTATATGATTTTGTAGGGATGAGCTTTCTTTGGCTATGTTATTTTGAGAAGACATAATTGCTTGGTTAGTATGCTTGAAGTATTATTGTCTTTTATGTCAATATTAAACTTTTGTCTTGAATCTTATGGATCTGAATATTCTTGCCACAATAGAGAAGATTACATTGATGAATATGTTAGGTAGCATTCCAGATCAAAAATTCTGTTTTTATCATTTACCTACTCAAGGACTTGCAGGAATTAAGCATGGGGATGCTTGATACGTCTCCAACGTATCTATAATTTTTTATTGTTCCATGCTATTATATTATCCATCTAGGATGTTTTATATGCATTTATATGCTATTTTATATGATTTTTTGGACTAACCTATTAACCTAGAGCCCAGTGCTAGTTTCTGTTTTTTCCTTGTTTTTGAGTATCACAGAAAAGGAAATCAAAAGGAGTCCAATTGACATGAAAATTTACGGAGATTATTTTTAGACCAGAAGAAGCCCACGGAGCATCGGAAATGGACCAGAAGAGTCCCGAGGCCACCACGAGGGTGGGGGTGCACCCCCTACCTCGTGGCCGCCTCGTGGACCCCTCCTGACTTGTTCCCGATGCCAACGCCTCTTATATATCCCCAAACTTCTAGAAACTAACCTAGATCGGGAGTTCCGCCTCCGCAAGCCTCCGTAGCCATCGAAAACCAATCTAGACCCGTTTGGGCACCCTGCCGGAGGGGGGAATCCATCACCGGTGGTCATCTTCATCATCCCGGCGTTCTCCATGACGAGGAGGGAGTAGTTCACCCTCGGGGCTGAGGGTATGTACCAGTAGCAGTGTGTTCGATCTCTCTCTCTCGCTCTCTCTCTCTCTCTCTCGTGTTCTTGATTCGGCACGATCTTGATGTATTGCGAGCTTTGCTATTATAGTTGGATCTTATGATGTTTCTCGCCCTCTACTCTCTTGTAATGGATTGAGTTTTCCCTTTGAAGTTATCTTATCGGATTGGGTCTTTAAGGATTTGAGAACACTTGATGTATGTCTTGCATGAGCTTATCTGTGGTGACAATGGGATATTCACGTGATCCACTTGATGTATGTTTTGGTGATCAACTTGCGGGTTGAGTGACCTTGTGAACTTATGCATAGGGGTTGGCACATGTTTCCGTCTTGACTCTCCGGTAGAAACTTTGGGGCACTCTTTGAAGTTCTTTGTGTTGGTTGAATAGATGAATATGAGATTGTGTGATGCATATCGTATAATCATACCCATGGATACTTGAGGTGACATTGGAGTATCTAGGTGACATTAGGGTTTTGGTTGATTTGTGTCTTAAGGTGTTATTCTAGTACGAACTCGAGGATAGATTGAATGGAAAGAATTGCTTCGTGTTATTTTACTACAGACTCTTGAATAGATCGATCAGAAAGGATAACTTTGAGGTGGTTTCGTACCCTACAATAATCTCTTCGTTTGTTCTCCGCTATTAGTGACTTTGGAGTGACTCTTTGTTGCATGTTGAGGGATAGTTATATGATCCAATTATGTTATTATTGTTGAGAGAAGGTGCACTAGTGAAAGTATGAACCCTAGGCCTTGTTTTGAAGCATTGCAATACTGTTTTCGCTCACTTTTATCATTAGTAACCTTGCTGTTTTTATAATTTCAGATTACAAAAACCTTTATCTACCATCCATATTGCACTTGTATCACCATCTCTTCGCCGAACTAGTGCACCTATACAATTTACCATTGTATTGGGTGTGTTGGGGACACAAGAGACTCTTTGTTATTTGGTTGCAGGGTTGTTTGAGAGAGACCATCTTCATCCTACGCCTCCCACATATTGATAAACCTTAGGTCATCCACTTGAGGGAAATTTGCTAATATCCTACAAACCTCTGCACTTGGAGGCCCAACAACATCTACAAGAAGAAGGTTGGGTAGTAGACATCAAGGAGTAGTTGTGATTATGACTAGTGACCAACTTGCTATATGATGTCTCATTGATGAAAATGATGATAATGAGGAGGTGTTATATGACAATGATGTAATTTGATGATAAGTTGTTAATGATATGATGATGATTTATTATATCATTGGGTGAAAGAACCACTGATTAGTTTCAAGTGGATGGACCCATCCACTTGAAACTAGTCCACGGTTCTTTCACCCAGTGATGTAATAACTCATTATGATGTAAGAACAATCTCTAAATTGCTACTGTATGAAAATTGTATAATGATGTATGAATACAACATAAAATGGAAAAGAAATAGAATACACAATAATAGTAGTATCGCGAGTGCAGAGGCGCGTTGCTAGTACTTACCAGCAGCGTGTTACGAGAAACATGCTACTACTAAGTACTTACGGCAGTAGCGTGTGTAGACCAACGCTACTGCTAACCTTTAGCTGTAGCGCCTTATCAGTAGCGCGGCACCCTGCGCTACTGCTAGGCTTTTCCCTAGTAGTGTAGAGCCAATTTTTTTCTCAAAGTGATAGATGAATTTGCTACAAAATTGTGTTCTCTTTGTCCTATCACTTGTGAACTTTGCAATAAGGTTGGTCATCTTAATTTCCAATGCAAACTTTTTCATGATCTAATCATGGCCAAATATTGTAATGACTTGATCACCCTTGAACTTTATAATGAGTTTTCTCTATTTTCGGGGGGGGGGGTGAAGAATTGACACATAAAAATAGTTGGTTAAGTATTCATTCTCGCAGACGACATTGAAACTAATCTATATGCTCTGCATGGTAAATTGCAATGAGAATGCTTTTATATTGCCAACTATAGAAAGATGGGAAAACCAATAGAATATAAAAGGAATACTAATGAAAGGGTAAAGATTTCCACTTTTCGTCCTATTGTCTCTCATGATGAAATAGGTGACGAGAAGGAGCTCCCTATTCAACCAATCTCATCAATAAGAGGCTTGGAAAGATTAATTAAACCCACACATGATGTTGTGAAGAAGAAGATAAGAAGAAAGAGTAGAGGTAAAAAGGTATCGCTCCCAAATAATGTTGCTCCTATTATTGTTGTGCCTTATGAAAACAAATTAAAAATATTGCGGAAGATGATGCACTTGATGATGATATTGCTTCTTTTTCTTGTGGCACAATGTCCAAAAGAACTATTGATGATGATTTTGTTATGCCTATTGCTTATGATTGGGAAGATAATGATACTTCTTATAATCTTGAAAATCTTTTTGGCACCAACTTGGGAAATTATGATGATAATAATTGTTATATTATTGGTGATATTCATACTATTAATGATGAGAGTGGTTATGTTATGATATGCCAAGCCACAAGCTTGGGCATGCTATATTTGATGAGAATGACATGTTTGAGAATTTATTTGCTACAATGATGTTTTTCCCAAGCTTGGGGATGCTATGCTTAATGAAGATGATACTTTTAGTCCCCCAAGTTTTGATGGGAAAATTTATTATGATGATAGCATGACACCTTTTATGATGATTATATTGATGAAAATGGGTTTGTAGAGGTCATGACTTTATTTAATGATGAATCCACAACTTTGGAAGAGGTTTCAATTGACTATGATAAAAAAGTTGCTATCTATAATGATTATGGTGATGACATGTATGCTATAAAGAGTAACGATAAGCATGAAACTTGTCATCATGATTCTTATTTCCAATATGATTATGCCAATCAAGTATCACATGATAGTTATTTTGTTGAGTTTCTCCCCACTACTATTCATGAGAATAAATTTTCTTATGTGGAGAGTAATAAAATTTCTATGCTTGTGTATCATGAAAAGTATGCTTTATGTGATAGCTATATTGTTGAATTCATTCATGATGCTACTGAAAATTGTTATGAGAGAGGAATATATGCTTCTACATATCTCACTAATATCAAGTTTCCTCTCCCTATGTTGAAAATATTGAAGTTATGCTTGATTTTCCTTCCTATGCTAGTTGATTCTTGCTCCCATAAATTGTTTGATCACAAAATCCCTATGCATTGGAAGTGGGTTAGGCTTAAATCTGATTGCCATGTGTTTCATGATGCTCCCTTTATGCTTCAATTCTTTAGTTTTATGAGAGCATCATTGAAATCATCATGCGTAACTAGAAATGCATTAAAGAAAAGCGCTCATTGGGAGACAACCCAACACATTTATCCCTACTGTGTTTGTGTGTTAACATGATTAAGCTACTGTAGTAATCGACTTTTATAGCTTTTGTTTCAATAACGTGCCAAGTAAAGCCTTTGGGATAGTGTGGATGATAGTTGATTTGATTTTGTGCATTAACAAAAACTTATGCGCCCAGTAACAGAACAGATCTGCTCTGCTGAAACGCGATGAATTCTTGATTTTTTCAGATAAATTCTTGAATTATTTTTTCACATTATTGAGATACAAATTGTCCACGTTGTCCTATTTTTTTATAATTTTTAGAGTAACAGAAGTATGGTCATTGTTCAAATCATTACAGACTATTCTGTTTTTCACAGATTCTGTTTTCAATGCATACTTTGCTTGTTTTGTAGTTTCTATGGCTTATATTGCTCAAAATAAATTGTGGAAATGATAAGTTAAAACAGGCATTGTGTGAGAGAAATAATTAATCTTGTATTTGACAGTACGAAAGTGAATGATTTGTCTTTATCATACTAACCTATCTCACGAAGTTCCGTTATGTTTTGTGTGATTGAAGTTTTCATGTTTTGGGTGAGATATCGATATGAGGAGAATAAGGAGTGACAAGACCCTAAGAATGGGGATGCCCAAGATGGCATCCCCTCTTTTGTCTCCAACATTATCGGTAACCTCACTTGGAGCTATATTTTTATTCGTCACATGATATGAGTTTTTCTTGGAGCATGATACGTCCATTTTGCATCATGCTTTTATGTTGATATTTATTGCATTACAGGCTGTTATTTCACATTATGGTACAATACTTATGCCTTTTCTCTCTTATTTTACAAGATTTACATGAAGAGGGAGAATGTCGACAGCTAGAATTATGGACCGTAAAGGAGCTAATCTGAGATGCCTATTCTGCACAACTCCAAATGTCCCGAAACTTTACGGAGAATTATTTTGGAATATATAAAAAATATAGGGCGAAGAAGTTATAGAAGGGGACCCACCAGTTGGCCACAAGCCTGTGGGACGCGCCCTACCCCTAGGGCGCACGCCCAGGGTTTGTGGGCCCCCTGGCCACCATCTGGTTCCCATATTCTGCTATATGAAAGGTATTGACCTAGAAAAAAAATCACAAGGAAGCTTTCGGGACGAAGCGTCGCCATCTCGAGGCGGAACCTAGGCAGAAGCAATCTAGGGCTCCGGCGGAGCTGTTCTGTTGGGGAAACTTCCCTCCGGGAGGGGGAAATCATCGCCATCATCATCACCAATGATCCTCTCATCGAGAGGGGTTCAATCTCCATCAACATCTTCACCAACACCATCTCCTCTCAAACCCTATTTCATCTCTTGTATTCAATCTTTGTCGCAAAACCTCAGAATGGTACCTATGGGTTGCTAGTAGTGTTGATTACTCCTTGTAGTTGATGCTCGTTGGTTTATTTGGTGGAAGATCATATGTTTGGATCCTTAATGATATTTATTACCCCTTTGATCTTGAACATGAACATGCTTTGTGAGTAGTTACGTTTGTTCCTAAGCACATGGGAGAAGTATTGTTATAAGTAATCATGTGAATTTGGTATTCGTTCAATATTTTGATGAGATGTATGTTGTCTTTCCTCTAGTGGTTTTATGTGAACATCGACTACATGACACTTCACCATGATTTGGGCCTAGGGTAGGGAATTGGGAAGTAATAAGTAGATGATGGGTTGCTAGAGTGACAGAAGCTTAAACCCTATTTATGTGTTGCTTCGTAAGGGGCTGGTTTGGATCCACATGTTTCATGCTATGGTTAGATTTATCTTAATTCTACTTTGTAGTTTCAGATGCTTGCGAGATGGGTTAATCATAAGTGGGAGGCTTGTCCAAGTAAGGACAACACAAAGCATCGGTCCACCCACATATCAAATTATCAAAGTAACGAACCCGAATCATATGATCATGATGAAAACTAACTTGACATTAATTCCCATGTGTCCTCATGAGCGCTTTGCTTTATATAAGAGTTTGTGTAGGCTTATCCTTTGCTATGAAAAGGATTGGGCACCTTTTTACACCTTTGTTACACTTGTTACTTGTTACCTGTTACGAATTATCTTATCATAAAACTATCTGTTATCAATAATTTCACTGTGTGCAGAGAATACCTTGCTGAAAACCGCTTGTCATTTCCTTCCACTCCTCGTTGGGTACGACACTCTTACTTATAGAAAGTACTACAATTGAGCCCCTATACTTTTGGGCCATCAAGACTCTTTCCTGGCGCTGTTACTGGGGAGTGGAGCGCTTCTGGTAAGTGGAATTTGGTTAGGAAACATTTATACTACCTGTTGAAATTTACTATCACTTGTCACTATGGAAAATCATCCTTTGAGGGGCTTGTTCGGCGTATCTTCACCTCAACCAGAAGAGTAGGAAGTTTATCCTCAACCTACTACACCTACTGAGAATATTTATTATTAAATTCCTTTGGGTATGATGGAGAAACTGCTAGCTAATCCTTATGCAGGAGATGGAACACTACATCCTGATTTGCATCTAATCTATGTGGATGAAGTCTATGGATTATTTAAGCTTGCAGGTTTACCCGAGGATGAAGTCAAGAAGAAGGTATTCCCTTTATCTTTAAAGGGAAAGGCATTGACATGGTATATGCTATGCGATGATATTGGAGCTTGGAATTACAACCGATTGAAATTGGAATTTCATTAGAAGTTTTATCCCATGCATCTGGTTCATCGTGATCGGAATTATACATATAATTTTTGGCCTCATGAAGGAGAGAGTATCGCTCAAGCTTGGGGGAGGCTTAAGTTAATTCTATATTCATGTCCCAATCATGTGCTCTCAAGATAAATTATTATACATAATTTTTATGCTCGGCTTTCTCGTAATGATCAATCCATGCTCGATACTTCTTGTACTGGTTCTTTTATGAAGAAGACTATTGAATTCAAATAGGATCTTTTAGAAATAATTAAATGCAACTCTAAAGATTAGGAGCTCGACGAAGGTAAGGAGTCATGTATAAACCTTGAGTTTGATTGTGTTAAATCTTTTATGGATACCGATGTTTTTCGTGAATTTAGCACTAAATATGGACTTAGCTCTGAAATAGTAGCTTCTTTTTGTGAATCATTTGCTACTCATGGTGATCTCCCTAAAGAGAAGTGGTTTAAATATCATCCTCCCATTGAATTAAAAGTATTAGAACCCATTAAAGTTGAAGAAGAAACCATTACTTATAATGCTGATCCAGTTATTCCTACTGCTTATGTTGAGAAACCACCTTTTCCTGTTAGGAGAAAAGAACATACTAAAGCTTCAACTGTAGTTCGAAAGAGTTATACAAGAACACCTACACCCTCTGAACAAATTAAAGTTGAACCTAATGTTGATATGGTTAAAGATCTCTTGGTTGATAATATCGATGGGCATGTTATTTATTTCTGTGATGAAGCTACTAGAATTGCTATACCCGATGAAAAAGATAAACATAAACCTGTTGTTGGCATGCCTGTTGTCTCTTTTAAAATAGGAGATCATTGTTATAATGGCTTATGTGATTTGGGTGCTAGTGTGTGCAATCCCTTTTACTTTATATCAAGAAATTATGAATGATATTGCACCTACTGAAATAGAAGATATTGATGTTACTATTAAGCTTTCTAATAGAGATAGTGTCACACCACTTGGGATTGTTAGAGATGTTGCGGTCTTGTGTGGGAAAATAAAATACCCTACTGATTTTCTAGTTCTTGGTTCCCCACAAGATGATTTTTGTCCCGTTATATTCGACAGACCTTTCTTGAACACGGTTAATGCTAGGATAGACTGTGAGAAAGAAACTATTAATGTATGTTTTGGGGACGTGTCTCATGAGTTTAATTTCTCCAAATTCCATAGACAACCGCGTGATAAAGAATTGCCTAGTAAAGACGAAAGTATTGGTCTTGCTTCTATTGTCGTGCCTCCTACTGATCCTTTAGAACAATATTTGCTAGACCATAAAAATGATATGTTTATGAATGAAAGAAACGAAATAGATGAAATATTCTTTAAACAAATGCCTGTTTTGAAACACAATTGGCCTGTTGAGACTCTTGGAGATCCTCTACCACCCAAGAGTGATCCTGTGTTTGATCTTAAACAGTTACCTGATACTCTAAATATGCTTATGTTGATGAAAAGAAGATATATCCTGTTATTATTAGTGCTAACCTTTCAGAACATGAAGAAAAGAGATTATTGAAAACTGTAAGGAAGCATCGTGCCGCTATTGGATATACTCTTGATGATCTTAAGGGCATTAGTCTCACCCTATGTTAGCATAAAATTAATATGGAGCCTGATGTTAAACCAGTTTTTGATCACGAGCGATGGTTAACTCCAAAAATGAAAGAAGTGGTAAGAAATGAAATATTAAAGCTTCTGGAAGCGGGTATAATTTATCCCATAGATGATAGTAGATGGGTAAGTCCTGTTCATTGTGCCCCCAAAAATGGAGGTATTAATGTTGTTCCTAATGATAAAAATGAATTTATCCCACAAAGAATTGTCACGGGCTATAGAATGGTAATTGGTTTCAGAAAATTAAACAAAGCTACTAGGAAAGATCATTGTCCTCTACCTTTTATGTATCAAATGCTAGAAAGACTATCAAAACATACACATTTTCGCGTTCTAGATCGATACTCTGGTTTTTCCCAAATACCTGTGTCACGAGAGAATCAAGAGAAAAACCACTTTTACTTGTCCTTTTGGTACATTTGCTTATAGATGTATGCTGTCGGTGTACAAAAGTAGGGGCCTTTATGTACCCCTTTACTTGTGCACGGGCAGTCGTAGCCACACCTGCGGCCGGGCTTGGCAGGGCAGAGGAAGCGAAGGTACAAGACTTCTGAGGCAGCACTCAAGCCAGAAGCATGAAGAGCGAAGGGACAAGATGGGCTTCCCCCGGCAAGATCCTTGCCGGGGCAAGTTGCCCAACACCAGCAAGACCGCCACCCTTGAGCCCGAGAGTTATGACGCCATCGGCAACGTCAAGACCAAGGCTCGGCTTGCCGGGGCAAGTTGCCCAACACCAGCAAGACCACCACCCTTGAGCCCCGAGAGTTATGACGCCATCGACAACGTCAAGACCAAGGCTCGGGCGCGCCTGCATGGTGGCATGCAGATCTTTGAGAAAACCAAAGGCCTGCAAGCCTAGATGAGCACTAGAAGATGAAGACCCCCGGCAAGATCTTGTCGGGGATGACCGAAGACCCCCGGCAAGACCCTTACCGGGGACTCTCACAAGCCCTTGGCAAGACCCTTGCCGGGGGCATCTACGGAGCTAGGACCAAGCCCGCACTTGCCAGAGTTTCGCTGCCCCGCGCCCATTCCGATGTGGCGGCCAGCCCGCTAACTAGGCGAGCGCCTGCATGGCAGCATGCAGCTTCTAGGCCAACTAGCCAAGCACCTGCGTGGTGGCATGCAGATCTTCGTGAAGACCCTGGCACCGCACCAGCTCAGCAGCCAGCCAGCCAGCATGGCGCTGCATGCCTCATCAGCCTGGACGCGCGTCAGAGCAAGGCGAGGCGGCGATGGATGGGACGAGCTTCTTTGTTGTCCCCGATAAAGCAAGAGGGAACGTCGGCAGTGCATTAAATGCATTTGTCCTACGGTGCCAGGAGATAGACTTGTACACTGTATATACTTTCCACCTCCTGTGTGCCATTGTGGCAACCCCTTTTGACATATAAAAGGAGGCCCGAGGCGTACTGAGGAAGGATTCGGACTTTTTGGACTACGCATGCACCGCAGCTAGTTCAGGAGATCAAGAACACTAAATACACACAAAGGAGGACTAGGGTTTTACGCATCGTTTGCGGCCCGAACCTGGGTAAAAATCCCCTCGTGTTGATCTTCTAGACCCGCTCTTTGCGCATCCCCACACCCCGCCAACCGTAGAAGGGACTCCCCGAGGGATCCCATAGGTGTCGTTCCTAAACCCCGACATCTTTAGCGTGCCAGGTAGGGGGCGTTGAGGCTGTGACAATCCGGTTTTGAAGTCAAATCATCGAATCCTTCATCGCGATGGCTCCCAAGAAGAAGGCGATCACGGCGATTGGCTCGTCTAGGGCCGAGCCACCCGTCCCAGCGCTGGCGGGCGATAGAGCGGTCGCGGATGGTGGCGGAGACGTGGCCCGCGAGCATCCACGACACTCTGGCAATCGGAGCCAGGCAAGCAGCGTCGTGCGTGCCCGAGATGACAAGCCGCGCGCCGCTAGGCCCGGGGGCGGGGCCATGCTGCCCACGGGTGGCGCGGCGACCTCCTGAACGCCCCAGCCGACGCCCGTGCCGTGACCTTCCCAGGCCACGTGTTACGAGCAACACCACAATGTCGGTGCCTTCGGACACCGCCGCAGGAAGAGCCCTTTGCATCACTCTCAAGACGCACCAGGCCGGCATGCGCGCCCAGACGCTGGTGGAAACAGCGCGCGACAGCGAGACCGTGATAGAGCTCCTTCTAACGTGGTTAGAAGTCGGAGCGCGTCATGGTCCACACAGGTTTCGCCACCACCCATGCCAGTGGAAGCGTTGGCACGTGTGCAACTACTCCTCGACTTCCCTCCAGCAGCGGAGAAGCTCGACGAGTGGAGGGCCACCATTCGAAGCCTCATCAGCTTCGCCAACAAAGACGAGCCACGCCTAGCGGGACCCTCGTGCCGGCGGTTGGTGGACCGGGGACGCTGCAACCATGGTGCACTCTCCTCCCCCACGGCCGCGATAGCAGCCACTGGCTCGCCGGGCCAACGCCCGTGACAATGTTTCTATAGCGTCGTCCAACCCACGAGCCTGCCGTGACCAACGTCAAGTCCTTCAGGAGTGAGCTCAGGAAGACGCTCGGACCACTATCGAGCGATGGCGAGACACGCGCCATCAGTCAGATAGGCGCGCGAGACCCACTATGGACCGCCCAGCGTCGGGGGGTGTCGGTGACCTACCTTATGAGGTGGGTTGTCCAGCCTTTACCCGTGAGCTGCGGCAGTTCCAGTGGCCCACCCACCGCACGTTCAAGCTTGATGTCGAAGAAAAATACAACGGTAAGACTCACCCATCGGAGTTCCTCAGCATCTACACCATCGTGATATAAGCTGCCGGGGCTCGCGACGATATGGTGGTTGGCAATTATTTCCCCTTGGCAATTAAGCCCAACGTCATCTCATGGTTGATGCACCTGCCACTGGATTCCATCTCTTGGTCGGATTTGTGCCACGAGTTTGTTGGCGCCTTTACCGGAGGCACCGAGCTCCTGGCCAGGAGAGTGATTTGCATGTCATCCCCCAGAAGGACGGCGAGTTCCTGTGCAAGTACATACAAAGGTTTAGCCGTGTGCAGTACAACATCCCAGATGTTCATCCCGCCGCTGTCATCAGTGCATTCCATCAGAATGTTTGCAACCGCAAGATGCGCGAGGAGCTAGCGATGAACAAGGTTAAGGATGTAGCCGAGTTGGCTGATAGGTGCGCTTGGGTTGAAGAAGGAAGGGAGTACCCCGACGAAGATGCCGGCGCGGAAACTGACTCCACGGACGAAGACGCCGTCGCCCCGCAAAGAAGGGCCGACGCTGCAATAGGAGGCGTAAGGGCAAGACCGTGCTTGCCGTCGAGGGATCCGGTGACCCCGCCACCGCTAAGAAGGCCAAGGTTAACGACCCCGGCAAGGAAGTTTCCGGGTGCGCCGCCTGTCAGGCCTTAGCGGCTGCTGACAAGCCAGGAGGCTCCAACAAGCAGTGCTGCAAGATCCACCGCACGAAAGGCCATGACCTCCAGAATTTTCGACAGGTTGAGCTACTTGTAGAGAAGCTGAAAGCTAAATATGAGAGGCGCGATAAGGAGAAGGGCCAAGATGGTGCTGAGGGGTCCGGCAAGAAGCGTGGCAGTCGAGGGGTCCAGCAAGAGATGCCCACTCAGGGCCGTGACAAGAAGGAGGAAGATGATGGTCATGATTAGGACAATGAGTACGGCAAACACGAGTTCTAGAAAGCTACGGAGGCCATGTGCGTTGACGGTGGCGCCTCGCTGCACACCTCTCACTGCCAACTGAAGCAGTGGACGCGTGAAGTCACTATGGTGGAGCCATCAGTCGACGCCCAGAGGCCACTAAAGTGGTCCAGCACGCCTATTATTTTTGACACCGAAGATCTCCCCGACAGGGCCTGATGCCGGCAAGGCAGAACCCCCTGACAGAGCCTGGTCCCGGCAAGACGTAGTCCGCGCAAGCGGGCAAAGTCGAACAGAAGAAGAAGGTGGTGCAGCACCCAGTTTATTTTGTTAGTTCCCTCTTGCAGGGGCTAGATCAAGATATTCTAGCATACAGAAGCTACTTTTCGGCCTTCTTATGGCCTCGAGAAAGTTGTGTCACTATTTCCAAGCGCATGAGATCACCGTCGTCACCCGCCTCCCTTTGCAACTAATCTTGCACAATCTGGATGCGACTGGGAGGATTGTGGAGTGGGCATTGGAACTGTCAAGCTTCGACCTAAAATTTGAAAGCACTTCAACAATCAAGAGCCGAGCCTTGGCAGAGTTCATAGTGGAATGGACCTCAATGCCAGACGAAGAAGTTTGAGAGACCGCCCTTCCCGGCAAGGAGACGAGCCGAGATTGGATCATGTACTTTGACGGAGCTTTCTCGCTGCAAGGTGCTGGTGCCGACATGCTACTCGTCGCACCCATCGGAGAGCGCCTCAAGTATGTGGTCCAGATGCACTTCCCCTAGTAAAAGTCAACGAACAACATGGCGGAGTACGAGGGATTGCTTGCCAGTCTCAGGATCATGGAAGACCTCAGAATCAGGAAGCTCATCAGAGGTGATTCGCAGCTCGTCGTCAAGAAAGTCAACAAGGATTACCAGAGCCCGTTGATGGAGGCTTATGTGGATGAGGTGAGGAAGCGGGAAGAGCATTTTGATGGTCTGCAAGTAGAGCATGTTCCCCAAGCGGAAAACATCATTGCCGACAACTTGTCGAAATGCGCTGCCCTCAAGTTGCCTATGGAACCAGGTACCTTTGTGCTTCAGTTGACCCAGCCATCCATTAAGCCACCAGCAGGACAAAACAAGCGAAGGAAGGCAGGCCCCGGCAAGTACTTTCCCGCTGATCACCCAGGATCTGCCGGCAAGGACGTTGCCGGGTGCCCCAAGCTTGCCGGGGAGCAGCAACCTCTGGCGGGGCCCCAAGCCCCAACCGTAGAAGGAGCTGCCCCTACAGCCTAAGATGAGCCTTTAGTCCTTGTCGCCGAGCCCCAAGATCCGGCATGGGCGCACCACACCGTCCGCTTCCTCCAAACAGGGGAACTCCACGAGGAACAGGAAGAGGCAGATAAAGTAGCCCATCGGTCCAGCATGTACCAGTTTGTGGATGATGCCCTATATAGAAGGAGATCGAACGGCGTGAAACTGAAGTGCATTCCTCGGGAGGACGGACTAGAGCTCTTGGCAAAGATACATGGAGGTATGTGTGGCTCTCACATAGGGTCAAGGGCCCTTGCCGGAAAAGTGTTCCAGCAAGGTTTCTTCTGGCCCACCGCTCTCCAGGATGCAACTACACTAGTAACCAAGTGTGAAGCGTGCCAATTCCATTCAAAGAAGCTTCATCAGCCAGCCCAATCCCTTCAGACAATACCTCTTTCCTAGCCCTTTTCTGTCTTGGGGCTCAACATACTGGGCCCCTTTCCCCGTGCTATCGGGTGCTTGGAGTACTTTTACGTTGCAATCGACAAGTTCACAAAGTGGCCGGAAATTGGAACCGGTGAGAAAGGTGACAGCACAATCAGCCGTCAAGTTCTTCAAGGGACTAGTTTACCGTTTCGGTGTGCCAAATAGAGTCATCACCGACAATGGCACGCAGTTCACAAGACGCACCTTCAAGACCTCGGCGGCAAGGTTTGTTTTGCTTCTGTTGCTCATCCGAGAAGCAATGGCCAGGCTGAGAGGGCGAATGCGGAAGTGCTGCGGGGCCTCAAAACCAGAACTTTTGACAGGCTGCACAAGTGCGAAAGGCGCTCGATTGATGAGTTGCCAACAGTTCTTTTGTCGATCAGAACGACACCAAATCAAGCCACTAGCCAGACACCCTTTGCCCTGGTGTACGGGGCAGAAGCAGTTCTCCCCACGGAACTCATATACGGGTCACCTCAAGTGCTCGCTTACAATGAGGTTGAGCAAGAGCAGTTGTGCCAAGACGATGTGACGCTCCTTGAGGAAGATCGTCTTCAGGCTGCTATGCGAGCCGCTCGTTACCAGCAAGCCTTGCGCCGCTACCATAGCCATAAGGTTCACGCCCGAAGCCTTGAGGAAGGCGACATTGTTCTTCGGCGAATCCAATCCGCCAAGAATTCAAACAAGTTGACGCCAAAGTGGGAAGGCCCTTATCTGGTAATACGAGTCACCAGGCCCAATGCAGTCCGCTTGGAGATCAAGGATGGCATTCCAGTGAGAAATTCCTGGTACATCGAACATCTTCGCAAGTTTTACCCCTAAGGCGCGGTTGCCGGGAGCCCCAACAACCCCCTTTTTATACTAGCCTTGCCGGCAAGGCATGTAACCCTATGTACAAAGCCAGGCGTAGACCCTGCATGCAGTCAGGGAAAGAAACCCTTAGTATGTACAGTTTCATGTTGATTTCCATAGCTATGTGTATACATATATGCATGCTTATCCAGGGTATTGTACTACTTTTTGATTCCAACAAGTGATAATGGGATGCCAAGGGTCCATGCTCTTGCCCTCTCTTCCTTGCAGCCGCGGCAAGGACGCTTGATCCCGCCAAGGACCCGGCTCAGGCAAGAAGTTGAGAAGACCGCCCGACATGGCGATCCCCGGCAAACCAAACAGATAAAGTTTACCTCTTGCCCATCCATGTTCGTAACCTGTAACTTGTGCATTAGAAAACCTTGCCACTCTCTTTTGAAAACCCGGGTGCTCCCATTCCCGACCCGAACGCTGCTTCGGTCAAAGTGGTCGTAGTAGCCCTTGCTAAAAGGAGATGGACGGGCGGCTGGGCCCTTTGTCTGTAACCCGGCAGATGTGATTCTCCTGCAGGCACAGAGGGTGCCGGCAGGACGGCTTGCTGGGAGGACTTGTTTATTTGCGTTAAGGAGGCATTTTGCCTCTGCACGAGCGTATCCGTGCATGGGTTCCTGGCAAGGCTAGTCTTTTTCATTAACATGCTGGTACAAGTACAGATGTTGTAGAACATAAGCATGGGCTCGAGAGATTACATTACTTAGAAATTAAAATTCGTCAAATGCCTACAAGTTTAGAAAAAAGAGATAAGTGCCCCGTGATCCCTGTTCTTGCCCCTTTCCTCCCAGGTGGGTGATAACCCACAAGTATTGGGGATCGCAACAGTTTTTGATAAGTAAGAGTGTCGAACCCAACGAGGAGCTAAAGGCAGAACAAATATTCCCTCAAGTTCTATCGACCACCGATACAACTCTACGCATGCTTGACATTCGCTTTACCTAGAACAAGTATGAAACTAGAAGTACTTTGTAGGTGTTGTTGGATAGGTTTGCAGGATAATAAAGAGCGCGTAAATAAGAAGTAGGGGCTGTTTAGATGAAGACGCAACTAAGTTAGTTTTAGTAAAGAGCTTTTTGTTACGAGAAAGTTATTTGTCCCTAGGCATTCGATAACTAGACCGATAATCATTATTGCAATTTTATATGAGGGAGAGGCATAAGCTAACATACTTTCTCTACTTGGATCATATGCACTTATGACTGGAACTCTAACAAGACTTTGCAACTACTAAAGATCATTAAGGTAAAACCCAACCATAGCGTTAAAGCATCAAGTCCTCTTTATCCCATACGCAACAACCCCCTTACTCGGGTTTGTGTTTCAGTCACTCACGCAACCCACTATAAGTGAATCATGAACGTATTGCAACACCCTACTGCGGGGATCCCTCACGCTTGCGCGACGTGGAGAGCACCATAGGACAGCACCAATAATAAAACATGCAACTCAAACCAATCTTGATCATCAAATAGCCCATAGAACAAAACAGATCTACTCAAACATCATAGGATAGCCATACATCATTGGGAAATAATATATAGCGTTGAGCACCATGTTTAAGTAGAGATTACATCGGGTAAGAGAGAGGTTACACCGCTGCATAGAGGGGGGAAGAGTTGGTGATGATGGTGGTGAAGTTGTTGGTGAAGATTGCGGTGATGATGATGGCCACGTCAGCACTCCGGCGCCACTGGAAGAGAAGGGGAGAGGGGGCCCCTTCATCTTCTTCTTCCTTGACCTCCTCCCTAGATGGGATAAGGGTTTCCCCTCTAGTCCTTGGCCTCCATGCCGTGGGAGGGGCGAGAGCCCCTCCGAGATTGGATCTGTCTCTCTATCTCTCTCTGTTTTTGCATTCTCAGATTCTACCCTTTCACCATTTCTTATATTCTCGGAGATCCGTAACTCCGATTGGGCTGAAATTTTAACACGATCTCTATCCGGATATTAGCTTTCTTGCAGAGAAAGAAGGGCACCAACCGCCTTACGGGGTGGCCACGAGGGTGAGGGGCGTGACTACCCCCTTGGGGCGCGCCCCCCTGCCTCGTGGTCCCCTCGGGCATCGTCTCGCGTGGATTTTTCTTCCCAAAAATCATATATATTCCAAAAAAATCTCCGTCAGTTTTTATCCTGTTCGGGCTCCGTTTGATATGGATATTCTACGAAACAAAAAGCATGCAACAAACAGGAACTGGCACTAGGCACTGGATCAATATGTTAGTCCCAAAAATGGTATAAAAAGTTGCCAAAAGTATATGAAAGTTGTAAAATATTGGCATGGAACAATCAAAAATTATAGATACGACGGAGACGTATCAGTGCGGCAGGTGAAGGCCAAGAAGGGGCGACGGGGAACTCGCTGATGGAGAGCATGGCGAGGATGATCCTCGGCAGGGCGCGTGGCCGAGGGAGGAGGACGACGCAAATGACGGAGCTGCCGCCAATGGTCAGCCGGAGTTGGAATCAGCGTCCTCCCGCTTGGTACCCTCATCGTCGTTGTCGCTGTCGCCCTCGTCACTCTTGCCCGAGGAGGAGGTTTCGTCATTGGTGGAGCTCTCCGCGCAACACCTTAGGCGAGTTCCCAACTGCCCGAAGACCTTGATGGAGAGCAGGCCGTTCTCCATTAATGTGAAATGGAGAACGAGCCCCTCCGACATGCTTTGGGCCCGGGCAAAAGTCT
Organism: Triticum urartu; assembly: GCF_003073215.2. Lineage (NCBI taxonomy): Eukaryota > Viridiplantae > Streptophyta > Magnoliopsida > Poales > Poaceae > Triticum > Triticum urartu. Next base: position 390,250,469 of record NC_053028.1, read on the forward strand.
TCCACCCACGGCGGAGATACATGACGTGAGGGGAGGGAAGTCAACGTCGACCCACTTGCATCCATTACCGCAGCCCCTCGTGTGCAGCCTCAAGGCCTGTGGCAGGTCGAGCTCCATCTCCCGAGAGAATGGAGTGGGGAGGAGGTGACTGCACACCAGCTTGTACAACCTGATGAAGAACTCACGGGGCCGGTCTCCGACGTGGCCCTCCATTGGGGGGGAGCCGCTGGCGGAAGCATGGACGGTGCGCTGCCCGTCCTCCTCTCCCCCGAGTGCCGCGGTGGCCTCGGCCTCGCCCCCCTCTTCCTCTCACAGCAGGCTCTGCTGCCATGGGCTCCGGAGGAGGGGGGACACGCTGTCGAGCAGAAGCCCTCGTCGCCGCCACTGGAGCACCGGCGCACCCTCTCACCATGGCGAAGGGAAGAAAGAGACCAGGTGAGGATGAGATGAATGCAGAAGGAAGCCATCCCTCTCCCCTCTTTATAGAGGGGCGGCGCCTGGGCTCGGCCCCCAACCTGAGGGCGTCCGCTTAAATCGACAAATCCAGTCACCAGGGGAGCGAGGAATCAGGACTGACCCGCTGCTCCAATCAGCGGCGCCCGGCCTCACACCTAGGCATTAAGGCCCGTGCCCTTCGTGTCCACCACCTACCCTCCCTGAGGCATGGGGGACACATGGTGGGCGAGCCAGGATTCGGGAGGCAAGTGGAACGGTCGTTTCCCATCCCGTGATCGTGGGGCGCGGGCACCATGATGTCCACAACCCGAGTCCACTTAGTAAATGAGCCGTGCCCCTACGACTTCCTCTTTTTTATGGGGAAGACGCGGACTGCCTCTTTACTATTTCACCACGAGGTGACGCAAGTGCGCTGCGGCTGCCCCACGCATGACCCCCACATCACACACTCAATGCGGGTCGTGGGGAAGCGCAACTAGCGAAGGAGTTACCGCAGTTAAAACTCTGCCACGCGTGCCCACACACCATTCTGGGCCTGGCCCAACAACGCTCTACAACGCTCTGCGCTTATGTGTGGCCCAGGCCTGGGGGCTCCTGTCAGTGTACAAAAGTAGGGGCCTTTCTGTACCACTTTACTTGTGCACGGGCAATCGTAGCCACACCTGGGGGCGGGCTTGGCAGGGCAGAGGAAGCGAAGGTACAAGACTGCTGAGGCAACACTCAAGCCAGAAGCATGAAGAGCGAAGGGACAAGATGGGCTTCCCCCGGCAAGAGCCTTGCCGGCACGACCTACATGGCCCCGACAAGAGCCTTGTTGGGACGGCCTACATGGCCCCGGCAAGAGCCTTGCCGGGGCAAGTTGCCCAACACCAGCAAGACCGCCACCCTTGAGCCTAAGAGTTATGATGCCATCGGCAACGTCAAGACCAAGGCTCAGGAGTGCCTCCATGGTGGCATGCAGATCTTTGAGAAAACCAAAGGCCCGCAAGCCTAGATGAGCACTAGAAGACGCTTGCCGGGGACGATCGAAGACCCCCGGTAAGACCCTTGCCGGGGACGCTCGCAAGCCCCCAGCAAGACCCTTGCCGGGGACGCCCACGAGACCCCGGCAAGACCCTTGCCGGGGGCACCTACGGAGCCAAGACCAGGCCCGCACTTGCCAGAGTTTCGCTGCCCCGCGCCTGTTCCGACGTGGCGGCCAGGCCGCCAAGTAGGCGAGCGCCTACGTGGCAGCATGCAACTTCTAGGCCAACTAGCCAAGCACATGTGTGGTGGCATGCAGATCTTCATGAAGACCCTGCCACCGGACTAGCTCAGCAGCCAGCCAGCGACGTGGCGCTGCATGCCTCATCAGCCTGGACGCACGTCAGAGAAAGGTGAGCCAGCGATGGATGGGACGAGCTTCTTTGTCGTCCCCGATAAAGCAAGAGGGCATGTCGGTAGCGCATTAAATGCGTTTGTCCTACGGTGCCAGGCAGTAGACTTGTACACTGTACATACTTTCCACCTCCTGTGTGCCACTGTGGGAACCCCTTTTGACATATAAAAGGAGGCCCGAGGCGTACTAAGGAAGGATTCAGACTTTTTGGACTAGGCATGCACCGCAGCTAGTTCAGGAGCTCAAGAACACTAAATACACACAAAGGAGGACTAGGGTTTTACGCATCGTTTGCGGCCAGAACCTTGGTAAAAATCCCCTTGCGCTGATCTTCTAGACCCGCTCTTTGCGCAACCCCATGCCCCGCCAACTGCAGAAGGGACTCCCCGAGGGATCCCATAGGTGTCGTTCCTGAACCCCAACATATGCCTTTTGATTTATGCAATGCACCTTCTACCTTCAAACATGTATGACTGCTATACTCTCTGAATTTTGTGAGAAGATTGTTTAGGTTTTCATGGATGATTTTTCCGTTGACGGAACTTCTTTTGATGATTGCTTAAGAAACCTTGATCGAGTTTTGCAGAGATGTGAAGAAACTAATCTATTCTTGAATTGGGAGAAGTGCCACTTTATGGTTAATGAAGGTATTGTCTTGTGGCATAAAATCTGTGAAAGAGGTATTGAAGTTGATAAAGCTAAAGTTGATGCTATTGAAAAAATGTCGTGTCCTAAAGATATGAAAGGTATAAGAAGCTTCCTTGGTCATGCTGGTTTCTATAGGAGATTTATCAAAGACTTCTCTAAATATCTAGGACTCTCACTAATCTTGTGCAAAAAGATGTTCCATTTGTTTTTTGATGATGATTGTGTAGAAGTACTTCAAATACTTAAGAAAGCCTTAATCTCTATACCTATTGTTCAACCACCTGATTGGAACCTACCCTTTGAAATTATGTGTGATGCTAGTGATTATGATGTTGGTGTTGTTCCAGGACAAAGAGCTAATAAGAAATTAAATGTTATCCATTATGCTAGTAAAACTCTAGACAATGTTAAAATAAATTATGCCACTACTGAAAAAGAATTTTTAGCAGTTGTGTTTACTTGTGACAAATTCAGATCTTATATTGCTGATTCCAAAGTAATTGTTCACATCGATCATGCTGTTATTAAATACCTTATGGAAAATAAAGATGCTCAACCTAGACTCATTAGGTGGGTTCTTCTGCTACAAGAATTTGATTTATATATCACTGATAGGAAAGGGGCTGAGAATCACATAGCTGATAACTTGTCTAGGTTAGAAAATATTCTTGATGAACTAATACCTATTGATGATAGCTTTCCTGATGAACAATTATCTATTGTAAATGCTTCTCGTAGTACCCCATGGTATGCAGACTATGCTAATTTTATTCTTGCTAAATTTATACCACCTAGTTTCACATACCAACAAAAGAAAAAGTTTTTCTATGATTTAAGACATTACTTCTAGGATGACCCATACCTTTATAAAGGAGTAGATGGTGTTATTAGACGTTGTGTACCTGAGCATGAATAGGAACAGACCCTATGCAAGTGCCACTCCGAGGCTTATGGAGGACATCATGCTGGAGTTAGAACTGCGCACAAGGTATTACAATTTGGTTTTATTGGCCTACTTTCTTGAAAGATGATCGTAAGTTTGTCTTATCTTGTGATGAATGTCAAAGAATTGGTAACATTAGTAGACGTCAGGAAATGCCAATGAATTATTCACTTGTTATTGAACCATTTGATGTTTGGGGATTTGATTATATGGGACCTTTTCCATCCTCTAATTGGTACACTCATATTTTTGTTGTTGTTGATTATGTTATTAAGTGGGTAGAAGCTATTCCAATTAGTAGTGCTGATCACAACACTTCCATTAAAATGCTTAAGGAAGTTATTTTCCTGAGGTTTGGGGTCCCTAGATATTTAATGACTGATGGTGGTTCACATTTTATTCATGGCGCTTTTCGTAAATTGCTTGCTAAATATGATGTTAACCATAGGATTGCATCTCCTTATCACCCTCAGTCTAGTGGTCAAGTAGAATTAAGTAACAGAGGAATAAAATTGATCTTGCAAAAGACTGTTAATATATCTAGAAAGAATTGGTCTAAGAAACTTGATGATGCACTATGGGCTTATAGAATTGCTTACAAAAATCCTATGTGTATGTCTCCATATAAAATGGTTTATGAGAAAGCATGTCACTTACCTCTCGAACTAGGACATATAGCTTATTGGGCGATTAAAGAGCTCAACTATGATTTTAAACTTGCCGGTGAAAAAAGGTTATTTGACGTTAGCTCACTCGATGAATGGAGAACCCAAGCCTACGAAAATGCCAAATTGTTTAAAGAAAACATTAAAATATGGCATGACAAGAGGAAAAAAAAGCGTGAGTTTAATGTAGGTGACCATGTGTTGCTATACAATTCTCGGTTAAGATTTTTTGCAGGAAAACTTCTTTCTAAATGGGAAGGGCCTTACACTATCGAGTAAGTTTATCGTTTCGGTGCCATCAAGATCAACAACACCGAAGGCAATGACTCAAAGGTGGTGAATGGGCAAATAATAAAACATTATATCTCAGGTACGCCCATAAATGTTGAAACCAACATTATTAATACCATAACACTAGAGGAGTACATAAGGGAAACTTTCTAGAACGCTCCAGAACCTTGAAAAGGAATATGTATGTGATACGGTAAGTAAACTGACTCCAAAGTTTTCCAATGGCAATTTTACTCCGTATTGGAATATTTAAAAAATTAGAAAAATAAGTAGTCCGTATAGCGCACGAGGAGGCGACAAGCCATGGGGGCGCGCCCTACCTCCTAGGAGCGCCTCCCAGGCTTGTGGCCACCTCATGTGCCCTCCGGACTCTGTTTTCTCCCAGAATATTTGTTTTGCATGGTAAAAATTCATTATTTAATCTCCCGAAGGTTTTGACCACTGTATCATGGCAATCTCCTCTGTTCTTGTTTCGTGCTGTTTCCTGGCAGATCTGAGAATGTGTCATCTCAAGATTCAGAGGGAGAGAGCTATGTCGCTAATTATATCGCAAACCCAAAGCTCTATGGAGAGGCGGACCCTTACGGTTGGATTACGGAGGAGGAGGAAGACTTCGATATGAAGAAAACAAGAGATGACAGCTCTGAGGAAGATGAAGATCCACTACCTCAACCTGGAGACATGCACGTGGAATTCAAGAAGTCAAGCCTTCCTAACAAAGGAAACAAACCTAAGCTTCAATTTATCCCATCTCGTTTCCTACAGGAAAGCAAGGAGGCATTTTGCAAAAGGGTATTAAAGCTTGAGAAAAATACAACCTCATCACCACCTCTGAAGAAGGAGATTGGGTACATGGGTATGGGCACTCCCCTTGGCTTGCGCCAAGCTTGGGGGAGGTGCCCCGATATCGTATCACCATGACATCTTTATCTTTACCGTTTATCTTAGTTCGATCATTTTGGTTACATCTTGATCTAGTAGAGTAAAAGTTTTAGTATGATCTAGTCTTTGAGTTTTGCTTTGTGATCTATCTATGTAATCAAGTCTGAGAGATATATAATAAAGAGTAGTTTTGAGTTGAGATCTTTGCTTTCTTGCTTTGATCTTGGAAAAGAAAATAAAATAAAAAGAACTAAACAGATTATATAATAATCTTATGTAAGGTGATGACTTCATGATGTCTACTACACAACTTGTTTTTGTAGACTTGTGTTGGGCCTCCAAGCGCAAAGTTTTGTAGGACAGTAGCAATTTTCCCTCAAGTGGATGACCTAAGATTTATCAATCTATGGGAGGCGTAGGATGAAGATGGTCTCTCTCAAACAACCCTGCAACCAAATAATAAAAAGTCTCTTGTGTCCCCAGCACACCAAATACAATGGTAAATTGTATAGGTGCACTAGTTCGGCAAAGAGATGGTGATACAAGTGTAGTAATGATAGTAGACATTGATTTTTGTAATAGGAACAATATAAAAAATAGCAAGGTAGCAAGTAACAAAAGTGAGCAAAAATGGTATTGCAATGGTTGAAAATGAGGACTAGGGTCTGTACTTTCGCTAGTGCAATCTCTCAACAATGCTAATATAATTGGATCATATAACAATCCCTCAATGTGCGATGAAGAATCACTCCAAAGTTCTTATCTAGTGGAGAACATAAGAAGAAATTGTTTGTAGGGTACGAAACCACCTCAAATATATTCTTTGTGATCAATCTATCCTAGAATTCGTACTAAAATAACACCAAGCTATTCTTTCCGATCGATCTATCCAAGAGTTTGTACTAAAATAACACCATATGATACACATCAACCAACTCTAATGTCACTACAAGTATACGTGAGTTGATTATACGATATGCATCACACAATTTCAGATTCATAATACTCAATCCAACACAAAGAACCTCAAAGAGTGCCCCGAGATTTCTACCAGAGAAACAAAGACAAGAACATGCATCAACCCCTATGCATAGGTTACCCCAATGTCACCTCGGGAATCTGCGAGTTGAGTGCCAAAACACATATCAAGTGAATCAATATGATACCCCATTGTCACCACGGGTATTCATAGCAAGACATACATCAAGTGTTCTGAAATCCATAAAAGTATTCAATCCGATAAAATGAATCTCAAAGGGAAAACTCAATTCACAACAAGATATAGAGGGGGAAACACCATATGATCCAACTATATTAACAAAGCCCGTGATACATCAAGATCGTGGCATCTCAAGAACACGAGAGAGAGAGAGAGAGAGAGAGATTAAACACATAGCTACTGGTACAAACCCTCAGCCCCGTGGGTGGACTACTCCCTCCTCATCATGGTGGCCACCAGGATGATGAAGTGATGACCCACAAGTATAGGGGATCAATTGTAGCTCTTTTCAGTAAGTAAGAGTGTCGAACCCAACGACGAGCAGAAGGAAATGACAAGTAGTTTTCAGTAAGGTAGGGTCTGCAAGTGTTGAAATTGTAAGTAGCGAGTAGTTTGATGGCAAGGTAATTTGTAGCGAACAAGTAACGATAATTGTAACAAACGTGCAACAAGGTAGCCCAATCCTTTTGAGGCAAAGGACAGGCCAACACGGATTCTTATAATGAGAAAAGCGTTCTTGAGGGTACACGGAATTTCATCCAGTCACTTTCATCATATTGGTTTGATTTGTGTTCGCTACCTTGATAATTTGATATGTGGGTGGACCGGTGCTTAGGTGTTGTTCTTACTTGAACAAACCCCCTACTTATGATTAACCCTCCCACAAGCATCCACAACTACGAGAAAAGTATTAAGAATAAATTCTAACCATAGCATTAAACTCTAGGATCCAATCGGTCCCTTACGGAATAGTGCATAAAGTGGGTTTAAGTTTCTGCCACTCTCGCAACCCACCATCTATTGACTACTCCACAATGCATTCCGTTAGGCCCAAATATGGTGAAGTGTCATGTAGTCAACGTTCACATGACACCACTAAGGGAATCACAACATACATACTATCAAAATATCGAACACATATCAAATTCACATGATTACTTGCAACATGATTTCTCCCATGACCTCAAGAACAAAAGTAACTACTCACAAAAAACAAACATGCTCATGATCAAAGGGGTATTAATATGCATAATGGATCTGAACATATAATATTCCACCAAATAAACCATATAGTAATCAACCACAAGATGTAATCAACACTACTAGTCACCCCCTAGCAACAATCTATAGTTCCGTTAACAAGATTGCATACAGGAGATGAACTAGGGTTTGAGATGATATGGTGCTGGTGAAGATGTTGATGGAGATTGCCCTCCCAAAGATGGGAGGGTTGTTGGTGATGATGACGATGATGATTTCCCCCTCTAGGAGGAAAGTTCCCCCGGCGGAATCGCTTCGCCGGAGGGCAAAAGTGCTCCTGCCCAAGTCCCGCCTCGAGGCAGCGGCACTTCGTCCCAAAAGTCCTCTCCTTATTTTTTTCTAGGTCAAAACCAGTTATATACCAGAAGATGGGCACCGGAGGTGGGCCGAGGAGGCCACAACCCACCAGGGCGCGCCAGGGGGGCCTGGCGCGCCCAGGTGGGTTGTGCCCACATGGTGGCTCCCCTCTAGTACTTATTGGCTCCAATATTTCTTATATATTCCATAAAAAATCACCGTGAAGTTTCAGCCCATTTGGAGTTGTGCAGAATAGGTGGCCTGACGTAGCTTTTAGGTCCAGATTTCCAACTGCTGGAATTCTCCCTCTTGGTGTGTTCCTTGTAAATTATGAGAGAAAAGGCATTAGAATTACTCCAAAAATCATTATTATGGATAAAAACATAATAAATAACAGCAAGGAAACACGATGCAAAATGGACGTATCAACTCCCCCAAGCTTAGACCTCGCTTGTCCTCAAGCAAAAACCGAAATAAAAAAATGTCCACATGCTTTGAGAGAGAGGTGTCGATAAAAACAAAATACGGACATAGAAGCATCATGTTCATTATTATAACAACAAAATTAAATATAGGACTTTGATCATATACTTCCCATGAATAAGTAATAGTTCATCACACAATCGAAGTATAAAGCAAAAACTCTAATAGAAACCAACAAACTATGTTCTTAGTCAACTTTGCAACTACAATTCATCATCTTTTCAGGAAGAGTCACGTGTTAGAGCCTTTAGGCAAGTCCATATACTCAACCATCATATAGTATTCTATGATTTCTAACACTCATCTTGTACCCATGAGCAAAATGTTTCAACAAGACACATAGAAAGATATGGGCTTATAGTTTCGCCTCCCAACATACTCACCTCAAAGGTGATGTCAACAATAATAACTCATGCTATCTATATTCAACTGGACATATGTGCCTAGATCTTTCCTCACCACATGATGCTTTCCAAAAGAGAAAATAAAAAGGAATAGAAGGAAAACTTTGACTCTTTGCATAAAAGTAAATACATAAAAGTAAAATATATGCCCTTCCCAGAGGGAAACAGAGGTTGCCATGCACTTATTTATTTGCATTCTCAATCCCTTAGTGTAAGAGAATGTCACGTTGTATTTCCCCTTAAGATGACAACCTTTATTATGCAGTCTGTCGCTTTTATTCTTTGTCACCCAAGTTCGTACAACGCTCAATTGTCTCTTATACTAAATGATCTTACATATTTAGAAGCAATTTTTATTGCCTTTTTGCACCGATGACAACTTACCCGAGGGATCTTTCTCAATCCCTAGGTAGGTATGGTGGACTCTTGAAAAAGATTTGGATTTAAGGGTTTTTGGATGCACAAGTAGTATATCTACTTAGTGCAGAATTTTTGGCTAGCAAAGATAGGGGGCAAGCATCACATGTTAAAGGATCTATGACAATATGACTTCTATGTGAATATAAACAAACATAAACCATTAAGTTGTCTTCCTTGTCCAACGTTAACAATTTTGGCATATAATATTTTGATGAGGGCTCACAATCACAAAAGATTTCTAGGATAGTATATCTATATGTGAATCTTCTCTTCCCTTATTAATTCTTTCATGAGTTGCATCATTGACTAATTCTATGTTTATCAATCTCTAATAAAATTTTCTTACTTATACTTTTTCTTATGTGGTGCTATCACTTACCATAGGATAAGTATATAATCTTTTCATTATCTCTATCATTTCTTCATTTATTTCCTTTCTCTTTTTCTTTCTTCCTTATTTCTTTTCTTTATTTGCAACATGAAAGTAAAAAAGCAAAAACTTAAACTAACTTCATTATATAACTTGCACACGATTACAAGGATAGATTACTAAGCAAACTTTCAAATAAGAAAGGATTGAACTAAACTTTATTTTATCTAAAGCAAAAGATTGAACTAAGATAAATAAAAACAAAAAGGTAGTGGGATGATACGATACTGGGGCACCTCCCCCAAGCTTGGCGAAAGCCAAGGGGAGTGCCCATACCTGATACTCAATTCTCTTTTGGTGGTGAAGAAGATAATGGTGGTGATGAAGGAGAGAACTTGTCCTCGGATTTCCGGGGCAGTGGTCCAACAGATTTGTCAGGAAACAACAAGAAAAGAGAACATAGGGTTTCTCCGCGATACAGTGGTTAATAGGTTCGTTAAGTATATATAGATTTTTTTTATCTTGCAGGGCAAGTATATGGAAGAAAAACATAGTACGAGAGGTGTCCCAGTTGGGTACAACCCACCTGGGCGCGCAAGGCAAGCTTGGCGCGCCCTGGTGTCTTGTGCCCACTAGGTTATGCTTCCTGGGAGTATCTTTATTCCCAAAATTTTAAAATATTCCAAAACTGATAAAAAATATTTTTGCAGATTTTTCGGAGTCCATTTACTTACCATATCACGTACCTCCTTATTTTGACGATTCTGGAGTGTTCCAGAAGGACTCTTTTATGTGTTCTCCAGTGTCAAAGTTTGGATAATATTACTTTCAACATCAATAGGCGTAACTGAAATATAATGCTTTATTCATTGCCCGTTGACAACCTTTGGGTTAGTGCCTTCGAAATTATTTATTTTAATGGCACCAGACTGGTAAACCTCCTAGATGACACAGGGGCCTTCCCATTTGGAGAGGAGTTTTCTTGCAAAGAATCTAAAAGAAGAGTTGTAAAAAAGAACATATTCTCCATCTTTAAAGTCATGTTTTTGAATTCTTTTGTCATGCCATCTTTTAACCTTTTCTTTGAATAGCTTTGCATTTTCATAAGCTTGGGTTCTCCACTCATCTAATGAACTTATATCAAATAACCTCTTTTCACCAGCATGTTTGAAATCATAGTTGAGTTCTTTAACTGCCCAATATGTTTTATGTTCTAACTCAGCAAATGACAAGCTTTTCCATAAACCATTTTATAAGGAGACATACCCATAGGATTTTTATATGCTGTTCTATAAGCCCAAAGTGCATCATCTAATTTCTTAGACCAATTCTTCCTGGAGCTATTGACAGTCATTTGCAAAATTAATTTTATTTCTCTATTATTAAGTTCAACTTGACCACTAGACTAAGGATGATAGGGTGATGCAATTCTATGGTTAACATCATAGTTAGCAAGCATCTTACGGAAAGAACCATGAATAAAGTGTGAACCACCATCAGTCATTAAATATCTAGGGACTCCAAACCTTGGGAAAATAACTTCCTTAAGCATTCTAATAGAGGTGTTGTGATCATCACTACTAGTTAGAATAGCTTCTACCAATTTAGTAACATAATCAATAGCAACCAAAATATGTGTATAACCATTAGAGGAAGGAAAAGGTCCCATTTAATCAAATCCCCAAACATCAAATGGTTCAGCAGCAAGAGAGTAGTTCATAGGCATTTCTTGACGCTTACCAATATTACCTATTCTTTGACATTCATCACAAGATGAGACAAACTTACGGGCATCCTTGAAGAGAGTAGGCCAATAACATCCAGATTGCAATACCTTGTGAGCAGTTCTATCTCTAACATGATGCCCTCCATAAGCCTCGGAGTGACATTTCCGTAGGATTTGTCCCTGTTCATGCTCAGGTACACAATGTCTAATAATACCATCTACTCCTTCTTTATAAAGATGTGGGTCATCCCAAAAGTAATGTCTTAAATCATAGAAGAATTTTTTGTTTTGTTGGTATGTAAAGCTAGGTGGTAAATATTTAGCAACAATGTAATTAGCATAGTTATCATACCAAGGAGTACTATTAGCAACATTTATTGCAGCTAACTGCTCATCAGGAAAGCTATCAACAATACGTAGTGGGTCATCAAGCACATTCTCAAGCCTAGACAAGTTATCAGCTACAGGGTTCTCAGCTCCTTTTCTATCAATAATATGCAAATCAAATTCTTGTAAGAAGAGAACCCAACGAATAAGTCTAGGTTTAGCATCTTTATTTTCCATAAGATATTTAATAGTAGCATGGTCTGTGTGAACAGTTACTTCGGAATCAACAATATAAGGTCTAAACTTATCACAAGCAAACACCACTGCTAAGAATTCTTTTTCAGTAGTAGCATAATTTCTTTGAACATTGTCTAGAGTTTTACTAGCATAATGAATAACATTCAATTTCTTATCATCTCTTTATCCTAGAACAACACCAACAACATAATCACTAGCATCACACATAATTTCAAAAGGCAAGTTCCAATCAGGTGGTTGAACAGTAGGTGCAGAAATTAAGGCTTTCTTGAGTGTTTCAAAGGCTTCAAGACAATCATCATCAAAAACAAAAGGAATATCCTTTTTCAAGAGACTAGTAAGATCCTAGAAATTTTAGAGAAGTCTTTAATAAATCTCCTATAGAAACCGGCATGACCTAGGAAACTACGAATACCTTTGATGTCCTTAGGACATGGCATTTTCTCAATAGCATCAACCTTAGCTTAGTCCACTTCAATAACTCTTTCAGAAATTTTATGACCCAAGACGATGCCTTCATTAACCATAAAGTGGCATTTCTCCCAATTCAAGGCAAGATTTGTTTGCTCACATCTCTGCAAAACTCGATCAAGATTGCTTAAACAATCATCAAAAGACTTCCCATAAACAAAGAAGTCATGCATGAAAACCTCAACAATATTTTCACAAAATTCATAGAATATAGCAGTCATGCATCTTTGAAAGGTAGCAGGTGCATTACATAAACCAAAAGGCATACGTCTATAAGCATAGGTTCCAAAAGGACAAGTAAAAGTGATCTTTTCTTGATCAGGTTGAGAAACATGTATTTGTGAAAAGCCAGAATATCCATCAAGGAAGCAAAAGTGTGTGTGCTTATATAATCTTTCAGGCATTTGATTAATAAAAGGAAAAGGGTAATGATCTTTTCTAGTAGCTTTATTTAATTTTCTAAAATCAATTACCATTCGATAGCCTGTAACAATTCTTTGTGGAATAATTTCATTCTTATCATTAGGAACAACAGTAATACCTCCTTTCTTAGGGACACAATGAACAGGACTTACCCATCTACTATCAGCTATAGGATAGATTATACCTGCTTCCAGAAGTTTTAATATTTCCATTCTTACCACTTCTTTCATCTTCGGATTTAACCGACGTTGGTGATCAACAACGGGTTTAGCATCAGGTTCCATATTAATTTTATGCTGACATAGAGTGGGACTAATGCCCTTTAAATCATCAAGAGTATATCCAATAGCAGCTCGGTGCTTCCTAAGAACCTTCAATAATTTTTCTTCTTCATGTTCTGAAAGGTTAGCACTAATAATAATAGGTTTTATCTTCTTTTCATCAAGATAAGCATATTTCAAAGTGTCTAGTAATTGTTTTAATTCAAACACAGGAACACCTTTAGGTGGAGGAGGACCTCCGAGAGTTTCAATAGGCAAATTGTGTTTAAGCAGAGGGCTGTTGGCGTTCTGGAACAACACCTATGGGATCACAGGGAATTCCTACTACGGTTGATGGGGCATGGGGCTATGCAAAGAGCGGGTTTAGAAGATCAACGCGGGGGAATTTTATCCAGGTTCGGGCCGCAAGCAATACGTAATACCCTAATCCTGCTTTGGTGTATATTTGGTGTTCTTGAGTTCTCGAACTAGATGCGGTGCATCCTAGCCCAAAAAGTCCAAATCCTTTCTCAGTATGCCTCGGGCCTCCTTTTATATGTCAAAGGGGTTGCCATAGTGGCACACAGGAGGTGGAAAGTATCTAAAGTGTACAAGTCTATCCTTGACATCGTGGGACAAAACACATTTAATGTGCTGCCGACATGTCCTCTTGCTTTACCGAGGACGACAAGGAAGCTCGTCTCGTCTGTCGCCACCTTGCTTCGCTTTGACGCGCGTCCAAGTTGATGAGGCATGCAGCGCCATGCTGGCTGGCTACTGTGCTGGTGCGGTGACAGAGTCTTCACGAAGATCTGCATGCCACCACGCAGGTGCTCGCCTAGTTGGCCTAGAAGCTGCATGCTACCACGTAGGTGTGTGCCTAGTTGGCCTAGAAGCTGCATGCTGCCACGTAGGTGTGTGCCTAGTTGGCAGGCTGGCTGCTGCGTCGGAACGGCCATGGGGCAGTGGAGCCTTGGTAGGCGTGGGCCTAGCTGTGGCCCTGCAGATATCCCGGCAAGGGTCTTGCCGGGTTTCTGTGGTCGTCCCCAGCAAGGATCTTGCCGAGAGCCTTCGTCTTTTGGTTATTACCCAGTCTTGCAGGCCTCTGTTCATCACAAAGATCTGCATGCCACCATGCAGGTGCTCCCAGGCCTAGGTCTTGACGTTATCGATGGCGTCATAATTCTCAGGTTGAAACATGGCGGTCTCAATGGTGTTAGGCAGGTTCCGCTGGCAATGCTCTTGTCGGGGCAGCGTAGGTCATCCCCAGCAAGGCTCTTGCTGAGGGAAAACCATCTTGTCCCTTTGCTCTTCACGCCTCTGGCTTCAGCGCTGCATGGGTAGTCTTGTATGTTCGCTTCCTCTGCCCCGCCATGCGTGGTCGCAGGTGTGGCTACAACTTCCCGTGCACAAGTAAAGGGGTACAGAAGGCCCCTACTTTTGAACACTGACAAGAGCCCCCGGGCCTGGGCCACACATAAGCGCAGAGCATTGTTGGGCCAGGCCCAGAATGGTGCACGAGCGTGCGTGGCAGAGTTTTAATTGCCGTAACTCCTCCGCCAGTTGCGCTTCCCCATGACCTACATTGAATGCGTGACGTGGGGGTCATGCGTGGAGCGGTTGCTGCCCGCTTGCGTCACATCATGGCGAATAGTAAAGAGGCAGCTCGCGACTTCCCCATAAAAAGGAGGAAGTCATAGGGGAGCGGCTCATTTACTAAGTGGACTCAGGTCGCGGCCTCTAAGGCGCCCGCACCCCACGACCACGGGGTGGAAAACGGTCGCTTCACTTGTCTCCTCAGGGAGGGTAGGTGATGGACATGGAGGGCACGGGCCTTAACGCCGAGGCGGGAAGCCCGGTCGTCGTTGATTGGAGCAGCGGGTCGGTCCAGATTCCCCGTGCCTCTGGCGGCCGGATTGGTCGAGTGGGGCGGCTGCCCTTAGATTGGGGGGGGGGCGAGCCCCGACCCCGCCCCCCTGTAAGAAGGGGAGAAAAGATGGCATCCTTCAACATTCATCTCCTTCCAGCCTGACTACTTCCTTCCCTTTGCCATGGTGAGAGGTCACGCCAGTGCTTCAATGGCAGCGATGACGGCCTCTGCTCGACAACGTGCCCCCTTCCCAGGAGCTCATGGTGGCGGGGCCTGCTGCGAGAGGAAGAGGGGGGACATGGCCGAGGCTGCTGTGGCTCTTGGGGCAGAGGAGGACGGGGCGGCGCACCGGCCGTGCCTCCCCCAGCGGCTCCTCCCCCAATGGAGGGCCACGTTGGAGACCAGCCCCGCGAATTCTTCATCAGGCTATATAAGCCAGTGTGCGACCACCTTCGCCTTCCCACTCCGTTCGCTCGGGAGTTGGAGGTCGACCCACCACAGGCCTTGAGGCTGCATATGAGGGGCTGCGGGAATGGCAGCATGCAGGTCCACGTCGACTTCCCCGCCCCTCATGTCATGTATCTCCGCCGCGGTTGGAAAACCTTCGCCCGTGCCCATAGCTTATCGGAGGGGCTCGTCCTCCACTTCAAATTGATGGAGAACGGCCTGCTCTCCGTCAAGGTTTTTGGGCACTTGGGAACTCACCTAAGGTGTTGCACGAAGAGCTCCACCGACAACGAAACCTCCTCCTCTGGCGAGAGTGATGAGGAGGACAGCGATAGCGACGACGAGGGCATCAAGCAGGAGGACTCCGATTCTGACTCCGGCTGACCGCATTGCCCTCCTCCCTCAGCCATGCGCTTTGCCGAGGGGCTTCCTCGTCAAGCTCTCCATCGGCGCGTTCCCCGTCGCCTCCTCTTTTCTTTCACCTGTCGCACCTGGGAGGAAAGGGGCAAGAACGGAGATCATGGGGCACTTATCTTTATTTTAAATTGTAGGCACTTGTCAAATCTTAATTTCTAGATAATGTAATCTCTCGAGCCCATGCTTGTGTTCTGTAACCTTCGTACTTGTATCAGCATGTTAATGAAAAAGACTAGCCTTGCCGGGAACCCGTGCACGCGTACGTTCGTGTAGAGGCGAAACGCCTCCTTAATGTAAATAAGTGAGTCCTCCCAGCAAGCTGTCCTGCCAATACCCTCTGCGCCTGCCGGGGAATCACATCTGCCGAGTTACAGACAAAGGGTCCAGCCCCCCCGTCCACCTCCCTTTAGCAAGGGCTACTAAAACCACTCTGACCGAAGCAGTGTTCGGTGTCGGGAATGGGAGCACCCGAGTTTTTTTAAAGGAGAGTGGCGAGGTTTTGTAACGCACAAGTCACAGGTTACGAAAATGAATGGGCAAGAGGTAAACTTTATCTGTTTGGTTTGCCGGGCGGTCTTCTCAACTTCTCACTGGAGCTGGGTCCTTGGTGGGAATGTGCGTCCTTGCCATAGCTGGAAAGAAGAGAGGGTAAGAGCATGGAACCTTGGCGGTCCATAGATATTTGTTGGAATCAAAAAGCAGTACAATACCCTGGACAAGCATGCATATACGTATGTACATGGAAATCAACAAGAAACTGTACATGCTAAGGGATTCCTTTCCCTGACTGCGCACAGGGTCCGTGCCTAGCTCTATACATAGGGTTACATGCCTTGCCGGCAAGGCTAGTACAAAATGGGGGTTGCCGGGGCTCCCGGCAACCACGCCTTATGGGTAAAACTTGCGAAGCTTTTCGATATTCCAGGAATTGCTCACCGGAATGCCATCTTCGGTCTCCAGGCAGACGATGCCGGGCCTGGTGACTCATATTACTCGATAAGGGACTTCCCACTTCGGCGTCAACTTGTTTGAATTCTTGGCGGATTGAATTCGCCAAAGAACAAGGTCGCCTTCCTCAAGGCTTCGGGCGTGAACCTTGTGGCTATGGTAGCGGCGCAAGGCTTCTTGGTAGTGAGCGGCTCGCACAGTAGCCTGAAGATGATCTTCCTCAAGGAGCATCGCATCATCTTGGCGCAACTGCTCTTGCTCAAGCTCATCAAAAGTGAGCACTCAAGGTGACCCGTATATGAGTTCCATGGGGAGAAATGCTTCTGCCCCGTATACCAGGGCAAAGGGCGTTTGGCTAGTGGCTCGATTTGGTGTCATCCTGATTGACCAAAGAGCTATTGGCAACTCATCAATCCAGCGTCTTCCGCACTTGTGTAGCTTGTCGAAAGTTCTGGTGTTGAGGCCTTGCAGCACTTCTGCATTTGCCCTCTCAGCCTGGCCGTTACTTTTGGGATGAGCAACAGAAGCAAAACAGACCTTGCCACTGAGGTCTTGAATGTACTGCATGAAGGTGCGGCTCGTGAACTACGTGCCGTTATCAGTAATGACTCTGTTTGGCACACCATAATGGTAGACTAGTCCCTTGAAGAACTTGACGGCTGACTGTGTTGTCACCTTCCTCACCGGTTCCACTTCCGGCTACTTTGTGAACTTGTCGATCGCAATGTACAAGTACTCAAAGCCCCTGACAGCACGGGGAAAGGGGCCTAGTATGTCGAGCCCCCAGACCGAAAATGGCCAAGAAAGAGGGATTGTTTAAAGGGCTTGGGCTGGCTGGTGGAGCTTCTTTGAATGGAACTGGCACGCTTCACACTTGGTTACTAGTGCAGTCGCATCCTGGAGAGCGGTGGGCCAGAAGAAACCTTGCCAGAACGCTTTGTCGGCAAGGGCCCTAGACTCTATGTGGGATCCACACATGTCTCCATGTATCTCTACCAACAGCTCCAGTCCGTCCTCCCGAGGAATGCACTTTAATTTCACGCCGTTCGGCCTCCTTCTGTATAGGGCATCATCCACAAACTGGTACATGCTGGACCGATGGGCTACTTTCTCTGCTTCTTCCTGTTCCTCAGGGAGTTCCCCTGTTTGGAGGAAACGAATGGTGCGCTGCGCCCATGCCGGTGCCTGGGGCTCGACGGTAAGGACTAAAGGATCATCTATGGCCGCAGGGGCAGCTGCCTCTACAGTCAGGGCTTGAGGCCCCGCCGGAGGTTGCCGCTCCCTAGTGAGTCTGGGGCACCCGGCAATGTCCTTGCGGGCAGCCCCTGGGAGCTCATCTGGAAAGTACTTGCCAGGGCCCACCTTCCTTTGTTTGTTCTATCCTGCTGATGGCTCAACGGATGGCTGGGTTAATTGAAGCGCAAAGGTACCTGGTTCCACAGGCAATTTGAGGGTAGCGCGCTTTGACAGGTCATCGGCAATGGTGTTATCTGCTCGGGGAACATGATATGCTTGTAAACCATCAAAACACTCCTCCAACTTCCTTACCTCATCAACATAGGCCTACATCAGCGGGCTCTGGTAATCCTTGTTGACTTGCTTGACACTGAGATGTGAATCACCTTTGATGATGAGCTTCCTAATTCCGAGGACTGCTGCGATCCTGAGACCGGCAAGCAATCCCTCGTACTCCACCGTATTGTTCGTTGATTTTTCTTGGGGAAAGTGCATCTAGAATACGTACTTGAGGCGCTCTCCGGTGGGTGCGATGAGTAATACGCCGGCACCAGCACCTTGCAGCGAGAAGGCTCCATCAAAGTACATGATCCAATCACGGCTCGTCTCCTTGCCGGGAATGGTAGTCTCTTGAATCTCTTCGTCGGGCATTGATGTCCATTATGCTATGAACTTTGACAAAGCTCGGCTGTTGATTGTCAAAGTACTCTCAAACTTGAGGCCAAAGCTCGACAGTTCCAAAGCCCATTCCACAATCCTCCCAGTTGCATCCAAGTTGTGCAAGATTCATTGCAAAGGGAGGCGGGTGATGACGGTGATCTCGTGTGCTTGGAAATAGTGATGCAGCTTTCTTGAGGCCATAAGGAGACCGGAAAGTAGCTTCTGCATACCAGAATACCATGATCTAGCCCCCTGCAAGAGGGAGCTAAAAAAATAAACCGGGTGCTGCACCACCTTCTTCTTCTGTTCAACTTCGCCCATCTGCGCAGACTCTGTCTTGCTGGGACCTGGCCTTACCGAGGGTCCCGCCTTGCCGACGCCAGGCCCTGTCGGGGGGAGCCCCAGCCGATAATCTAACGGCTCCACTGCTACTACTGCTTCTTCCTCAATTTCCCTCTATGCCACCAGCGCGGCACTGACCACTTGATTTGTTGCTGCTAAGTATAGCAGCAACGGTTCTTGTGGTTTAGGCGCGACTAGTATTGGCATGGAGGAGAGGTACCTCTTCAAGTGCTGTAGCACCGCCTCTGCCTCTGGAGTCCATTTCACTGGACCTGCCTTTTTCAGAACTTTGAAAAAGAGGAGGGCGCGCTCAGCAGACTTGGAGATGAACCTACTTAGGGCGGCAACGCAGTCGGCGAGCCTCCGGACGTCTTCGACCCGTCTTGGCACCTCAATCTACTCAATTGCTTGGATCTTGTCAGGATTTGCTTCGATTCCATGTTGAGACACAAAGAACCCAAGAATCTTGCCGGATGGGACACCGAACACACACTTCTCTGGGTTGAGCTTGAGGTTGATCTTGCACAGATTTGCAAATGTTTCTTCCAGATCTTGCATGACCGTGGCCCTGTCCTTGGTTCTGACCACTATATCATCCATATAAGCTTCCATGTTCCGATGCAACTGGGGCTCAAAACCAATTTGGACCACTCGGGCAAACGTTGAACCAGCGCTCTTCAACCCGAAAGACATTCATACAAAATAGTACGTACCACATGAACGCGGTCTTTTCTTCGTGTTCCTTCATCATGAAAATCTGGTGGTATCTTGAATAGGCGTCAAGGAACAACAGCAGGTCACACCCGGCAGTGGAGTCCACAATCTGGTCGATGCGTGGCAGAGGGAAATGATCCTTTGGACATGCTTTATTGATATCCATGTAGTTAATACACAGCCTCCATTTCCCATTCGCCTTACGCACCACCATTGGATTGGCCAACCACGTGGGGTGGACTACTCCTCTAACCAGGCCTGCCACCTCCAACTTCCTGATCTCCTCGATGATGAACTCTTGTTGCTCCAAAGCTCGCTTCCTGACCTTCTGCTTGACGGGCCGCGCATGAGGATAGACAGCAAGATGGTGCTCAATCACCTCCCTGGGAACACCGGGGATGTTGGATGCTTGCCATGAAAACACGTCAACATTCGCCCGTAGGAAGGCAACGAGCGTGCTTTCCTATTTGATGTCCAGGGTGGAGCTTATGGTAAAAGCCCCGCCCGTGCCGTCCCCCTTGATGGGCACCCTCTTGGTCTCTGGCGGTGCTTCCTTGGATTTCTTGCTCTTGCCGGTGAAGCTCTCCGGCAGGTCCTCGACGGGAGCGCTGCACTCCGAAGAGGCGCGCTTGTCGGAGTGGGCGCAGGAGGTCTTGCCAGAAGAGGCATTGCCGGTTTCCTTCCCTCCCGGGGTTTCAGCGACAGGAGCAAGTGCCTTGGCGGCAGTTGCTGCAACTGCCTCCCGGTAGAGTTGGTCGGCGTAGATGAGCGCGTCTTTCTTGTTGCAGGGGGCGGTGATGATGGTCAGCGGCCCGGGCATCTTCAACGTGTTGTAGGCGTAATGTGACACCACCATGAACTTGGCCAGCGCTGGGCGGCCAAGGATCTCTTTGTAGGGCAAGGGGATCTTGCTGACATCAAAGACGATCTTCTCCATCCTATAGTTCAGCTCGCCCCCGAATGTAACGGGCAACGTGATTTTACCTTTCGGCTGACTCCTCCCGGGTTAACCCCTTGAAACGTGCCCGTCTCCTCGAGGTCTCCATCGCGGATTTGCAGCCTCTTGATCATGGCAGGCGAGATCAAGTTCAGTCCGGCTCCACCATCAACTAGCACTTTTGGTACCTTGAGGTTGTGTATTGTTGGTGAAACCAACAACTGCAAAAACCCGACTGCAGTTGTGCGATCAGGGTGGTCCTCGGTGTAAAAAATGATAGGGGTGCTAGACCACTTCAGTGGCTTCTGGGCATCGATCGATGGTTCTGCTGCGGTAATCTCAGGCGCCCACTGCATCAGTTGGTGGTGAGAGGTGTGCAGCGAGGCACCACCGTCGATGCACATGGCCTCCATAGCTTTCTCGAACTCGTGCTCGCTGGACTTGTCGTCCCATCATGATCATCATATTCCTCCTTATCACAGCTCCGGTCGGGCCTCTCTTGTTGATTATCCTTGCCACGGCGACCTCCTTGGCCACCATGCTTCTTCTCGGACCCCTCAACACCATCCTGACCCTTCTCCTTGTCCCGCCTTTCATATTCAGCTTTCTACTTTTTTGCAAGCAGCTCAACATGTCAGCAGTTCTGGAGGTCATGGCCCTTGGTGTGATGGATCTTACAGTACTTCCTTGCCGGGGTCGTCTGCCTTGGCCTTCTTGGCGGTGTCGGGGTCGTCGGATCCCTCAACGGCAAGCACAGTCTTGCCCTTGCGCTTCCTGTTGCGGCGTCGGCCCTTCTTCGTCGGGGCAACTGCGTCTTCATCTGTGGAGTCGGTTTCCGCGCCGACGTCCTCGCTGGTGTACTTCCTTCCTTCCTCAGCCTGAGCATATATATTAGCCAGAACATAAAGTTCGGCTACATCCATAACCTTGTTCATTGCCAGCTCTTCACGCATCTTGTGGTTGCGTACATTCTGATGGAATGCACTGATGACAGCGGCGGGGTGAACATCTGGGATTGTGTACTGTACACAACTGAACCTTTGTATGTATTTGCGCAGGGTCTCGCCGTCCTTCTGGGGGATGACATGCAGATCACTTGCCTGGCCAGGAGCTTGGTGGACTCCGGTAAAGGCGCCAACAAACTCGTGGCACAGATCCGACCAAGAAGAGATAGAATCCACCGGCAGGTGCATCAACCATGACATGACATTGGGTTTAAGCGCCAACAGAAAGTAGTTGGCGAGCACCTTGTCATCGCGAGCCCCGGCGGCTTGCATCGCGATGGTGTAGATGTTGAGGAATTCCGATGGGTGAGTCTTGCCATTGTACTTCTCCCCAACATCAAGCTTGAACGTGCGGTGGGAGGGCCACTGGAACTACTGCAGCTCTCGGGTAATGGCTGGACAACCCACCTCGTAAGGCAGGTCGCGGGAGCCCCCCGGCGCTGGGTGGTCCATAGTAGGCCCCACGCGCCCATCTGACTATTGTCACGCTTCTCGCCGTCGCTCGATGGTGGTTCGAGCGTATTCCTGAGCTCGTTCTCGAAGAACTCGATGTTGGTCGCAGCGGGTTCACGGGTAAGATGAGGCCATGGAAACATTGTCATAGGCGTTGACCCGACGAGCCAGCGGCTGCTGTTGCTGGCGTAGGGGGAGAGTGCACCGTGGTCGCAGCACCCTCGGTCCTCCCACCTTCGGCGTGTACCAGCTCTACGGAATGTCGGCACGAGGGTCCTACTAACTATGGCTCATCTTTGTTGGCAAAGCTGATGAGGCTCCGGATGGTGGCTCTCCACTCATCGGGCTTCTCCGCGGCGGGAGGAAAGTCGAGGAGCAGTTGCACGCGCGCCAACGCTTCTGCTCGCGTGGGTGGCGGCGAATGCTGCCTGGACCGTGACGTGCTCTGACTTCTAACCATGTTAGAAGGAGCTCTATTACGGTCTCGTGGTCGCACGATGCCTCCGTCAGCGTCCAGGCGCGCACGCCGGCCTAGTGCGTCCTGAGAGTGACGCAAAGGGCTCTTCTCGCGTCGGCGCCCGGGGGCGCCGGCGTCACGGTGTTGTTCATCATGTGCAGCTGGGAATGTCGCAGTACGAATGCCGGCTGGGGCATTCGGGAGGTCGTCGCGCCGCCCGTGGGCAGCACAACCCCGCCCCCGGGCCCAGCGGTGTGTGGCTCGTCGTCTTGGACCCGAACGGCGCCGCCCTCCTGGCTCCGATTGCCAGAGTGTCGTGGATGCTCTTGGGCCATGCCTCCGACGCCGCCCATGGCCACTCTGTCTCCCGCCCGCGCTAGTGCAGACGGGCCGGCTCCGGACGACCCGATCGCTGTGATCCCCTTCTTCTTGGGGGCATGGTGATGATGAAGCCGATGCGCTAACTTCCAAACCGGATTTTCACTGCTTGCTCCCCCTACCTGGCGCGCCAAAGATGTCGGGGTTCTGGAACGAAACCTATGGGATCACAGGGAATCCTTACTACGGTTGACGGGGCGCAGGGCTGTGCAAAGAGCGGGTTTAGAGGATCAACGCAGGGGAATTTTATCCAGGTTCGGGCCGCAAGCGATGCATAATACCCTAATCCTGCTTTGGTGTATATTTGGTGCTCTTGAGTTCTCGAACTAGCTGTGGTGCATCCTAGCCCAAGAAGTGCGAATCCTTTCTCAGTATGCCTCGGACCTCCTTTTATATGTCAAAGGGGCTGCCACAACGGCACATAGGAGGTGGAAAGTATCTACAGTGTACAAGTCTATCCCTGCACCATGGGACAAAATGCATTTAATGTGTTGCCGACGTGTCCTCTTGCTTTATCGGGGATGGCAAGGAAGCTCGTCTCGTCTGTCGCCACCTTGCTTTGCTTCGACGCACATCCAAGCTGACGAGGCATGCAGCGCCACGCTGGCTGGTTGGCTGCTATTCTGGTGCGGTGACAAAGTTTTCATGAAGATCTGCATGCCACCACGCAGGTGCTCGCCTAGTCGGCGTAGAAGCAGCATGCTACCATGTAGCTGTGTGCCTAGTTGGCCTAGAAGCTGCATGCTACCACGTAGGTGTGTGCCTAGTTGGCAGGCTAGCTGCTGCGTCGGAACGCCATGGGGCAGTGGAGCCTTGGTAGGCATGGGCCTGGCTGTGGCCCTGCAGATATATCGGCAAGGGTCTTGCACTACAAAAAAATACACTTCCGTGATGATACGCGTTTGTCACAGTAGGTCACGTTTTCTGTCATGCATGTACATCCATGACAATTTTATGACAGAATCAAGATAGTCATACCTGTGCTGTCGTAGAAGTGTTACATGACATTACCAAAATTATCATCACGGAAGTGTCCACTTCCGTGATGATAAATCGCGCGTCATAGAAGTGCTTTCGTCAAGGGTGACCGACACGTGGCATCCACCGTAACGGAACGCCGTTAAGCTATCGGGTTCAGTTTTGGATCCGATAACCCGCTAACAGCCCCGACCAATGGGGATTTTCCACTTGTAAAATCCTCATTGGCTGGATGAAACACGTGTCGGCTCACCATTGGGACAGATGTCATCCACTCATTGGACCGAAGGCGCCTATGATACGTAGACACGTGGCACGGCCAAACAGAGGCCCATTCTTGTGAAAAGGCCCACCCATTTGACTTGGTCAAAAGGTGACGGGCCAGCCCACGGAAACCTTGTTAATGGCATGTTCACATATAGCCCATTTACAGCCCGCTAACCCAGGGCCCGTTATGACCTATCCGAATTAGGCCCAGTAGCGTCATCTGGGCCATCCAATATGATTCCATCCCGTTTTAAGTTCTGGCCCATGTATGGCCCATGACGTCTTTCGGCCCATATGAGGCCCTTTGTAACTCTTGGCCCATTCACGACCCTTGGTGAAACTGGCCCGTACTGAACAGTGTATCACTTTATACCCATTGACAGCCCATTAATCCATTGGGATGTTTGCAGCCCACGTTATATCTCGGCCTTCTCAGGGCCCATTTATTCTTGGGCTCATTTCCAGCATTCGGTTACTTACGGCTCGTTACTGCCATTTTCTGCTTGTGGGCCAAATTCAGCCTGTGGTTACAGTCGGCCCGTTAATAGGTTGGGCCGTTTTCATAGCGTCATCAAATACGTCCTATTAACGACGGCCTGTTATGGTCGGCCCATGAATGGACTACTCCAACTCTAGCCCGTTTACGGCCATAATGCGGCCTCTTTTTGGCCCATGTTTGGCTAATCGATCATACAGCCCGTCTAAGGCACATTGATGGTACAGCCCGTAGAAGGCCCATTGTTCGTACGGCCCGTAGAAGGCCCATTATTTCTACGGACCATAGAAGGCCCATTGTTTCTATGGCCCGTAGGAAGCCCAGTGTCACTACAGTAAATATGTAGCCCATGCCCTGTTAAAGGCGGGAAACTACTATAGGTTTAGACCTGCTAATGGCCCAAGATGATTATAGGCCCACGTTTTGGCCCATATGAGTAATGGGCCGGCCTGAAGACCGACAACACTGAGATCCACTGAACCTTCCGGCCTAAATTACAGCATACCAACCAAAGGATAAACCTAGACTATACAACAAAGAAATTACGGCATATTACATCCACTAGGAATCAAAGTTCTCTACCGGTGATAATAAAGCGCAACATGACCGCGGATTACATACACTGGGCATCAAAGGTCGCCACCAGTGCATATAAACGCGTCGACAAAAGAATATACAAAACTGAGAGCACTTCAGAAGGCACTAGACATGGCAAACTCGGGCCCCGCAAGCAGCCGAACAAGCTAATGAGACATCAGTTGTGTCAACGATGGATGCTTCATCCCTAGCTGTATGGCACCATAGTGCGCAAGACAGTCCCCTGAAATCTTCATTACGTCTTTGACTTCAAGTCAGAGCTGAGCTGAAGCAAGCCTTTCCGCTTTAAGTTGAGACTGAAGAAGTCGAACTGATTGAGGCAGCGACTGCATAGAGGTTGTCTCACACCTGCTGGTGAGTAGCTTCAACTCACTGTCTTCATCAAGACAGGACCTTGGGGTCATCTCACTGTTCTCAAGATGGTTTGGCTCACTATCTTTCCTAAAGTTCTGCCTAGCATAAGAGATACGACTCTGAAAGAGAAACAAGGAGACACGTAACAGGTTTCACAATTATATAAGCAAATAAATGGATCTGTTCTGCATAAGGAACATGTTTTTACAAATACAATTTAAAACTGGTAGTTGTTGCAAACGTCCAATCAGATGTAAAAAGCAGTGGAGGAAATGATGCCTATCCAAATCTATACTTGATCAAAGTTTGAAGGCTTGAGAAGGATGGACTTACATTACATGTTAACACGGGTTGGACAAAGCCCTTCTCCATGTCGATGGAAAGATAATTCAACAAATTCCCCAAAGAAAATTCTTTATAAGCATTGCCATTATTCAACATTTTGCAAAGAGTAAATATAGATCAAATAATATTGGAAGAAATAGAGGATAATGAAGCTCATGTGCAGACTGATGATACATAATCATATAGCAATTAATTAAGTACAATGTTACAAGGCAAAAGGTACTGACAAGAGGACTACAAACATCAACGTGTGCAGTGGCATTGGCTTTATTCAATATTTTGGTAAGAGTAAATGTAGACATGATA
Source organism: Triticum urartu (assembly GCF_003073215.2). Classification (NCBI taxonomy): domain Eukaryota; kingdom Viridiplantae; phylum Streptophyta; class Magnoliopsida; order Poales; family Poaceae; genus Triticum; species Triticum urartu. The sequence goes on from NC_053028.1 coordinate 390,276,637, forward strand.
ATTTGGAGAAAGTGGAGGGCAGGGCAGATAAGATGCAGAGTAATGCTAGACAATCAACTATCTCGCGATGCATGTACAGTAATACCACCACCGTCCATTATTAGTTGTCGCTCAAATGGATGTATCTAGCAATATTAAGTTCTAAATACAACCAGTTGATCAACAATTAATTCTATACAAAGGGAGTACATGACAACAGGTACTTACATGAGCAATCCAAAACTTCCTAACCATTGTGTTAATTCTACATTTATCTAAGAGTAAATATAGATCTTATAATTTCAAGCAAAGGGAGGATAAAGAAGCGAACATTTACAATGATGCTACATAATCAAACAGCAATGAGTGTAAGTATGCTGACAAAGGGCAAGAGGTACTGACAAGAGCAATGTAGAGCCCAATATTGTCGTGAGATCCTATGATCCTTTGAGCAAGGAGATTCATCTGAAATTAGTTTTCATACAAGAGAGAAGGTAAGGCACATGCAAAAATTTAGGAGTTCAAATTTTGAATTGATATCATAGACAGTACCTAACGCTGGGCTGTCAGCAGTTCTAATAGGGGTTTGGCCACCGAAGTAGGGGTAAAGTCTGTTACAGTTGGGCCTGTATTTTCTGTGGCTGCTGATCTGTCTGATTTAAAAAGTATCACTACCTTTTCCAAATACCTAGTTTGTACTCCTTGAGGATCTACAATCACCCTCTTCCTTTTGGACATCTATCACGAAAGAACAACATTTGACTGGAAAAACATAGTATGACGACACATGGAATAGGTGCATAAAATGGATAGGTATGGCATATACTCATATATGATGCTTAAACTAAGAAGTGGTGTAACAAAGTAGAAGTAATGCAAGAGGTCAGATGCAAAATATGTGCGACCAATACAACCTTGCCAAGTTAGAGCATGCACCTTGATGGGTGAATAAGATAGGCCATCCTCCACCATGCCAAGTTTGTTAGCCAGTGGATTGTTCCGCAATATTCCTCTCGTGCACCCATTCTCATATTCATTTTGATAATGTTCAATACTTGACATGCATGAAAACATAAAAACAAGTGAGATTATTTTTGTAATGCAGAAGTGATTCTAATCCAATACATCCTCCCTGTAAACCCCTTTGTGCTATCTCTGTAATTCTTCTATTAGGTGCCATGCATGTTGTAATTTGGTGTGTGCATTAATATAATGTGGCCTACTACTCAAAATATGAGAGCTCCAGAAGTGATGATACTTCGCAGATGACAGCTTCAACATATAGTAAAGAAGAACAAGTCGACCTGACATGACAGATTCAAAATATACTAAGAGAGAATAACTTGACCTGACCAGTCGACCGCAAGAGAAGAGGATCATCTTAAAGAAGAGCAGAAGAGCAAGCAGATTGAAGATATTACAAGTCTTTCTATACAATGTCGGTTGGCCACCCATGATGAACCAGAGCGCACAGAGAAATATTATTCCTTCCGGTCTCTCCATATGTGGCTCACATGCATTTCGAAACTAAAGTAGGAACATTTAGCTGACCAATTAAACATCTCTCAGTTTTACTAATATCAGCATAATATCAGATTTGAATTTGTACAACTAAGCTTGTTTAGCTCGATGGGTGGAGTAGTTCTATTATGACACGAACCACGTAGGCTGATCGTAGTCATCATAAAATGGGGAAACCGTAAGCATGATGAGTATAGTGTTGACCGTTGTAGTGGGATGGCAGATCTGAAACTGCAAACCATGCAAAGGGTAGTTAGCAACTGATATTTGCTTTGAAATAACAACTAAGATTTGGTATGGACAAGAAAGTACAGTCAACAAGTGACAAAGAAATGCAATTCTGCTGTCTCTCTATATGTCGCGACATGCATTTGGAAACTCAAGTGGGACCTTTAGCTAACCAATTAAATGTGTCTGTTAACTAATATCAGTATCATATCACAATCATATTTGAACAACTAAGCTTTGGAATTTTGAGTGTTGTGTTGTTTAGCTTGAAGGGTGGAGTAATGCTAGTATGACAGAAAGCACCTACGCAGATCATAGTAGAGTAGATAAAAGGGGAAACCCCTAAGCATCAAGAGTAAAATCAGGAAAGTGGAACTAGCTAGACCAGTGGGTGGCGCACATGCTTTTTGAAACGAATATAGGAGCATTAGGTGACCAATTAAACGTTCTCTGTTTTAGTAATATGAGCATCATATCAGATTCATATTTCAACACGTAAGCTTTGGAATTATGAGTGGCATGTTGTTTCGCTTGATGGGTTGAGGTCTTGAGGAGCAGTGCTAGCACGACAGAAGGAGTGATGCACCTACGATGATGGTAGTGAATATAAAGGGGGGAAACCATAAGCTTTACGAGTATAGTGACCGTGACATGGTGGATCTGAAGGTCAAACCGGACAAAGCTACTTCGCAACCAATGTTTGCATTCAACTAGCCACTACGATTTGGTACAGACAAGAAAAGTACATTAAACAATTTAAGATCTATTTTTCGGGTGAGATCAATAACTTAAGCACATATGGAAGAGTACCACCTCTCTTGTGACGTCGTGTAGGCCCCTGCTGATACGTTGAGGGTGCTGCGGGTGTGATGGCTGTCAGTGGTGGGGAAGAAGACTTTAGATGGCAGACGGCGGGGTTGGGGGATAAATCCTGTTGCCGTGGACGAGGCAGTTGTAGGAGCGGCAATGGCAAAGTGGACGATGGCGCCGATGAAGCGAGACGACGCGATGAAAGGATCCTGGTCCGACGCCGTGGATGAGAGACGTCCATCTTTTGTAGTGGACGACGGGGTAGGGGTAGTGGCTCCGGCAAGGTGGAGGATGGGGTGGCGGACGGAGGAGGCTGGACGCAGTGGGGGGGGGGGTTATCGTGGCGCCAACGGTGTATGAATGGGGAAATGGAGGGGGAGGGGGGATCTCAAACTTTGGGACGTGCTTGTCTGAAATGTGGGAAAGTTACGAACTTATCCCCCTTTTAAAATTTTGGACATCACGTCAGTTGGGGATAGGACGGTAATCTCGCATCTCCCAAATATTTGCCGGTAACGATTTCGGGAGAGGAGAGGGTGTTTTGCCGCCCACGGTTGGCTCCCATGGTGTATGAACAGGGCAGATAGGAAGGGCGGTTGTGTCACGTCTGAGGGAAGTTACACATCTGCCCCTATTTAAAATATTCGCCTACATCGATTTTGGACAAGGAGAATTTGTTTGTTTTGCACGCAAAAAAGTTCAAGTTTTGAAAATCAATGTCTCCAACTCGAAACTTAGATTGTCCATTCAATTCAAATATGGATCATTGAGCTACTACAAGAAAATACCATCATATGGTCCAATTCAAATGAAATTCCAAATGTGTTTATCCTAAATATGATGACAAAAGCAAAAATGTGTATGTGTATGAATAAAGTGGATGATTATAAAGTTTGAACATGCCTGTATGTGTATATCTCTAGGTTTGATATATGAATTTGAAATCATGAAATCCCGGCTTAAAAATGTACCTCTGTTTAAATGAATTACAAAAGCTAATGATGGAGTCAAATTCCAAAATTCCAATCTTAGGTTTGTAATTCTGGTACATCAAAGTATATCACGCATGTTCAAAAGTATCGTTATCTCATAGTCCAAACTATGAAACAAATTGATCAACCTTGAGTGCACACACTATTGACCATGTATATCTCAATTACGCTAAAGTCCCTCAAATATAGACACCTCACTCTTTATCTGAAGCCAACCCCCCCCCCCTCGTCGCCCCCACACACAGAGAAGTCGTTCTCTCCCCCAAACACCAACACACGAGCACATTAACACCCCTCTCTCTTCTAAAGTCCGGACCTCAATATAGGTCTCTATCACTTTGTCTCTTGGGCATGCACACATCTCTTCCCCCACTCTCTAGATAGGTCTCCCGACATCTCTCTTTCCCAAGCACACGCACTATTTAGAGTGTATCTTTCCCATACACACAAAACGTCGCCCCCAAACGTCTGTCTCCCTAGTTATGTGGTTCTCGCACACTCACCTCACACACCACCCCCACTGCAAAACAAGCACACTTTTGTCTCCTTGTGCACCACTCTCCTCTTTCTATCTCTCCCACATGCGGACCCGCTGCCAGTGTCAAAACCGGCAGCTCTCGGGTAGGGGGTCCTGAACGGTGCGTCTAGGATCGATGGTAATAGGAGACGGGGGACACGATGTTTACCCAGGTTCGGTCCCTCTCTATGGAGGTAAAACCCTACTTCTTGCTTGATTGATATTGATGAATATGAGTGTTACAAGAGTGGATCTACCATGAGATCGTAATGGCTAAACCCTAGAAGTCTAGCCTATGTGGGTATGGTAATGAGTATATGTGGTGTCCTTTCCGGACTATCCCCTTCGGTTTATATAGACATCAAGGGGATCTAGGGTTTACATGGAGTTGTTTACATAAGAAGGAATCATCGGTCGCCAAGCTTGCCTTCCACGCCAAGTAGAGTCCAATCCGGACACAGTGCAGTCTTCGGCCTTCATGTCTTCACAACCCATCAGTCCGGCCCATGGATAACAGGCCGGACGCCCGAGGACCCCTTAGTCCAGGACTCCCTTAGTAGCCCCCGAACCAGTCTTCAATAGCAAGGTGCTCAGCACACATATTGTGTTCGGCATTGCAAGGCGGGTTCTCCCTTCGATGATCTCCAAGTAATGTATTCGGCCATTGATCCAATGTCGCCTCCTTGGCTTCTGTGCGTTGAATAATCTTTGTCCTCCACGTGTCGAGTGAATGTGGAAAGTTAGGGTATTTTTACGAATAACAGCCCATCCATGCGAGGAAGAGCACCTACTTAAAGAGATTGGATCCCAGATCCATTCAGCGCTACACAGAAGAAATACCTAGAGATTGCTTAGGATAAACCATTCCGGCATGGCTAGTGCTCCCAGATCCTCCGCTCGTCCTGGCCCAGAGGAAGACAAGTGGGAGAGGTGTTCCGTGTCTCATAGCCATTTGACGAGTTGCAAACGCAGGGGTTCCTTCCCCATGCAGATCTAGTCCATGTTCGATTGGGGCTAGCTCCCTTCAATTAGGGGACTCAGGCAGAGGACTTCCCCAATCCGTCTGAGGGGAGCGAGTGTGTTTTGTCCCCTACCTGCTAAGAGGTGTTGGGTTTCCAATCCATCCGTTCCTCCGAGGGCTTCTGGAATATTACGGCCTCGAGCTGCACAACTTCATGGTGGCCTCTATTCTACACATTGCGGGTTGCGTCGCTTTATGCGAACTTTTCCTGGGCGTCGAAGCTCACTTCAAGTTGTGGAGGAAGCTGTTTTGTCTTGTCCCGCGCAATCATGAAGGGCCAATATTTGAAGTGGGTGGAGCAGTGTGGCGCGTCGCCGATACCGGATATCCATCCGGCACACCAAGGAAGGCACCTGATGAATGGCCCTCCGAATGGTTTTATATAGAGGATGTTGCGCTTCCTGACCCTATTCGAAAGGGTCTTCCTGAATTTGCTCGCGTCCTGCTGAAGAAATGCCACAGTTGGCATCCCCAGAGTCTTGAAGAGGAAGACGGCGCAGAGGTTCGTCAGGTGATGAGCAGGATAAGAGAACTCACTCACTCCGGACTCACAGTAATCGAGGTTATGGCGATTTCCATAGCGTGAGGGGTTCAGCCGCTCCAATACAGAGGGAGGCGGTAAGAGAACTCACTATGAATGGGAAGGTTAAATTGACTCTACTATTCGAGCTGCAGCTGTGAGATTCTGGATCGGAGTTCGGTATACCTGAGTCGGAGGCGGAAAAAGTTGTCATCGACTGGACTCAGGAATCCGCTGCCGAGCACGCTCATCGATTGCGCGCTAGAGGTTCTCCAGACAAGTGTGCTCAGCCAAGTTGGCCAGGTGCGCCTCCTCCAAGGCCTATGCCTCGGGGGTTTCTCCAACGATAGGAGTGTGAAGTGCATCCATATTACGGCGGCGAAGATCTTCCCTCCGCTGCGAAGAGAGGGGTTCGGGGCAGTACTCCTCGTGGTCATGTGATGGGTCGCCGACGCCATCGCCGCCGTCTTCACGGGTGAAGCTAGGAGGATTGCGTGGTCCATTGACCATCAAGACTTCCGCCGCGGGGTCACTACTGTCGTACTCGGATGCAGTCTCGACTCTCGACGGAGCCAGTCGATAGATCGAACAGGCCGTAGAGAGTTTCATCGGGATCGATCGCTGCGATTTGTGGGGTGGCCGACTGGCGGGCCACCGCATGCCTCACCCACCGCTGAAGCCGCGACCAACCGGATCGCTGGCGCCGACGAACACCAGAAAGCGAGGTTGTCGTAGGAGCCGACTGATACTGAGTTGACGGCTACCGAAGAAGGACGCCGCGGACTCATGCGCGGAAGTGCGTCGCCCCGTGTACGGGGAGCGCCTCGACGTCGAGTGGAGCCTTGTGGAGCCAAGCGGAGTCGTCGGCGATGAAGACAAGCGCGCTGAGACAGATCTCGCGGCCTTCAGCGAATCCTCTGTCGGAAACCATGATGGCGGGAATCGGAAACTCCAACAAACTGCTAAGACACCTGCCCCACGGTGGGCGCCAACTGTCGTGGATCTAAGACTGACAGTAGAATGGGGGGGTAGGTATGCGGAGGCAAGATCCTAGCTATGGAGTAGTTGTACACACGAGTTTACGAGTTTAGGCCCTTCTCGGAGGAAGTAATAGCCCTACGTCTCGGTGTCCTGAGGCGGTCGATTGGATTATGTGTGTGTGTGTGTGTGAGTGTGTGTGAGTGTGTGTGTGTGTGTTTACAAAAGATGTGAACCCCTGTCCTAGAGGAGGGGGGTGGCTTATATAGAGTGCTCCAGGACCCCAGCTCCCCTCCATTACGCGGGGTCCAATGTACATAAAGAAGGAGCGTTACAGGTAACGTCTGTATTAAAGTGCTATAAATGATAGTTAACTCTATGAGTAAACACCCGACCGTTGCTCTGTAGAGTGACTTTAGATCTTCTGTTTGTTGAGTGATTTCTGTGATGGTCGAGTGACATTGATTCTTCCGAGTGGAATGTCTCTGGTTGAGTGGATGATGGTACCCTTTGAATGCTTCTGGCTTTAGGGTGATGTCCTTGGGAGGGTGTCTAGGTCAGGCCTATGACCCTACCCTAGGTGCATAGCTTCATCAGCTCCTGAGACTTAAAGGAGTTGAATCAACTGATTTAAGGATCAATGTACAACCAGGTTCTTACGGAGAAGAATACCCGGCTGGCTCAGGAAATAGAAATGTGTCAGCGCCAGCTGCTTGCTGCTAACGCCGAACTGGAGAAATACAAGGCATCTCCAGGTAATATTTTCCTCCATCGAAAATTCATAAGGCTACACCGACAGTGTGAATCTGGGTTCTAATCTTTGTGTTGGGTCGTTTAGACCAAGTACAAGAGAAACTTGATGCCGCTCGAAGCGAAGAACACGAAGCCAAAAAGCTGCTAGCAGTGGGCGAGCGCGTATTGACGAAGGTCGTTGAAGAGAAAAATAAACTCCAGGATTCAAACATCAACCTAGGTGAAGAAGTGAAAGATGTGCGAGCGCAGCTAGCCGACTCTGTGAAGGAGAACAAGAAGCTCCGAGGCGGCATATTCAGTATGTGACTGCTTTTACCTTACAACATTTTGGAGGTAGAGGTAGCTGATATATTTAGTGTCCGGATCATCAAATGATCTTCTGCAGGAGCTGTCGCAGTTGCACGAGCAGGCTCGGCGGGCTATGCGGATTGTAGCCAAGGCTTTATGGCCATCTGACTCCCCTCCAGGAAGCATGGAGAGGCTGGTAGAGCTATTCAAGGGAGCACGGCAGCCTATCCAGCTATGGAAGATATTTGCCTGCCAAGAGGGTGTGCGAGATGCCTGGGCCATGGTGAAGACGCGCTATACCAAGCTGGATCCTAATCACATGGCTTGGGTCGGGCCGGTAGGGCCGAATGGGGAAGAAATTCCCATTAGTATAGTATATGACCAAGTAGCGGTGGCCGCCAAATATTCTCAGTAGGATTGTAAGTTAGACTGCCTGTTGGAAGGTGTGGAGGAAGAGGTGTTCGAGTCCGAGTGACTATGTACTTCCCTCATCTAGCTGAATTGTATATCATTTGTCATGGCAGACCTTTTCGCTTCAACCTCCGGACTCTAAGGTGCATAGTGTTTCCAAATACTGTCGCGGCCGAATAGGCCAGGGTATGCTTGGAAAACTAGGCGTAGGGGTCATAGTTGCTTGAACAGACAAGTTGTATCCAGCTAGCTATGTTATATTACATTGATATCGTAAGAAACATCTTCGAGAGAGAATAGTTCGGTTAAGGGTTCCTTTCCCTGGGTGTGGATGCATTTAATGTACATGTCTGAATTGTGATGCGAGCACCACAGTTTGTATAACTTCTGGGGGTGCACAATGGAGTGAGTTTAGAAAACAACTTTAATTCACCGACCGAATATTCCCTTAAGAATGCTAGATTTTGGCTTCACCCAGTCTGAGGCACACATCCTGATGACCAGGCAGTAACAATCGCAGAGGTGCTCCCTTTATGCCCTAGCCGAACTAACGGGAACGTAGGGCATAAGCAAAGGAGCCAGGCAACCTAGCTTGGCCAAAACTTAAGTCATATCGATGCATACAGTGGCGAAGAAAAGGTACATATGGCAAAACTCATATGTGAGGAGCTTGATGCTCAAGGAATGACAAGAACTTCTGTCCGAGAGGCCCCCAGGTACAAGTGGCGTACATGTTTAAAGATGTATGTGTCAATCGTGTGCGGTCTAGCCGTACTTAAAGCTTTTAAAGCGAGAAAAAGAAAGTAATCGGAAAAGAGAGAAAAAATAATGGAAACTACAGGGGAGGAGGAGACGAATAATGAGTTTAGTGCTAGGCGTAGAATCTCCGTAGTCTGGCCGCGTTCCAGGGGTTCGGCTCGAGGCGATTGTCTGATGCATCGCGAAGACGGTACGCTCCTCCAGTGAGAACTTCATCAATTTTGAAGGGACCCTCCCATTTGGGCTTGAGTTTGTCCTTTTTCTTCTCCGGGAGGCGTAGAACGAGTTCACCGACGTTGTAAGTCTTGGCCCGTACTTCTCTGCTTTGATATCTTCGAGCCTGCTATTGGTAAATTGCTGAACGAGCTTTTGCGACATGGCGTTCCTCCTCTAGGGCATCTAGGCTGTCCTGCCGATCAAGCTCGGCTTCTCTCTCTTCGTACATACGCACTCTAGGTGAGTCATGAATAATATCGTAGGGCAATACGGCCTCTACACCATACACCATGAAGAAAGGTGTGTACCCGGTAGTACGGTTGGGCGTGGTCCACAGCCCCCAGAGTATGGAGTCGAGCTCCTCAACCCAGTGTTTGTCTGATTCTTTCAAAGACCGTACTAGTCTGGGCTTGATGCCGCTCATAATAAAACCGTTGGCGCGTTCTACTTGACCATTGGTTTGTGGGTGGTAGACGGAGGCGTAATCGAGTTTGATACCCAGAGTAGTAAACCAGGTTTTTACCTCGTCAACTGTGAAATTGGAGCCGTTGTCAGTGATGATGCTGTGTGGGACACCATAACGGTGCACAACATCGGATATGAAGTCTATCACCGGGCCGGACTTAGCCATTTTGACCGGTTTAGCCTCTATCCACTTAGTGAATTTGTCCACCATAACCAGTAGATATTTTTTCTTATGGCTTCCCCCTTTAAGGGGTCCAACCATGTCGAGTCCCCAGACCGTGAAAGGCCAAGTGATGGGGATTGTTTGTAGGGCAGTGGGGGCATATGGCTTTGATTAGCAAAGAGTTGGCATCCGACGCAATGTTGGATAAGGTACTGTGCATCCGCTCGGGCCGTTGGCCAATAAAACCCTGTATGGAAGGCCTTGCTAACAAGGGCCCGAGCTGCGGCGTGGTGACCGCCGAGTCCGGCATGAATTTCAGCCAAGAGCTGTCGCCCCTCTTCCTCGGATATACATCGTTGAAGGACTCCGGTGGCTCTTTTCTTGTAGAGCTCTCCATCATGAACCTTGTAGGCCTTTGAGCGCCGGACAATGCAGCGGGCCTCATTCTGGTCCTCAGGAAGCTCCTTCCTATTAAGGTAGGCCAGGAAGGGTTCGGTCCATGGGGCAATGAGTGCCATGATGAGATGCACCGATGGTGTTATGTCAATGTTTCCGGGATCTGGGGTTACGTTTGGGTCCGTAGTAGTGTTGCCGTTTTCCCCCTGCCACACCACGGATGGCTTGACGAGCCTTTCTTGGAAGATATTACATGGGGCGGGGTCGCGCTTAGTGCCAATATGAGGAAGAACATCCGCCGCTTGATTACTTTCTCGAGCCACATGATGGAACTCGAGCCCCTCGAACCGGACTGACATTTTTATGACTGCGTTGCGATACGCTGCCATCTTCCGATCTTTAGCGTCAAAATCTCCATTTATTTGAGATATTGCAAGGTTTGAGTCCCCGCGCACTTCTAGGCATTGTATGCCCATGTAGATAGTCATCCAGAGACCATGCAATAAGGCCTCGTATTCGGCTGTGTTATTGGAGTCTGTGTATAGTATTTGGAGAACATACTAGATGATGTCTCTGGCGGGGGACGTTAAAACGACACCCGCTCCTAACCCTGCCAGCATTTTGGAGCCGTCGAAGTGCATGACCCAATTGGAGTATGTGTCGTACTCTTTAGGGAGTTCGACCTCTGTCCATTCGGCGATGAAGTCGGCTAGAACTTGGGATTTGATAGCTCGACGTGGTTTGTATGTAATGTCGAATGGTAAGAGCTCAATGGCCCATTTGGTAATCCGGCCCATAGCATCGCGGTTGTTTATAATGTCTTTGAGTGGCACTTCAGAGGCCACCGTAATCGAACACTCATGGAAGCAGTGACGGAGCTTTCGGGATGCCATGAAGACCGCGTATGCTATTTTTTGATAATGAGGGTACTGGGATTTGCATGGTGTAAGGACAGTAGACACGTAGTATATTGGCTTCTGAAGCGGGAATTTATGTCTGTCCTGTTCTCGTTCAACGACGAGTACGGCGCTCACCACCTGATGTGTTGCCGATATGTATAATAACATCGGTTCACTGGCGTTTGGTGCGGCCAGGATTGGATTGCTCGCAAGAAGGGTTTTTATTTTGTCCAGTCCAGCTGTTGCCGCGTCCGTCCACTCGAAGTGGTCGGTTCTCCGTAGAAGGCGATAGAGTGGCAGTGCCTTTTCTCCTAATCTGGAGATAAAGCGGCTTAGAGCTGCCACACAACCTGCAAGTTTTTGGCTTGGTTTGCTTCGATTCCCATATTGGAGATGTTGAAGCCCAGCAGTTTTCCAGTGGGGACGCCGAAGACACACTTTTCCGGGTTGAGCTTGATGTCATACGCCCTGAGGTTGTCGAAGGTAAGACGTAAGTCGTCCATTAGTGTTTCCACGTGCCTGGTTTTGATGACGACGTCATCAACATAAGCTTCTACTGTTTTGCCAATCTGTTTCTCCAGGCATGTTTGAATCATGCGTTGATATGTGGCGCCGGCGTTCTTGAGCCCAAAGGGCATGGTATTGAAGCAGAATGTCCCGTATTGGGTAATGAATGCTGTTGCAGCTTGATCGGATTCTTTCATTTTGATTTGATGGTATCCCGAGTATGCATCAAGGAAACACAGTGAGTCGTGTCCTGCGGTGGCGTCAATGATTTGATCAATGCGGGGGAGGGGGAAGGGATCCTTAGGGCAGGCTTTGTTGAGGTCTTTGAAATCGATGCACAGGTGCCAGGATTTGTCCTTCTTTGGTACCATCACCAGGTTTGCCAGCCAGTCCGGATTTTTAATTTCTCTAATGAATCCGGCCTCGATGAGTTTGGCCAGCTCCTCCCCCATGGCTTGTCGCTTGGGTTTGGAAAAGCGCCGCAGTGTTTGCTTAACCGGTTTAAACCCCTTTAATATATTGAGGCTATGTTCGGCCAGCTTGAGTGGGATCCCTGGCATGTCCGAAGGGTGCCAGGCAAATATGTCCTAGTTTTTGCACATGAATTCTAGTAGTGCGGCGTCAACTATTGGGTTCAGTTGAGCTCCGATGGATGCTGTCTTCTTGGGGTCCATTGGGTGGGCCTGGAATTTGACTATTTCTTCTGCCAGTTTGAACGAGGTGGATTTGGGGCGTTTGCCGAGGATCACGTCGTCCCTGTCCACTATGGAGCGTAGTGCGGTTAATTCTTCGGCCGCGAGGGCTTCGGATAGCGCCTCCAGGGCTAAGGGTGCGGTTTTGTTTTCAGCGCGGAGTGCTATGTTCGGATCACTAACAAGAGTGATTATACCGTTTGGTCCGGGCATTTTGAGCTTCATATATCCGTAGTGAGGTATAGCTTGGAAGCGTGTAAAAGCATCCCGCCCCAACAGGGCGTGATATCCGCTGCTGAAAGGGGCCACTTGGAAGGTTATTTCTTCGGACTGATAGTTCTCCGGTGATCCGAATACCACATCAAGTGTGATTTTGCCCGCGCACCGCGCCTCCCGACTAGGAATAATTCCCCGAAAGGTTGTGTTACTTTGTTTGATGTGGCTCCTGTCTATTTCCATTTTATGGAGTGTGTCCTCATAAATGAGATTTAGTCCGCTGCCGCCGTCCATGAGGACCTTGGTGAGTCGAAACCCATCCACGATGGGGCCGAGGGCTAATGCGGCTGGTGCTCGTGTTGTTCTATACTTTGGTTCGTCCCTGGCGTTGAATGTTATAGCCGTGTCGTTCCATGGGTTTATTACAGAAATTTGGCAGACTTCGTTGAGCTCGCGAAGTGCCCTTTTGCGCTTGTTATTTGAAGCGAATGTCTCGAAGACTGTCAATACTCTTGGGTCGTCTTCTTCTGGGGGGTGTTGTTCTGGAGCATCCTTGATAAGGATGTCCACGCCGCTTTTGGCTACCTGTCGTAGTATCCAACATGCTCTAAGGCTGTGGTTGCCACGGTATCTGTTGTTGTATGTATTTTGCATGGGCCATCGAGTCACCCTTCCAGAACAGTGCCTTGCCGTGTAGTGGCTTTGTGTTTTTTGACTGTTGGATTGGGCATGCCACGAGGGTACGCCATTTTCGCTTGTAGGGGAAGTTGGGTTGGGACTGGTGGTTCCCGGCGAGCTGCCCGAGTTTGCCAGGTGCTTTCCATCGCGCAGTATTTTTGTACGATGATTGCTAAGTCAGCAAATTTTAGTATGCAGCGGCGATTGATGGCATTGAGGATTCCTTCTTCCGCACAGTTTTTGCAGAACACTGATATTGCATCCTCGTCATGGCAATCCTTTACCTTGTCCTTGACAAGGAGGAATCTGGCCCAAAAGTGGTGGACCTTCTCCTGAGATTGCTGTTTTATGCTCATGAGAGCTTCTATATCCGGCTGGGTGGGTGGAGTTAAATCCGAACCCCAACCTAACCGGTTTTCCGGAGTCCGACAACCTTCCGGACTAGACAGTCCGGGTTCCGGAATATCTTCTGATTGTTTGGATCCGCTGTCCGATGCTATGTTCGTAGGGCTGGTTGCGTCCTTTCGTGGGTGAGTATCCGGCTCTTCATGAACGGCGACCCGAACATAGTCCATCTTCAATATAGAAGAAGACTCACCGTCCTGCTCCAGGACTGCCGCGATCTGGTGGGTGACTGGTGGGATTTCGGTTTCTCCCTGATCGGTTTTAGGCCCGATCTGATCGTAATTTGTGGAGATTCCCAAAGCAGCGATGCGATCTAGGAGCTCGTTTAAGGATGAAAACTCAAACGGATCCATCTGCTTGGAGTGCTCAGAGTTGATGCGAAGGAGATTTTCGATGGCCCGAGAGGTCATTGTCGGCCCCGCGGCTGAACGGGCGATCATAGTAAAGTCGCCCAGCTGGAGAGTTTGGCCCGAGGCCAAAACTACCCCTGCGGTAATATTGTCTTTAATGACAAGGCGAGCCATCGAGCCTTTCATCGACAACACAGTGGAACTCTCAATGAAAGCACCAATGTCGGTGTCCAAACCGGCGGATCTCGGGTAGGGGGTCCCGAACTGTGTGTGTAGGATCGATGGTAACAGGAGACGGGGGACACGATGTTTACCCAGGTTTGGGCCCTCTCTATGGAGGTAAAACCCTACTTCCTGCTTGATTGATATTGATGAATATGAGTGTTACAATAGTGGATCTACCACGAGATCTTAATGGCTAAACCCTAGAAGTCTAGCCTATGTGGGTATGGTAATGAGTATATGTGGTGTCCTTTCCGGACTATCCCCTTCCGTTTATATAGACACCGAGGGGATCTAGGGTTTACATGGAGTCGGTTACATAAGAAGGAATCATCGGTCGCCAAGCTTGCCTTCCACGCCAAGTACAGTCCAATCCGGACACGGTGCAGTCTTCGGCCTTCATGTCTTCACAGCCCATCAGTCCGGCCCATGGATAACAGGCCGGACGCCCGAGGACCCCTTAGTCCAGGACTCCCTCACCCCCAGCTCCTCCCTGTATACATATATGTCATGACTCTTTCCATAGATCCCCAATGTATCATTGTTCTCAATCTCGCACATTGTTCTCTACACCATCTATTATAGATCTCTCATGAAGTCCCTATCACACACACGATGACTTGCTTCCCTTGCTTCTCCGTACATAGGCCAATTTCAAACAACATCAACATTGTCTCCCTATCTATACACCATTTATGGACACAAACGCCCCCTCTCCCCCCCTCTCTTCCTCTCTCTCTCCCTCTCTCTTCGTCGCTAGCTCTCTCTCTCTCGCTCTCTCGCTCTCACACCCCTCTCCCACACACAATAGATGTCTCTTCCAAATAGTCTGCTCCCCCGGCCCACACCCATGCTATCCCGCTACTACACATGTCACACCATTCCCCCTTCGCTTATACTAGGTTTACATCATTAGTGGCCTCTCTACTCCACATACACACACTCCCTCTCACACACAAACGCGTGCACAAACACCCATTAATCTGGATCTTCATCACTCCCCATGTCTGCATGTGTATCTCGCACACTCACTCTCTAATTATGTATATGTGTCTCCACATTACACAACACAAAGCCCCATGTACATGTATCTCTCTATCGTCCACACACATACACACAAAGAATCTATTATCATTGCCTCAGTCTCTAGACATATCACACACGCACACTGTCTCTCTCTCTCTCGCAAACACGCTCAACAAGGGTGTCCCCATGAATAACTTACCGTCTATTCATGAATAGTCGTGGCAATATGGCGAACACGAGACGTGAAAAAGAATAAATCTACACATGCTTAGACCACCTAGTATGACTACTAGGACTAGAGCAATCCAAAAAGTGCGTCGCCGTCACCCCCTCCTTATCGGCGATGGGAAAACCATTGTTTTACACAGTCGAGAAGTCATTGTGCTAAGGGCTCACATGCTGAGGCGTTGAATAGAATATAGATGCTAATTTACGGAAATAAGTATCGATAATACATTTGTATCTCCATACTTATATTTCTTCTCTTATAAAAAAACCAAGTTGGTGATGATGGTACACGTGCCATCTTGCAATATAGACCGTCTGATCTTTATCTGACTGATGGAAATTAAAATAAAAGATACCCACACCCATCTCCACATTTGAAGACAAGGCCTTCCCTTATTCATCCTTATCTCCAACAACCTCATTGTGGAGCAATTGAGAAAGGAATCCTTTGGAACAAACGGGCTTGGTGGTCGCTGCCGGTGTTGTCAATCCCCATGCCTCCGCTCAGTCCGACCACCAATCACCACCACGCCCCACTCCTCTTCACCTTATATCCTATTTCTCGAGATATCATTAGTTTTTACACATGGGATTACTCCCACATGGGTCAATCACAACGATTGTTTTTATAAAAAATGCATCTTGATGTTCTGTGCAATGCACAGATCTTGCTAGTACTCCTACAGAAGACTAAGTTGGTGATGATGGTGTGTCTGACATCCGTCGTTTGTGACCATTAGATGTAATCTAATGACTGTGAGGTAAGTTGTTGCCTTTTCTCACAAACACCCCACTTGTCTACCAATTTGCGGAAAAACCCATAATTAGTATCTTAAAACCAACCACATCCCTCCCTGACCTCACCAAAACAGCCCAAGGAATATATTCTAATTGAAACATAATACATCTCTAGTGATATATGTATATCAAAATTAGAGTGTTTTGTATAAAGTTTGTGAATAAGTATTATTCTGATTATGATTCGTTGCAACGCACATGAACATTGCTAGTATTTCCAACCATGCATACTTTTTCCCTAGTATTCCATAGTTTCGAGTTTTCCATCAAGATATTAGTCACTCATGGTTGATATTTACTTTCAATCATGTACACATATGCACTATGTAACTAGCCTTGCTTATTGGGTTCCAAAGCATAACTTTCACTCCTACTTACAATATGTAGAGTATTTAACAAAAAACTACAACTTTCAACCAGCCCTAGGAAGAATCTATTGTACAAAAAATAGCAAATACATAACCAAAATTTCTTAATCCACGCCAAAAACTACTACCTACCGATTAGGTTAGTTTAAACCCATTTATGATAGGGTTGGCCCACACATCCGTGCTAACAAGGTAGCTTAAACCAACACATTTTGTTTGACCATTGACACGAGGGACCCACATCTGAACTTCTATCCTGTTATTCCCCCTCAAATCATTATTTTTCCTGAACATTACTTCAAACAATACTGATGCGTGTTCGTCGGTGGCGCCGGTGATGAGCAAGTTGGCCGCCGCTCCGCTAGACGGGCCGGACGCCGCGCTGGCCTCCACACGGGGTTGGTAGGCTGGCCCGAGCATGACTCACGAGCGAGCAAGCCGCCGCGTTGGCCTTCCCTCGAGCCAGATGGCTGGCCTTAGTGCGGCGCGCGCGAGCAAGCCGCCGCGTCGCCGTGCCAATCTAGCTAGCAAACCTTGCAGACAAGAAGCTGGACAGAGCTATCTTGGCGCGCTAGCGGCCGCGAGCGCCGGACGGAGCTAGCATCCAGGCTGCAGGGTTAGATTGACAACAAATGTAGCCAAACAGGACCATGGGTTGAAACGTGCCTACAACGGCACTTTGTAGAGTAGTTGTTTCTTGGTAGGGCTGGTTGGTAAGAGCATGTACAATGGTTGATAAGGTAATCTTATCTTAAGTCTGCCACGTATGCAAGTGGTAGTAGTTTCTTTGCATTATTAGGTGTTTCTTGCATTATTAGGGGTTTCTTGTAAGGAACAATGTACTACTAGCGACAAAAGGCAATTCTAGGTTGTGTTGTAATCCAACAAGTACTACTAGTGGTCGCGGGAGTGTATACCTCGTTTTGTGGGTTCGATCCCGGCCGAACGCACGATGGCCTTTTTTTTAAATAGTAACTTCGCGGAGAGCCAATATTTTACATGAGTAGTTTGAGTTTTGAATTCAAACGGACGTCCGCCACCACAATCTGGGTGCACTGGATAGCCTAGCCACGTGAACGGGTTTTCCTTCCTAGCATCTCGTGGCTCGCGTGCTCGCCCTAGCCGCACCTCGCTTGCATCTTCCTCATCAGCTATTACTAGCATATTTAAACTAGCGCCTCCCAATTAAGCCCGAGGAGCTGGAAAAGCCTGGCGGGGCATTGGGAACTGTGCAATATGGCTCTGTACGTAAAGTGCTCTACTACTACTCTGTAGCTTGTGGCATTACACACATGGACTTCACTCCATTATCGGCTCTACTATAAAAGAAATTCCTCTTGACGTGTTTTTTTGAAATGGAGGCAAAAGCTTTGCTTCATCTCATTCATAAAGAAGGAACTACTAACAAAGTTTGACGAGATCCATTACACCTCCACAAATGGAAGCGAAAAGCCTAGTCTCGCTGTATCAAATAACTCAAATGTTCTGCCCCCGCAGTAACCGTCGCTGATAAACAGGCTGCTAGTGTGTGCGTGAGAGGAGCGGCTGAGTAGGCCAGCTACGTGAGAGGAGCGGCTAAATAGAGCACCGAGAGTACCCACTAGGCCACTACGCAGGTGTACTTTCCGTGCATTGATAGTACAGCGATGGTTCTAGAGAACAGTACGTAG
The DNA here is from genome assembly GCF_003073215.2 of Triticum urartu. Classification (NCBI taxonomy): domain Eukaryota; kingdom Viridiplantae; phylum Streptophyta; class Magnoliopsida; order Poales; family Poaceae; genus Triticum; species Triticum urartu. The sequence goes on from NC_053028.1 coordinate 390,294,713, forward strand.
TACCCTCCACTTCCAACTGTAGCACCTTGGCCCTAAGATTCAAGAGTTCAAAACTGGTGCACTATACTAGAAGTATAGTACATCGCACTACTAGTTGAGAAAGTAGTACTAGTACTGCTATAGTATGAGTACGTACTCCTCCTTCACATAATGCAAGACGTTTGTTGACACTAGTTGGCGTGTACAAAAAATAGCAAAACATACCCCAAATTCCTTAATCCACGCCAAAAACTACTAGCTAGTGCCAAAAGTTTCTTACTAGTGCTATTATTTATAGTATAATGCAATCCCATAACGTCCCATAATGCTAGTACTAGTAGTAAATAATAGCCTCACCCCATCGCTAAGGAACATTCTACAGTTGGAAGGGACGAGGCCCTGCGGTTACTACGCTCTTATCTCCTCCTCGCCAGTTCCCCTCCCCTCGAAGAGAAGGCAGTTCGTCTCTAACATCCCAAATTTTCAATTTGGAATGTTATGCAATAGATCATCATTGCATATCATATTTTTATTGCGCGATCCTCGAAATTCTAAGCAACTCAAGGACTCTCGGAGAGAGTTGGGGATTTTACCGTTTTCATATTTGAATTTTATCAAATATCGAAACGAGGATCATTTGTTTTATTATTTTTCTCTCCGAAAATATTTCATATTAAAATATATGAGCGGAGATAATATAACTGCTCCAAAATAAATGAAATATTGGAGGAAAAATATTAAGATCAAATATTTGATTTTATTCGGATTTTATTGCTATTTTATTTGAATTAGGAAAAATATGCGTTTTTTCAAAATTGCATTATAGGCCCAAATAAATGTTCACCTTGTCCGGCATATGTTTAGAGGGCGAGGAAAATATATTTCGGGATTTTTAGAGTCCGTTTAGTATTCTTTTTCTTCGCTTTTCTGCCCGTCGGAATTATTATTTTTTTTAAAAGGGGAACCGACCTACGGGCCGTATCCGGCCCGGACTCCTCCCTAGGCCCCTCCTTATAAGCCGGCCCCTCCCCTGCCCCGCCGCCCAGCGCACCCCGCGCCCCAAATCCTAGCGCCGCCGCCGCCACCGCCCTCGTGCGCTGCACCGGAGCCGCCGCCACCGCCCGCCGGATCTCGTCGCCGTTGACCGCCGTTAACCGGTCGGTTTTCTTCGGTTAAAACCCTGGGTTTTTTTATTTTCTAGTTTAATTCGTTAGATCGGTCTTTCCGTCGGTTTATTTATTTTAAGGACGTTCGTCCGTTCATTCATTTAAACGAACGCCGTTCACCCATCAGTCATAGACAGCGAATGTTCGTTCGGTAGCCTGTTCGTCAGTTTTTCTTTTTCGTGGGTTTTTCGTGATTATTCTCGATCGCGATTTCTGATCCGATTTTCGTTTTAGTTTATCTTTTCCCTCGTTTATTGGAATCAGGCAAGTCAAACGCCTTGATCTTCGTCTCGAAACCCTCTTTCTGTTTAATCAACTTGAACAACATTTTGAAACTGTAAAATTTTACTTTAGTCCAGATTAGTAATCGGATCTTGTTTCTTTCCCCGTTTGAGTTTCCTTGCTCCGTTTGAGTTTCTTAAGTTGAACTTTCTAGTTAGATCTTCTTATTTGCATTTTACCCATGCATCTTTGCTTGATTGCTTATGTATGCTATTGTTTGTTTGCGACAGAACACCCAGAGTGCGAAGCGTGCTACTACGAGTCTCTAGGTTTTGCGGATCATCCGCAAGGAAAATAACACTTTGATCATATCCTTTATCACCCGGTTTTTATGCATTAGTTTCAACCCCTCACACATTGCATGAGTAGGATCTCTTAACTTGTGGGTTTTGGGAAGTAGATGATGAGGTAGAACCTATTACCTGTTTTATTATCAAACCCTGGGAGTTACTTCTACGTAAGCCTATATTGCTATGCTATGCTCGTAGACGTGGATTGGTTTTGAGTGTATCCATGACAGATGTGAGATTGTTAATTAATGGTTCAACTTAAGGTGGCAACTTTAATACACATATAGGTGGATTTCTTATTTGGGCACCTGGGGATATACCACTGTTGTCCTAGGAGATCCCGAGGATATACCATGTGATCCTCCTACGGTCCGCCACCCAAGCTCAATGGGATCATAAGATTATTCATGCTAGAAACTTCTGTGTGCAGCCACAAGCCATTATGGGCTCTAGCATAGTTTAGTATGTTGTGTGACCTCTTTCAGTGGTGGGCTAGCAAATGTAGAGGGAAAGTAGGTGTAACTGTCCACCCGGAGTAAAGATTTAATGCTTCTGAATGACTGTGTCTCGGTCATCCATTTCTCAAACACCATGTAGTGCGAGAAATCCAACGGAGGAGATCGAGTCTTGTGGGGAAAGTGTGCAAACCTTTGCAAAGTGTATAAACTAATCATGGTCAGCCGTGTCCCGGTTATGGACATCTTGAGTATCTAGTACTTGGATTATCCTATTGTATCTCATCACTCTAATTTAATTTGTTGGGTTGTTAATTACTTTAATTGGGATTGAGTTGGAGGAACCTTCTCAATGATGTTTCAACAACCATCATAGTTAAAATAAAAATTTATTCCTTTGTTGTAGGGAAAAATTGGCTTTTTGCAAAAACATATAACCATAGAGCCTCCACCAGCCACATATGCATGTAGTGATAGCATTATTCTGTTCATTGCTCTACTGTGTTATATTGCCAGCATATTCCTTGTGCTGACCCGTTTCCGGGCTGCAATATATTATGTTGCAGACTTTTCAAACAACGAGTAAAGGTGTGATAGGTCATTGTCATGCACTCAGCTATACCGTTGGAGTTGATGGACTCACTTTATCTTCCAAGTCTTCCGCTGTTATCGTATTAGATGGCCTTAAGCCATATTTATTGTAATAAGTTCTCTTTTGATACATTCGATGTAATAAGTGTGTGATTGCTACTCTATTATAAATCCTTCGAGTACTGTGTGTGTCAGCATTACATGACACAGAAACACAGAGGCTTGACCGTTTAAGGTCAGGTCGCTACAAGATGGTATCAGAGCACACGCTGAATGTAGGACACGACCACTAAGAAAACCATAGGTCACTCTTCTCTACTCATTTTTGACTCCTCTCCAATTTCTGCTCTTTAGGATGGTGGACACGAGGAACAAGTTTGCACAACCAGATGAAGACACCCCCTTTGGACGACACTTGAAGGAAGTCACTAGATACCTGAACATCGGAATACCAAGCTTCACCGGGGCCTACAATGCCACTTTAACAGAAGAGGAGTGCTGGATGATTCAAGTTCAAGTTCCAGGAAGGACATTCACGCCGTTCACTGAGACAATAGATTTTTCCTTTGATGCACCCACGTGGAGTCTAGGCAAGAGCATGGCAGCCCACATTGCTATGGGACGTATTGGAGAAGTCTACAAACAAGAGCTGAAGGACACTATATACCAGATATGTGGGCACCGAGACGAGCAATGGGAGATGATGAGCACCAGGAGGGATAGATCCATTACAGCATTCATCTAGGAGTTAAACAAACACATTAGTTTCCAGGAGAACCAGATGTGCGCAAGCATGATAGATTTGAAGAAGGAAATTGTCGCCGTTCTGGGAACGGGGGTCCCTAGACTTGCCTGCCTGCGGCCCGCGTCGTGGTGGAGCCAGCAGGTCGTACGACCCATCTTCATCAACAAGGCACCCAAGACCCTCGCGAGGGGCCAAGCCTCGCGAGGCGGATGGCGCAAGACCTCCTCCCGAGTGGCCTGGCCAGGCAGGCTCACGAGGAGCGGAGATATCAAGGCGGGGCGAACCTCATGAGACTCGTGACGTGAGCCATGACGATCGACACCAGGCGGGCGCCAGCGCGCGCAGCGTCCTCATTTCCTCTTTGGTGCTAAGGAGGCAAGCGCAGCCGCGGAGTACCGAGGCATCAGGCAAAGGTTGCCATTTTGGTGCAACAAGACCAAGACCAGAAGGACTGCAAGACGGAGGTCACCGTGGAACCCAAGACAGCGTCACCACCAGAGCTTTGTGCAGGCGGAGACTACCTTTTGTCAGGATAGCTCATACTAGCTATCCCCCTTGGCTCCCTTCCGGCTCGATATTTGGGAAGAGGACAAGGGCCTCTATAAATAGGACTAGCCACCATAGTAGAGGGAGATCGACTCATCGAACCGAGAGAGAGATCACCAGACCTAGAGATACACACAAGTTCGAACGCACAAGAACACCTCAACCTCAGGAGGCTGTTCTTCCCTTGTACTATTCATCATCAGCCATGAGGCAATCCACCACCACCACACTGGAGTAGGGTATTACACCACAACGGTGGCCCAAACCAGTATAAACCCCGTGTCTTTTTGGTGTTGTGAGTTCGTCGAGTTCGTCTGCAAGATCTTAGCGAGCTAGAGCATAGATTGGTAGGAGGGAAAGACTTCACACGCACCCCAATGTTCGAACCTTAAGGGTTAGCCGGAACCCCACATCCGACATTTGGCGCGCCAGGTAGGGGTGTGCCGGGGCTTCTCTCCACCAACCAGCGCCCCGCACCGCCGCACTATGCTCCCATGGAAGGTGCCCCGCCACCAACCTTTGCGGCCAACACCAGCAGCAGGGAGTCTGGGTACCAAGCCCTGGCCCCCGCTCTGCGGCAAGTGCAGTGGCCGACCAAATTCAGGACGGAGATGCTGCCGTGTTACAATGTCGCGGCAGACTTGGCGTTGTTCCTGCTAGCATACGAGGAGGCCGTTCTCGAAGCCGGAGGCGATGACAAGATCATGGCAAACTTGTTCCCCCTGGCGCTCGCCGGCAAGCCACACGCCTGGCTGCTCAACGTTCCGGGATCCACGGTGACATCCTGGGGGGAACTCCGTGACCTCTTCACTGTGCGTTACGCGGCACCGACACACTACGTAGTCGCGGCACTGCTGGGTGGCTCCCAAGCACCTCCGTCAGATCGCCATGTCAAGCCTTTCTTCCAACAGATTGGGGTAGCCTGCAAGCGCCCGGGGGCTCCGCCGGGTTGGGCTGCGCCGAAGGCCGACCTCACCTTCGTCTCGGAAGACCACCCCGGTTCCACCGCCGGGTTTGGGATGCTCCCGATGCTCTGCACGCCCACCATCTGCAACGTGGCCGTCACCAAGACCCTCATCGACGGCGGTGCCGGCCTCAACTTGCTCTCTGTGCAAGCCTTCATCCTTCTTCATGTGCCACTCGAACGGCTCGGCCTTAGCAATCCCTTCACAGGAGTGGGTGGTGGAGCTGCTCACCCTCTGGGGCAGATCCGCCTCCCTGTCACCTTTGGCACGCGAGACAACTATCGCACCAAGCTGGTGGACTTTGACATCGCCCATATCGGTCTCTCGTGCAACGCCCGCATCGGTCTCTCGTACAACGCCATCCTCGGGTACCCAGCTCTCGCTCAGTTCATGGTGGCGATTCACCTGGCCTACAACCTCATGAAGATGCCAGGGAGCAAGGGCGTCCTCACCATCAAGGGGGACACTAAGGAGGCCATGATGGCGCTCAGGCTCGCCTTCAAGACCGCGGCAGCGGCACAGCCAGGCGGCGCCGGTGCACCCGAGGCCAAGGAGACCGCACCCACCAAGAAGAGGCAGTTCTTCACCCAAGACAAGGCGGAGACCAAGCAGGTGCCGGTCAACGAGGACGGGTCTTCAGGAGCCACCTTCACCACAGGAACCGGCCTTGGCCCGGGACAAGAAGAAACTTTGGTGAGGTTTTTGCGCGCGAACAAGGAGATATTCGCATGGGAGCCCAATCAGCTGGTAGGGGTCCCGAGAGAGGTAATCCAACATCATCTGAGGGTATGCCCCAACGTAGGCCTCGTGAAGCAGGGAGCAAGACGGTAGTCCACTGAGAAGCAGGCCTTCATCGTCCAAGAAACACGCAAACTGGAGGCGGCAGGCACCATCCGAGAAGTTCGATACCCCGAATGGCTGGCGAATCCCGTCATAGTACCGAAGAAAGGTGGGAAGGAACGGATGTGCGTCGACTTCACCAACCTCAACAAAGCCTGCCCCCAAGATCCGTTCCCCCTTCCGCGCATAGATCAAATCGTCGACTCCACTGCCGAGTGCGATTTGTTATGTTTCCTCGATGCTTTCTCTGGGTACCATCAGATCAAGATGGCAGTGGAGGATGTGGAGAAGATGGCCTTCCTGACACCATGTGGGGTGTACTGCTACACCTACATGCCTTTCGGCCTTCGCAACGTGGGCGCGACCTTTCAGCGGCTAATGCACATCGCCTTGGGGCGGCAGCTCGGCAGGAACATAGTGGTCAAATCTCGCGAGGCTAGGACGTTGATTCAAGACTTGGAGGAGACCTTTGAGAGTTTGCGTCGGGTGAACTTGAGGCTTAACCCGGAGAAGTGCGTGTTTGGCGTCCCCTCTGCCAAGCTGTTGGGGTTTTTCGTATCCCACAGAGGGATCGAGGTGAACTCGGAGAAGATCAAGGCCATCGAAGACATGAACCCACCACAGACCCTCAAGGATATGCAAAAGCTGGCAGGACAGGTGACCATGTTAGGGCGCTTCATCTCTAAGCTAGGCGAGCGCGCCTTACCCTTATTCAAGCTCATGAAGAAGAAAGGCCCCTTCTAGTGGACCCCGAAGGCCGACCGGGCCTTCCAAGACCTCAAGAAATACCTCACCAGCCCCCCGGTGATGGTGGCGCCACGGCCTCTCGAGCCTCTGGTACTCTACCTCGCCGCCACCCCATACTCCGCCAGCGCGGCGCTGGTGGCGGTTCGGGAGGAGCCCAGAGGCAAAGGTGTGCCGCGCCAAGCCAGAGCTGATGCAGCGCAGGATCAGGAAGGCACACGAGAGCCATCAGTGGTGGAAGATCAAGCTCAGCAGGGCAGCGTCGCGGAAACTCCTGAGGATGGCAAGTCTCAGGAAACCCTCCACCTCAGGATACGCCACAATCTCCGCAAGACCCGAGCCTCAACGGTGTGCAAGCCCTTGTCGAGCACCCGGTATACTTCGTCAGCACCGTACTGCGAGATGCAAGGGCACGCTACCCCATGCCGCAAAAGCTCCTGCTCGCACTCTTGGTGGCCTCGCGCAAGATGCGACACTACTTCCAGGGGCACCTCGTCAAGGTCGTCTCATCTTACCCATTGGAGAGGGTACTCAGGAGCCCAAACTCAGTCGGAAGGGTCGCTGAATGGAACATCGAGCTGCAAGCATTCCAGCTGGAGTTCAGCACCACCAGGGTCATCAAGGGAGCCGCGCTTGCCGATTTTGTGGCGGAATGGACAGATGTCCCAGCTCTTGAGGAAGGAGAAGACCGGTCCACCTCCCCAGGAAGTGAGGCACCAGACGGCTGGGTCATGTATTTTGATGGCGCCTTTGCGCACCAGGGCGCGGGGGCTGGAGCAGTGCTCATCTCGCCCACTCAGGACCAGCTTTACTATGCCATGCAACTCTGCTTCCAGCATGGTGAGAAGGTGTCCAACAATATCGCAGAATACGAAGGCCTCATAGCCGGCCTGAAGGCTGCAGCGGCTTTGGGGGTGAAGCGCCTTACCGTCAAGGGCGACTCGCAGCTCCTCGTCAACTTCTCCAACAAAGTGTACGAGCCAAAGGACGAGCACATGGAGGCCTACCTTGCGGAGGTGCACAAGATGGAAAAGCAGTTCTCAGGCTTGGAGCTGCAGCACGTGCCCCGGGGCACCAACAAGGAAGCCGACGACATCGCCAAGAGAGCATCCAAGAGGCAACCGCAAAAGCCCGGTGTCTTTGAAGAGTGGCTCTTCAAGCCGTCAGCTACACCACCTCTCTCAAGCCCGACTCAGCCTCGGGAGGAGCTCCCACAGCCCCCGGCCACGGGAGCACTAGCTTGCGGCCCAACCTTAGGAGCTCGGCTACTCTTGGCGCTTGAGCCTCAGGAGGAGTGCTGGACCAAGGAGTTTAAGGAGTACCTAATGCACGGGACACTGCCGGAGAAGGAAGAGGACGCGGAGCGCGTGGCCCGACAGGCCACAGCATACTACATTCAAGACGGCGAGTTGTACAGGAAACGGCCGAACAATGTCACGCTGCGCTTCATCTCCAGCGATCCAGGGAGGGAGTTGCTAACTGACATACACGGCAGGGACTATGGACATCACTCATCATCATGGACCCTCCTCGGTAAAGCCTTCCGCAGCGTATTCTATTGGCCCACAGCACTCAACGATGCAGTCGAGCTGGTGAAATCCTGCGAAGCTTGCCAATTCCACGCCAAGCAAATCCATCAGCCTGCTCAGGGCCTCCAAACCATCCCCCTCACATGGTCGTTCGCGGTCTAGGGGCTAGACATCCTAGGCCCGTTCCCACGAGCGCCAGGGGGCTACCGTTACCTCTACGTCGCCATCAATAAGTTCACCAAGTGGGCAGAAGTGGAAGCCGTTCGAACCATTCCAACCGGCTCTGCTGTCAAGTTCATCAAGGGCCCCGTGAGCCGCTTCGGGGTCCCCAACCGCATCATCACAGATAACGGCTCGCAGTTTACTAGTAACCTCTTTAAAACCTATTGTGCTAACCTTGGAACACAGATCTGCTATGCTTCGGTGGCCACCCCAGGAGCAATGGTCAGGCTGAACGCGCCAACGCTGAGGTCCTGAGGGGCCTTAAGACCACAACCTTTAAGAAGAAGCTAGAGGCCTGCGGTAGGGGCTGGCACGACGAGCTCCAGTCCGTGCTGTGGTCCATCCGCACCACCGCCACCAAGCCAATGGGCGAGACTCCATTCTTCCTCGTCTACAAAGTTGAAGCAGTCCTCCCTCACGAGGTCAAGCATCGCTCCGCGCGGGTTCTGGCATTCGACGAAACGTAGCAGGATGCCATGCGGGGGATGGACCTCGTGCTAGGGGAGGAACGTCGTCGCGAAGCTGCATTAAGGGCGACAAGGTACCAGCAAGCGCTGCAGCGTTACCACTGCCGTAACATTGGCTCCAGGACGCTCGAGACGGGTGACCTGGTCCTGAGGCAGGTCCTCTCTAGGGAAGGGCTGCACAAGCTTTCACCCATGTGGGAGGGCCCGTTCAGGGTCGTCCACATCTCCAGGCCTGGCGCCGTGCGCCTGGAGACGCAAGAAGGGACACCCATCCAAAACGCCTTGAACATCCAGCACCTCCGGAAGTTCTACCCATGAAGCAAGGCCCAGAGCCTGTGAAGCAAGGCCAAAAGCCTGTGAAGCAAGGCCCAAAGCCTGTGAAGAAAGGCCCAGAGCCTGTGAAGAAGGCCCGGTGCCTGTGAAGAATCGCCGCCCGTGACACTCTCATGTAATAATGAGTTGGGGCTGTACACGCCCCGGAGTCTCTGGAGCGCCGGCCTCAGGCCCTGGGGCTCCCTCGCATGCCTAGAGAAGGCAGGCCGGTGAGAATACTTGAAGACTAGATTAGGTGCCGGACGCGGATTTTCATTTGCTTTCCGCAGTTGGTTCGCTTCTCCTTAATCAAGTTTGCTTTTGGCGTTCCTTGTTGATTTGGTTCCTTTGCCTTTTACCGCTTTTTTCGGCTCTGGTTTGCTCATGATCTCTCTCTCGCATACCTCGCGAGGGCGCTAGGCAGGTGCCCTCGCGAGCATTTTTCTTCTCTCTGCCTTCTCGCGAGTCACCCTCGTTCGAGCCTAAAAGCTAGCACATCTCTCCTAATCCGTGCCCCTCGGGTACCGCGATACAAAGCGCCAAGTCAAGATTTGGGTGAACGGCGAATCCCGTAGCGCACCCGCTAACAATTTTTTTGCAGTTTCTGAGAAAACACAGGCATCTCGTGAAGGAAAGGGCGTCCCAAACGCACCAGGTTAAGTTATCTTTCCGCAAAATAACAACATGGCATGGGAATAACACACACGTTGCATTAACCAAGAACCACAGTTCGATACACACCCCTCTGGGCCCATACTGGTTTCATTTTCGGATGCAGGAAAAAAGGAAAAAGCTAAACAAAGCGGCGTTTCAGCAATCCGCGAAGGCAGGCCCTTAGTGACGCCCCGAGCCTAGCCAGACCCCTCCTCACGCTTCACGGAGGCGCAGCGACAAGATGACCCGCTGCCCCCTTCGAAGCGGGCACGGCAGCGCGGCGGTTGGCCGTAGCCATCGCCGCTGGAGCTGTCACCAGAGGAAGAGCCACCCTAGCTGGAAGAGACGCGGTCGCCGCTGAGGGCAGGCTCGCCCTCATCCTCGTCGCGACCTTCACCAAGGCTGAGCACCTCCTCACCGTCGTTCATCTCGGGGCAGCACCCGGCGTGGCGACCATCTTCCCCGAACACCCTCACATAGAGGGTCGACCCACCGTCATACCTGAAGTAGAGCGTGCATCGCCTGCCCAGGCCGCATGCACGGGCGAATGTCTGCCAGTCACGGGCCAGGGCTATGTTGCCCGCGGCGGAAGTCTCGACCGCGTCCTAGGAGGCCTTGCTGCAGCAACCATCCACCTACAACCAGAGCCCGCCTGGACCAGGGGCCGGCAGTTCGTCGACAAAGAAGCGTGGAAGCTGGAGCCAGTTGCCGGCTGGGTTCTCCGACCAGACAACGAATTCCGGCGACACCTCTACCGAATGGAAGCGTGTGCGGGGAGGCCGCGCCACCATCGCGTGCCTCCCCTCGTCAGCTGGACCGCCATGGTTGGGACTGTCCCCTCCGCATGCCGCGTTGCCGTCTCGACGGTGGGCCATGGTAGGGGTCACAGAGTGCTTGTGCGGACGGCCACGACCACGCTTGGGCGTTGGGGAACCGGGGCCCTTGCGAGGGGCCTTCCCCTTCTTGGCGGCGGAGAACTTCCTTTGTGGCACCATCGAAGGTGCTGCAAGCAATGAAGCAAAGAAGAAGCGAGCAAACGAGGAAGAGATGGGCAACGGGGGCTCCGCCCCCCTCCCCATTTATAGCAAGAGAAGGCCAACAGGCATCTCCCATGATCGCAGATAATGATGGTTTCCCTTGCATGTCGCAGGGACTTGTCAAGTCATGCAGTCGTCGAGGTAGCAAGGGGAAGCGGAGACGCCCACGTCCAATCAACCGCCACGCGTCAACCGAGGCCGCAGGCTTTTGGGGGCCCGCGGTGCTCCAAACTTGACCCTTGTCTTTGCCGCTTAGCCAAGCCCGAGCGTGACTTGGGCCCGGGGGCTACTGTCGGCGTTCTGGGAACGGGGATCCCCAGACTTGCCTGCCTGTGGCCTGCGGCGTGGCGGAGCCAGCAGTCCGTACGGCCCATCTTCATCAACAAGGCACCCAAGACCCTCGCGAGGGGCCAAGCCTCGCGAGGCGGACGGCGCAAGACCTCCTCCCGAGTGGCCTGGCCAGGCAGGCTCACGAGGAGCAGAGATATCAAGGCGGGGCAAATCTCACGAGACTCTCATGACGTGAGCCATGACGATCGACACTAGGCGGTCGCCAGCACGCGCAGCGTCCTCATTTCCTCTTTGGTGCTAAGGAGGCAAGCGCAGTCGTGGAGTACCGAGGCATCAGGAAAAGGTTGCCATTTCGGTGCAACAAGACCAAGACCAGAAGGACTGCAAGATGGAGGTCACCGTGGAGCCCAAGATGGCGTCACCACCAGAGCTTTGTGCAGGCGAAGACTACCTTTTGTCAGGATAGCTCGTACTAGCTGCCCCCCTTCAAATTAACCCGCCATTGTTGGCGCCCTTCCCGCTCGATATTTGGGAAGAGGACCAGAGCCTCTATAAATAGGACTAGCCACCATAGTAGAGGGGGGTCGACTCATCGAACCCAGAGAGAGATCACCAGACCCAGAGGTACACACGAGTCCAAACGCACAAGAACACCTCAACCTCAGGAGGATGTTCTTCCCTTGTACCGTTCATCATCAGCCCAAGAGGCAATCCACCACCACCACACTAGAGTAGGGCATTACACCACAACGGTGGCCCGAACCAGTATAAACCCCGTGTCTTTTTGGTGTTGTGAGTTCGTCGAGTTCGTCCGCAAGATCTTAGCGAGCTAGAGAGTAGATCGGTAGGAGGGAAAGACTTCGCGCGCACCCCAGTGTTCGAACCTTAAGGGTTAGCCAGAACCCCACATCCCACAGCAATGACAAGGATCACCGAGCTAGAAGAGGAACTCAAGGCTACACGCAAAGATTATGAGGAAATCATCATACTGGTGGAGAAGAATGACGACCTGACAAAGAAGCTAGGAGTATTCATGGTAGACCCTGCGCCAGGAGGAGATGATGACGATTCTACTTGCCCAGAGAACTACATCATCATCGACGACACTGACTCGGACTCCGACGATAGCGATGATAACTATGTTGATGAAGCTGGAGCGGATATTATGGAGTCTTCCACCGATCAATATTTCTAGTAGACCACCATATGATTAGTAGTATTCCCCCATGTAAATATTATAGTCCGAGCACTATAACGATAGTTCTAGACCATTTGTATACCCTTGCTTGATTGATTGAGTGATACGATTGTGTTTCTCTCATGTGCATATGGGTAGTGTTTTCTCACTAGACCTAATTTCTACTCTACTCTCTTCCCTCTAAACCCTCAGATCCTCCAAGACGTGACCCCAGATTTACCTTTCGCCGGAGCTCACTCAGTTGATCCAGCAGTAGAATGCCTTGATGTAGATGTTAGTTCAGAACCAAGGCAACAACAACAACAACAACAACCCTCCTGCAGTTGACAACTTAGCCCGTTTTCTGAGGTTACAGCCGCCGGTGTTTTCCAGTAGCACCGAGCCAATAGTTGCAGATGATTGGCTCTACAGGATTGGATGGGAGTTGACCACTGCGGGATGCGCAGATGCTGAGAAGGTGCGTTTTGCCGCGCACCAATTGGATGGACCAGCGGCCTCATGGTGGGAGAATTACACAGCCACTTTTCCTATAGCCAATGTTACATGGGACCAGTTTCAGCAGGCCTTTTGCACTGCCCATGTATCAGCAGGAGCTATGGCCATGAAGAAGCGTGATTTTCGCAACTTACGCCAAGGAGGACGCACCATTGTCCAGTATGTGGATGACTTTAGTAAGCTAGCACGTTATGCCCCAGATGACGTTGCTACGGATGCCGCTAAGCAGGAGAAGTTTCTGGAAGGACTGAATGATGAGCTGAGCATGCAGTTGATGGTGGCAACTTTCACTAACTACGAGGAGTTGGTAGATAGAGCTCTCATGATTGAAGGGAAGCAGCAGCAGATTGAGAATCACAAGACGAAGTATGGACAGGGGAAGTACAATTCTGGAGCTCAGCAGAAGCCCCGTCTCACCCCGAACTCGGGAGGACTTGTCCATAACCATGGAGGCCACACTCACCATGGAGGAAGCTCGCATAATCATAATGGCCCAAGGAATGGGAATGGGAATGGAGCAAGTAGCAATCAAAACCGCTCTAACCCAACCACACCCACCAAGAAGGATCAAAGTCACGTTACTTGTTTCAAGTGCGGGAAGACTGGGCACTATGCCAACGATTGTCTGGAATAGAAGAACGGCAATGGTAATGGAAGCGCTGGGAAGAAGCCCAACCCTTTCAATAGGGGACAAGTGAACCACGTGAACGTGGAGGAAGTTGAGGAGCAGCCTGATGTAGTTATTGGTAAGTTTTTAGTTAAGTCTTCTACTGCAATCATTCTTTTTGATACTGGTGCATCGCATTCATACATATCAAGGGGATTTGTGGATAAGTATAAGTTTCCCACTAAGGTACTTAGGACACCCATGTTAGTAAGTTCACCAGGAGCTGAGTATATGGCAAGTCAAGGATGTTTTCAGATGCCATTGACCATTGGAAGACATGTTTTCCCCTTAGACCCGATAATTTTGGAGACACAAGGATTTGATGTTATACTAGGAATGGATTGGCTATCGAAGTATGGGGGAAACATCGATTGCATGAGTAAGTCAATTTTACTCACCACCCCTGAGGGAAAAAGGATCAAGTATGTATCTAGGTGTGTGCCTAGGAGGAGCCAAGTAAATTCTCTCACAGGAGTTGTTCAGGAGGAAGTGCCGGTAGTGCAGGATTACCCGGATGTATTTCCAGAGGAGCTACCAGGCATGCCACCAGATCGAGACATCGAATTTTTGATAGAGCTGTTGCCAGGCACCGGGACAATATCAAAGAGGCCATACCGGATGCCCGCAAATGATCTAGAAGAGATCAAGAATAGATTAAGGAGTTATTGGAGAAAGGTTACATCCGATAGAGCTCATCCCCATGGGGAGCCCTAGTGCTGTTAGTGGAGAAGAAGGATAAGTCCCTACGAAAGGTGGTTGATTATAGGGCATTGAATGAAGTGACAATCAAGAACAAGTACCCACTGCCGATGATCAATGATTTATTTGACCAGTTGATAGGAGCTAAAGTGTTTTCGAAGATCGATCTGCGATCGGGATATCACCAATTGAAGATCCGGGATAAGGATATACCTAAAATAGCTTTCAACACAAGGTACGCGCTGTATGAGTATACGGTTATGTCATTTGGATTGATGAACGCCCCTGCCTATTTCATGAGTATGATGAACAAGGTGTCCATGGAGTTCTTGGATAAGTTTGTTGTGGTTTTCATTGATGATATTTTGGTATACTCGAAGAACGAAGAGGAACACAAGGATCATTTGAGTTTAGTTCTCGAGAAGCTCAGGGAACATCGGTTGTATGCTGTCGGTGTCAAAACCGGCGGATCTTGGGTAGGGGGTCCCGAACTGTGCGTCTAAGGCGGATGGTAACAGGAGGCAGGGGACACGATGTTTACCCAGGTTCAGGTCCTCTTGATGGAGGTGATACCCTACGTCTTGCTTGATTATTCTTGATGATATGAGTATTACAAGAGTTGATCTACCTCGAGATCGTGGAGGCTAAACCCTAGAAGCTAGCCTATGGTATGATTGTTTGTTGTCCTACGGACTAAACCCTCCGGTTTATATAGACACCAGAGGGGGCTAGGGTTACACAGAGTCGGTTACAAGGGAGGAGATCTACACATCCGTATTGCCAAGCTTGCCTTCCACACCAAGGAAAGTCCCATCCGGACACGGGACGAAGTCTTCAATCTTGTATCTTCATAGTCCAACAGTCCGGCCAAAGGATATAGTCCGGCTGTCCGGAGACCCCCTAATCCAGGACTCCCTTAGTAGCCCTTGAACTAGGCTTCAATGACGATGAGTCCAGCGCGCAGATTTGTCTTCGGCATTGCAAGGCGGGTTCCTCCTCCGAATACTCCATAGAAGATTTTGAACACAAGGATAGTGTCCGGCTCTGCAAAAACAAGTTCCACATACCACCGTAGAGAGAATAATGTTTCCACAAATCTAATCTGCTGACACATTTGACAGCATGACACCACGTCATGGCCTGGTCATTATTCGAACCGTTTTTCTCAACCAACACTGCACATATCGCAAGGTGGTTTTCCTCACACGTCTTGTCAAAGCAGAGATCGTGTCCCCCTTATTACGGGATTCTCATCAATACGGATTTCGGTAACCCAATCATGCATGTTGGTATGACTCCTCAATTTTAGGCAAGTCCCAAACTGCCACGAGGAGGACGCTTGATATTCACCCTCCTTATAAAGAGGCCAAGGCCTGTCCTTTTTTCCCTCACATGCTCAATCGAATCCTTCCCCCACCTCGAGTTCCAACACCCAAGGCTCAGGTCAGGCGCTTCGGACCTTCAACCATGTCCAGATCCAACCTCCAAGGTCGGTGGATGCCTTCCTCTGTCACAGAGGAGGACATCAAGAAGCTGAGAGAGGCCAGGTATCTGACCTCCGAAATCTCGCACAGGCTGCCCGCCCGAGGGCAGGTCATCCCCACTCTCGAACCCAACGAGAGTGTCATGTTCCTCTCTCAGTTCCTCTGAGGGCTAGGCCTCGCTCTGGATCCCTTTGTTAGGGGGCTCATGTTCTATTATGGGCTGGATTTCCATGATCTGGCCCCGGATTCGCTCCTTCACATCTCGTCGTTCATCATCGTGTGTGACGCCTTCCTCCGCATTACCCCACACTTCGGCCTGTGGCTCAAGACCTTCAATGTGAAGCCGAAGATGATCGAGGGGCGGCACGCAGAGTGCGGAGGTGCCGTAATAAGCAAAAGCGGTTAGGCTCCATGGCCAGAGGGTTCTTTCCCGGAGGTGTCCAGTTTGTGGCAACGGGAGTGGTTCTATATCACAGCTCCCCGGAGTTCCAAGTGGGTAGCCGCCCCTGCCTTTTGCTTAGGCCCCCACCACAACTGATGTCATGGATCAACAAGGGGCTGAATTGGGGGCCAGTAAATGATGTGTTGATATTATAGAGTCACATCCGAGGTCTCCTTGTGAGAGATGTCAGCCTGGTCTCGGTAATGCAAGTTATGCTAGTTCATCGGGTCCCGCCTTGCAAACGTCGACCCCTCCGTATGTGGGAGTTCAACCCGGAAGGACCGCGAACTATTCAGCACTTCCTCGGCATGACGCTCAAAGAGATGTACAAATTGTTCTTTGGACCCCAAATAAAGTGTCCGGACACCACCGAGGATGCGGGTCTGAGCTGTAATCGCCCTGATACCCAAGTAAGTAATCCCATGGCCGAGCACTTTGTCTTTTTATTTATCATAACATCATTCTGAAAAGTCGCTTTTTGACCAGGATTGGATAACCAAGGCGAAGATGATCAGGTGTTCGGCCCCTCTTCTCGAAGGCCTGCCCAATTCCGTACTAGACAGAATGCTCAAGCCGGCGCCTTATCAGGCGCCCTCAGGGGAAGATAAAGGGGGGAATACAGAGGCTAAAAGCGGTCCTCACTCACTATTCGTCCAAACCGTGGGAATTAGCGACTCCGCGAAGGAGGATAACTAGGGAGAAGAATTTGACATTCCCTCTCCCCAAGGAAGGAAGAGGACCACCTCTAAAGACCCGGAAACAAAGGTTTCCAAACGGGGGAAGAAATCTTCGCCAGAGGGTCCTGCCTCGGAGGGTACTCTCATCGCACAGTGCCCGCAAGGGGATCAACCCTCGACCGAGCTGTAAGTAAACAAAACGTACTTAATAGTGAAAAGTATCCTACCTTACTTCCGAAGACAATAACCGAAGCTTATATCTTGTAGTTCAGATCATGGCCCTTCTCGACAGAGTTCGTCTTCGAGGGATCTTCTTCCGGAGATGATGGAGAGCGAAACACCTCCCCCTGCCACCCCGCCTCATGAGGCGGGCGACCCCGAAGTGTCATCGCGGAGGGTTTCTCCTGATCCACCAAGGCCAGAGGGTAATCCTTTGGCTAGCCGAAGTCGTCAGTATTCGGCTCCTAAAGAGAGCAACGGAAAGAGTCTGAAACCCTACAGTATGCGTTCGGACGCACCGAAGGATCTTCTGGAGCAAGCAGCCATCTCAGAAGCGCATCGAACACTAATGGGTACGGTGATTGAAAGGATTTCATCCGCCGAAAGCGGGTTGCATGAAGCTTTTATGAGTCTGCTGAAAGGCTTTGAGGTACATGAAATAGTGTATGTTTTTGACGGTACCGCACACGTTAGGTGTGCCCTATGCATATAGTAGCCCCTGAGACTGGTTGTCGTCCAAAACGGCGGCAAACAGCGGATCATAGTCCCAGGTAATAACCAGACCGCCTTTATGTGCAGGTGGCTGAAGGTCCGGTGGCTAGCCGGACTGGTGAATTTGCCGAGCTAAAACGGCAACTTGATGCGGTAGATGTCGACATCGTGCTTGTCAACAAGCGGCTCGACGAGGCACAGGGTATGTGATTTCTTCGGTGATCAACACATAGTAAGGAGGAGCATGATGCCAGTGTCTTTAATATGTTGTGACTGCAGATGGAGCTGCCACTGTGGAGACCCTTTGGGCGGAACTTTCCCGAGCCAAGGAGCAAGCCAGACATAGCGATGCGGCCGCTCTAAAGGTGATCGAAGAGCTGAGGGCCGAACAGGCCGCGCATTGCCAGAGCAAGGAAAGAATGGCCGAGATGGCCGTTGAGTTGAAAGATGCCGCCGACCGTTACCAGCTTCTTGAAAAAGAAAGCCGAGCGAAGGCGACGGACCTAGAGAAGGCCATGGTAGCAGCCAAGGAAGCCCACTCCAAAATACGAGCAACGAAGTAGGAGCTGCGTCAAGCTGGAGATATCGCTGCTGGGAAGCTGATATCGTCGGCTTCAGCCCCCACGCATATAATGCGGGGGTGTTTGCAAAAAATGCATGTTCACACTTGATCCAACGTCTTGGTCTATGAAGGAGGTGGTAGCACAGCGAACGAGGCAATCGGACTATATTGCTTTAACACTTTCACTTAGCCATAGGAGTTTGACGGTGGGACTACTATATAGCCCCTGGTACTTCGCGCTCATCCGAATACGGGGCGCGTACGTACATGATCGGGAAACGGCCCTTTGTTAATGCGAAGGAATCTCGAAGATTCCGCTAAGTCATCGAGTGGTTGACCAGTCTCGTGCTTTATCATGACAGTCAGTTTTCGGCTTTCTCTACTGAGGTGCTCATCTGGATGAACCAGGGCACAGTCGCAGTAGTTCTCCCAGTGCTACCTTAGCCGATATAGCGGAACGTAAGGTACCAAAACATGGGAGCCGGGCAAACCGAACATTTGACCAAAGACATGATTCGGAGCTGATGCATATAAGGCCAAACTCGCGACGCCGAACACTCCCTAAGGTATTCGGTCTTTTATAACATATGTCGGGCTGAACAACGCCCTTGATAATAAACCCCGAGTGTCCAAGTACGTGCAATATCCTGACGTGGCCACATGCCAAGAACGTCAGTATCCTTCTCGGTTGTATTGAGTATCCGGAGGATGTGAACAACAAGAGACAGTAAAAAAGGTTTACGTAGGGTCTTAATCTGAAAAGAAACCTTTGAGCGGGTCCCTACTGCACGTCTGCGCCCGTGTCTCCGTTGTGCCTTGTCCTGGACGGGTGTAGCACGATTGTCATCTGTAAAAGAGAAGAACTTAGGTGAAAGTTGCCATGCTAGAAGATTGGTTATTATCAATAAACCATTAAAATTCAAGATAAGTCAAGTTGAGCCGAACTAGCCCTGATTACACGTGGGAAGCCCCTGGTACCATCTATGAGGGTTTAACCATCAGACTAATCTCATGTATATGTAGTGATGCGCCGGACTCGTCTAACCGTGTCTGTGGTCTTGACGACCTGTCATTTTTTCTGGTTGGTGAGGTCGTCTAGTGCTCGGCTGTTAAAGCCGCCGCACATTCTTCTGCGCGTAGAGAACGCTCAATATTTCCACTAACTGTGATGGTGCCATGTGGACCGGGCATCTTAAGCTTTAGAGAAGCGTAATGCGGTACTGCATTAAAACGAGCGAAAGCCACTCTTCCGAGTAGTGCTTGATAGCCACTTCATAATGGAGCGATGTAGAAAGTTAAGTTTTTGCTTCGGAAGTTGTCGGAAGAACCGAATACAACCTCTAGTAATAGAGAGCAAGTACAACTGGCCTCTGGGCCTGGTATTACTCCCTTGAAGGTAGTATTATTGTGGCTTATTTTTGTCAGGTCTATCCCTATTTTGCGGACTATGTCCTGATATATCAGATTTAGACCACTACTGCCGTCCACAAGGACTCGTGTAAGATGGTATCCGTTTATTATTGGGTCTAACACCAAGGCAGCCAATCCTTCATGCCGGATGCTTGTCGCGTGATCCCCGCGATGAAAAGTGATCAGGCAGGCCCACCAAGGGTTGAACCTAGGGGTGACGGGCTCTATGGCGCGTATGTCTCGGAGTGCATGTTTGCTTATCCTCTTTGTCACATGGATCATGTTTACTGTTTTAACCTCTGGTGGGAATTTTTTCTGTCCTCCAGTGCTTTGCTGGCGAGGTTCGTTCTCGTCTTCGCTTGGTGTCTCCCCCTCTTGTGTTCGGCGTTTAGCTTACCGGCCTGCTTGAAGACCCAACATTCTCTGTGGGTGTGATTTGCGGGTTTATCGGGGGTGCCATGAATCTGACATAGTTTGTCAAGAATCATGTTTAGGCCAGAAGGTCCATTTCTGCTGCCTTTGAAAGGCTTTTTCCGCTGACCTAGTCGAGAGCCCCTAAATCCGGCGTTTACCGCTGTATTATCTAGGCTATCTTCTTTATTTTGACGCTTGTTTTTATTGCGTCGTGGTTTTCCATTGCCATCCCTGACTTCGGATGTGCTTGGGTCGCTGGTGCTACTACGGGCTAACCAGCTATCTTCGCCCGCGCAAAAGCGGGTCATGAGGCTTGTTAAGGCTGCCATTGTTCTCGGTTTTTCTTGGCCCAGGTGTCTGGCGAGCCATTCATCTCGGACGCTGTGTTTGAAAGCTGCTAAGGCTTCGGCGTCTGGACAGTCGACGATTTGGTTCTTCTTAGTGAGAAACCTGTTCCAAAGCTTTCGGGCTGACTCTCTGGGCTGTTGAATTATATGACTTAAATTGTCTGCATCCGGAGGTCGGACATAGGTCCCTTGAAAATTAGCCCTAAAAGCGTCCTCGAGCTCTTCCCAACTTCCAATTGAGTTTTCGGGGAGGCTTTTCAGCCAATGCCGAGCTGGTCCTTTGAGCTTGAGGGGCAGGTATTTGATGGCATGGTGATCGTCTCCGCGAGCCATATGGATATGGAGGATAAAGTCCTCAATCCAGACCACAGGGTCTGTTGTCCCGTCGTACGCCTCTATGTTCACTGGTTTGAATCCTTCTGGGAATTCATGGTCCAGCACCTCATCGGTGAAACATAGGGGGTGTGCGGCACCCCTATATTTGGGTGCATCATGGCGTTCGGACGGTTGTAGTATTCGGTTTTGATTTTGTGTCGGAGCATGCTTCCTGGATCCATAGATGGATCTGGTCATACTGGATTTTTGGCGCAAGTCCTCACGTAGATCGTGTGTTGACTTATGTGTGACCTTGTTAGACGCTCTATCGCGGTCGCAAGGTGGTTGATCCGGCCTGTTAGCCGTATTATTTTTCGGCTGTGTGGGCTCTAAGGCCTCATCATCGAATTCAGTTAATAGCTTGCGCTTTGGATAGCTCTTTGCGTGGTAACTTCCACCATACTTTTCTTCATTGTCGAGCACTTTGTTCCACCTGCTGTTGAGCGTATTTTGTGCGGCCTTAAGCCTTTGCTTCTGCTTCTTCAGAATCCTCGCTGTGGCAATAAGCCTTCTGCGGAGGTTCTCTTGTTCCAAGTGTGTTTCCGGGATGACGCGTGCATCTTCGTACGGACTGTTTTCCTCCCCAGAGGCGGTTTGATGAGGTTTATCCTCGGCGTCGCCGTGTTCAGACATCGGATCCGTACTATGTTCACCGTTTGTAGCTACATTGAGCTCTGCCGCCGGGGCATTGTGGTCGTTGTTTCCTCTGGAGTCGACTGGAGTGTTATTTTCTCTTGCGCTGTTATCGCTGTTTTTGCCGAGGTGGGATTTGGAGCGGCGCCTACGCCGACGCTTTGTTTGCTTCTTGGAGGGGTCATTGTCGGTGTCAAAACTGACGGATCTTGGGTAGGGGGTCCCAAACTATGAGTCTAAGGCGGATGGTAATAGGAGGCAGGGGACACGATGTTTTACCCAGGTTCGGGCCCTCTTGATGGAGGTAAAACCCTACGT
This sequence comes from Triticum urartu, assembly GCF_003073215.2. Taxonomy (NCBI): domain Eukaryota; kingdom Viridiplantae; phylum Streptophyta; class Magnoliopsida; order Poales; family Poaceae; genus Triticum; species Triticum urartu. The sequence continues at coordinate 390,316,260 of NC_053028.1, forward strand.
CCTGCTTCATTATTCTTGATAATATGAGTAGTACAAGAGTTGATCTACCACGAGACCGGAGAGGCTAAACCCTAGAAGCTAGCCTATGGTATGATTGTATGTTGTCTTACGGACTAAAACTCTCCGGTTTATATAGACACCGGAGGGGGCTAGGGTTACACAAGGTCGGTTACAAAGGACGAGATATACATATCCGCATTGCCTAGCTTGCCTTCCACGCCAAGTAGAGTCCCATCCGGACACGGGACGAAGTCTTCAATCTTGTGTCTTCATAGTCCAACAGTCCGGCCAAAGGATATAGTCCGGTTGTCCGGAGACCCCCTAATCTAGGACTCCCTCAGTAGCCCCTAAACCAGGCTTCAATGACGATGAGTCCGGCGCGCAGTGTTTGTCTTCGGCATTGCAAGGCGGGTTCCTCTCCAAATTTCGAACGTTTGTCAAGTAGTGTCCGGCCTTAAATGTTGGGCTTCTTGGCTTCCGCGCCCAATAAGCGCTATCTTCCACGCGTTGAGTGTATACGAGGAGCCAGGGCATTTTTACATTCACCCCCCTAGCCAGATAAATAAATTGTCTATTAAAGGGATGGGAATTCTTAGATCCAATCCATACCATCCTCCCCCAGCGAGAATTCATCAGAGCGCGCTTCGGGAAGATCCACTCCAGCATGGCCGACCTCCGCAGCTCCTCCTCCCGCCCCCGTAGCCCTAAGACCGGTGATTGGGAGAGGTGTTCCATCCCACACAGTCGATTAGTCGAGCTGCAGACCAAGGGATTTATCCCTCTAGCGTATATGGTTCCCGTTCGAGCCGGGCTCGCCACCTACAATGGCGGGGAGCAAGCGGAGAGCTTCCCCAGCCCCTCGACGGGGGAGCGGGTATGCCTTGTTCCTTACTTATTAAGGGGACTCGGATTTCCAATTCATCCGTTCCTCTGCGGGCTCCTGGAGTTTTACGGCCTCCAACTGCATAATTTCACCCCTGCTTCCATTTTACACATCGCCGGCTATGTTGCCCTCTGCGAGTTATTCCTGGGCTGCGAGGCTCATTTCGAGCTGTGGAAAAGGTTATTTTGCCTCGTCCCTCGCACACAGAAGGGGTCACTTTATCAAGTGGGCAGAGCCGAAATATGGCGCATCGCTGAAACCGGATACCTGTTCGGTACTCCGAAGAAGACATCCAAAGACTGGCCTTCGGAATGGTTTTATATGGAGGACGTCGCCCTTCCGGACCCTGTTCGGCGGGGTCTTCCTGAGTTCAGCAATGCTCCTCTGAAGAAACGCCGAAGTTGGCGCCCATGGAGCCCCCAGGAGGAAGACAACGGAGAAGTCCTTTACCTGATGAACCGGATTAAAGCGCTGGCTCAATCAAGATTGACAGTAATCGACGTTATGTCAATATGCATAATGCGGGGAGTGCAACCACTTCAATATCGAGGGAACCCCCTATTGTGTTTTAACGGGGAAGATGACACCACCCGTTGCGGGCGTAAGGGTCCGGACAATGCTGTCGCTTTAGCAAAAATTCTGTCTGAATTGTTAAAGGGGGAGGCAGAGGAGTTCATCCGGATCAAGCCACGGGATGGATTCCCTATGTACAACCCTCCAAGCTGGGTGAGTTATATCTCCTTACTCCCATTCTTCCCGGATTCTTTGTCGTAGGTACTCACCTTGCCATTTTGCGGCAGGAACTGCGAAAAGCCATAAGGGAGGTCAGCAGCCCATCTCCACAACCAGAGGACCCTGACCGGGCCCTCGGTCCCGGACTCGAAGAAGATCCGGACATATTCGTGGAGCTGATAGACCGGCAGTTCTATCATTAAGCTGTGATGACATCATGGTGGCCATTACGGCCGACTATCCCGGACTGCTTCCTATGTCGCACGTAAGAAAAACCCAAAATCCCAACTCCAAAAGCTAGGATCCCCTTTTAGACACTTCACCTACCATATACATATGGTGTTTTTGTAGGGAAGGCATTCGGGATGCCATGCTAAACCCGCAGCAACTCGCCAACAAGCGGCATCGAGGCCGGGCAGGCCAAAAAGGAAGGCGGTCAAGAAGGAGACGTCGGCGCAGAGGAATGACAGAAACCCCACTCCGTGGTTGTCGTCTTTCTTGAAATGTAATGACGTCCATGTTTCTTTAACAGAAAAAACGCTCGCCGGAATATCTCCGGTGAGGCTGCCGATCACGCATCCACCAGTCGGGCTCCAGGACCGGACATAGAGGTGGAAGCCGACATGGGGCGGACGCCGGATACTCCCCCTACAGAGGATGCAGATAGGCTATCCGCTACAAATTCAGAAGTGGAGAGCGCCATGAATCATAGGCGTCGCCGGGCCGTACTCCGCGACGCTTGCTTCTCACCAGAGGCATTTGATGCCTTCAATTCTGGAGAGGCATACCTCCGTGCTACTCAAAATGGTCTAGCCAGAGCCACGGACCAGTATGTAAAGGATGTACGGGTAAGCAAATCTGACAATTATATGTATCGGCAGCCCCTGAGACTTGAAACAGTTAGCAAAACTGATTTAAGGATCATCTTATTGTGCAGGTTCTTATAGAGAAGAACAGTCGACTGTCACACGAGCTGGAGGAATGCAAGAACCAACTTCGGGCCGCTGTTGCCGCATTGAAGGAACCTAAAAAGTCCCCAGCTGGTAACATTTCTTTCAAAGAATGATAGGTACCATATAGCGTGCGGCATGGCTGCAGATCTAAAAATAGATGTTGCAGATGAATCCAGAGAGAATCTGGAGGAGCAGCACGCCGTACAATAGCTAAAGGCTGGCGAACGCGTGCTGACTAAGGTCAGGCGGGAGAAAAACAATCTCCAATACTCCAATACCAAGCTGAGCTTGGAACTAAAAGATGTTCGAGCCCGGCTTGCGGACTCCGAGAAGGAGAATAAGCGGCTTCGACGCGGCATATTCAGTAAGTGCTTGAACGAACCCTTAATAAAGGGGACGACGGAGAAGCCGGCTAACAGAGTTATGTCTGCAGGTATGCTGACGGGTCGTCCCGCGGAGGAGATGCCCGGGTCTACGGGTGATCTTCTATCCGAGCTCTCACAACTGCACGAACAAGTTCGGCAGGTGATGCAAGGTATTGCCCAGGACTTGTGGCCATCCGTCTCCCTGCCAAAAGGCGCTGGAGAGCTTGTGGGAAGCTCAAGGGAGCATGCCGGCACTTCCTATTATGGAAGATATCTGCCTGCCATCAAGGTGCCAGGGAAGCCTGGGCCATGGTGAAGACGCGGTATACCAAGGCTGACCCAAATCACATGGCCGAGGTCGGACCTGTGGGGCCCGACGGGAAAGAGATCCCCGTTAGCTTAGTCTATGGGCAAGTACAATTAGCCGCAAAGTATTCCCAATAGGATTGTAGGCTAGACCGGCTGTTGGATGGTATAGAAGAGGAATTTAGTCAGTCTACATGACTATGTAATTAAAGTGACATGTATAATGCCTTCTAGCCGGATTCTAGATCATTTGTCATGGCGGACCTTTTCGCTTCAACCTCGGGACCCGATAGTCCGGAGTGTATCTGAATACCTGCTCAGTTATATAAGAACCGGGGTATGCGTGGAGACCAGGCGTAGGGGTCATTAGTGCTTGAACAGACAAGTGCCCAACTAGTTATGTTATATTACATGGGTAGTAAGAAACATCTTCCAGGGAGAATAGTTCCGTTAAGGGTTCCTTTCCCTGGGCACGCATGCCCTAAAGTGCATGTCCGGACTGCGATAGGAAACGCAGGAAAAAACATCTGGGGGCACATATGGCAAATAAATAAAAATCATCTTTTGTTCACTAACCGAATATTCTCTTAAGAACGCTAGCTTTCGGCTTCACCCAGTCTGAGGTACACATCCGGCTGACCCGGCAGTAACAATCGCAGAGGTGCTCCCCTTATGCCCTAGCCGAATTAACGGGAACGTAGGGCATAAATACAAGAGCCAGGCAACCCTGCTTGGCCAAAACTTAAGTCATATCGATACATATAATGGCGAAGAAAAGGTAGATGCGGAAGAATAACACATGTGCTGTGCATGAAGCCCATTTAGACAATTAAGCTTGTATGTAAGAAGTCCCCAGGTAAAATGAGCGCGGTTAGCGCATCTATAGTGTGCAAGCGAGGCACAAGTTGGCCCTTGAAGGCCTTGAGAAAGAATAAAAGAAAGAAAGAGAAAAAAGACAGATAATATATATATATATATATATTAAAAAAATGGATAGAGGAAGGAGACGAACATAGAGTCCAGCGCTAGGCATAGAATCTTCGGAGCCTAGCTGCGTTCCATGGGTTCGGCTCAAGTCGATTATTCGATGCATCCCGCAGACGGTACGCTCCACTGGTCAGAACTTGGTCAATAATGAAGGGACCTTCCCATTTGGGCTTGAGCTTGGTCTTTTTCTTCTCCGGCAGGCGTAGAACTAACTCACCAACATTATAAGTTTTGGCCCGTACTTCTCTGCTTTGGTATCTGCGAGCCTGTTGCTGATAGAATGCGGAATGGGCTTTTGCCACATCGCGCTCCTCCTCCAGGGTGTCCAGACTGTCCTGCCGATCGAGCTCGACTTCTCTTTCTTTGTACATGCGCACTTGAGTGAGTCATGAATTATGTCGCAGGGCAGAACTGCCTCTGCGCCGTACACCATAAAGAAGGGTGTATATCTGGTACTACGATTCGGCATGGTCCGCAGCCCCCAGAGTACGGAGTCAAGCTCCTATACACAGTGCGTGTTAGACTCCGTTAAGGACCGCACTAATCTGGGTTTAATGCCGCTCATGATAAGACCATTTGCTCGCTCAACTTGGCCGTTGGTTTGTGGGTGATAGACGGAAGCATAATCGAGCTTGATGGCCATGTTGCTGCACCAGAGTTTTACCTCGTCGGCCGTGAAGTTCATGCCGTTGTTAGTGACGATGCTGTGGGGGACACCATAACGGTGTACAACCCCGGATATGAAGTCTATCACCGGTCCGGATTCAGCTGTTTTAACAGGCTTGGCTTCTATCCATTTGGTGAATTTATCCACCATGACCAGTAAGTATTTTTTCTTATGGGTTCCCCCCTTAAGGGGTCCGACCATGTCAAGCCCCCAGACCACGAAGGGCCAGGTGATGGGGATTGTTTGGGGGGCGGCGGGTGGCATGTGGCTTTGGTTTGCAAAAAGTTGGCAACCGGCGCAGTGTTGGACCAAGTCATGTGCGTCTGCCCAGGTCGTCGGCCAATAAAACCCTGTACGGAAGGCCTTGCTTACGGGGGCCCGGGCTGCGGCATGGTGGCCGCCGAGTCCGGCATGAATTTCTGCCAAAAGCTTCCGCCCTTCTTCTTCGGAGATGCACCTTTGAAGGACTCCGGTAGTGCTTTTTTTATACAGCTCTCCCTCATGGACCCTGTAGGCTTTAGATCGCCGCACTATGCAGCGTGCCTCATTTTGGTCCTCGGGGAGTTCCTGCCTAGTTAGGTAGGCCAGGAATGGTTCTGTCCATGGGGCAATGATGGCCATTATTACGTGGGCTGAAGGTGTTATTTCGGTGGCGGAGCCTCCGATTATGTCAGAGTGTTCGGTATCGGGCGTTTTGGCCGGGTCCGGACTATTGTTACCGGTGTCCCCTTACCATACTACGGATGGCTTAAACAACCTCTCCAAAAAGATGTTGGGGGGACCGCATCGCGTTTTGCGCCGATGCGAGCGAGGATATCCGCTGCCTGATTGTTTTCCCGAGCCACATGGTGAAATTCGAGCCCCTCGAACCGAACTGACATCTTTAGGACAGCGTTTCAATAGGCCGCCATCTTCGGATCCTTGGCATCGAAGTCTCCATTTATTTCGGATATTGCGAGGTTCGAATCCCCACGCACCTCCAGGCGTTGAATGCCCATGGAAACTGCTATCCGAAGACCATGTAACAGGGCTTCGTATTCGGCTACGTTGTTGGAGTATGTATACAGTATCTGCAGTACGTATTGAACTGTATCTCCGGTTGGGGACGTCAGGACGACGCCAGCCCCAAGACCAGACAACATTTTAGAGCCGTCTAAGTGCATGATCCAATTGGAGTATGCACCGTACTCTTTAGGGAGTTCGGCTTTCGTCCATTCGGCGACAAAGTCGGCCAATACTTGCGATTTAATGGCTCGTCGAGGTTTGTAGGTTATGTCGAACGGGAGGAGCTCAATGGCCCATTTGGCAATCCGGCCCGTAGAGTCGCGGTTGTTTATATTATCATTAAGTGGCACTTCCGAGGCTACTGTAATCAAACACTCTTGAAAGTACTGTCGCAACTTCCGGGATGCCATGAATACCGCATAGGCTATCTTTTGATAATGTGGGTACCGTGATTTACATGGAGTGAGGACAGTGGATACATAGTATACCGGCTTTTGAATAGGGAATTTATGTCCGACAGCTTCTCGTTTGACGACGAGCACTGTGCTTAAAACTTGATGAGTTGCCGCAATGTACAACAGCATTGGTTTGCCGATGTTTGGCACGACCAGGATTGAGTTGGTTGCCAGTATGGCTTTTATATCTTCCAATCCGGCTGTGGCAGCGTCCGTCCACTCGAAGTGTTCGGTGCGCCGAAGGAGGCAATAAAGGGGTAATGCCTTTTCTCCTAAGCAGGAGATAAAGCGGCTTAGAGCCGCCACACATCCAGTTAGTTTCTGGATTTGTTTGAGGTCCGTTGGGATAGCCAACTGTGACAGAGCTCGGATTTTGGCCGGATTAGCTTCAATTCCTCTATTGGAGACATTGAAGCCCAGGAGCTTTTCGGCTGGTACGCCGAAAACGCATTTTTCTGGATTGAGCTTGATGTCGTATGTTCGGAGGTTGTCGAATGTGAGCCTCAAGTCGTCTATTAGAGAGTTGACGTGTTTGGTTTTAACGACCACATCATCTACGTATGCCTCTACTGTTTTGCCGATCTGTTTCTCTAGACATGTCTGGATCATGCGCTGATATGTTGCGCCGGCGTTTTTCAGCCCAAAAGGCATTGTGTTGAAACAGAAGGGGCCGTATGGTGTGATAAATGCCGTTGCGGCTTGGTCGGACTCCACCATATTAATTTGGTGGTAGCCGGAGTATGCGTCGAGGAAACACAATGACTCGTGTCCTGCGGTAGCATCGATAATTTGATCAATGCGGGGGAGGGGGAAGGGATCCTTTGGTCAAGCCTTGTTGAGGTCCTTGAAATCGACACATAGGCGCCAAGATTTGTCCTTCTTTGGTAACATCACCAGGTTTGCTAGCCAGTCCGGGTGTTTTATTTCTCTAATGAATCCGGCCTCCAATAGCTTGGCTAGTTCCTCTCCCATAGCTTGTCTCTTAGGTTCAGAGAAACGCCGAAGAGCCTGCTTGATCGGCTTGAATCCCTTTAGAATATTGAGGCTATGCTCGGCCAGCCTGCGTGGGATTCCTGGCATGTCTGAGGGGTGCCAGGCGAATATATCCCAATTCTCGCGCAGGAACTCTCGTAGTGCGGCATCCACGACGGGGTTTAACTGTGCCCCGATGGAGGCTATTTTTGTAGGGTCCGTTGGGTGGACTTGGAATTTGACTATTTCATCCGCTGGTTTAAAAGATGTGGACTTGGATCTCTTTTCAAGTATCACGTCATCCCTGTCCACTATGGAGCGCAGCACGGTTAATTCCTCGGCCTCAAGGGCTTCGGATAATGCCTCAAGGGCCAATGCGGCTGTTTTGTTTTCAGCGCGGAGTGTTGTGTCCGGATCACTAGCGAGAGTGATGATTCCATTGGGCCCGGGCATTTTGAGCTTCATGTACCCATAATGGGGTATGGCTTGGAAGATCGTGAACGCTTCCCGTCCTAAAAGGGCGTGGTATCCACTATTGAACGGGGCCACTTGGAATGTAATTTCTTCGGACCTATAGTTCTCCGGTGTGCCGAATACCACATCTAGTGTGATTTTTCCAGCACAGCGTGCTTCCCGGCTGGGGATGATTCCTCTGAAGGTTGTGCTGCTTTGCTCAATGCGGTTCCAGTCTATTTCCATTTTTTGAAGGGTTTCCTCATAGATGAGGTTCAATCCACCGCCTCCGTCCATAAGAACTTTGGTGAGTCGAAAGCCGTCCACAATTGGACTGAGGACCAGTGCAGCTGGTGCTCGGGCTGTTCGGAATTTAGGTTCGTCACTGGCATTGAAGGTAATAGCCGTGTCACTCCATGTATTTATTGCTACCACGTGGCAGATTTCGGCGAGGCTGCGGAGTGTTCGCTTGCGCCTATTATTTGATGCGAAGGTTTCAAAGACTGTTAGTACTGTATTGTTATCCACGGGATGGTGCTCTGTGGTATTTGGGATGAGAAGATCCTCGCCACTTTTGGCCACCTGCCGGAGTGTCCAACATGCTCTAAGGCTTTGTGTTGGTATGGTATTCGCTGTACTATGAATTTTGTAGGGTCCGTTAAGCCATCCCTCCAATACGGTTGCATGCCCTGAAGAGGGTTTTTGTTTCTTTGCAACTAACTCGGGTGTCTTATGATAGTGCACCCTTTTACTTCGGACTGGGTGTATATTCCAAGTCGGATTATCCCAAAATTTCTTTTCGGTTTTCCAGGCGCTTTCCATCGCACAGTACTTTCGTACTATGGACGCCAAGTCAGCGAAGCGTGATATGTCACGGTGACTCAAGGCGTTAAGGATTCCCTTGTCTGTGCAATTATTGCAGAAAAATGAGACTGCGTCTTCCTCGTGACAGTCCTTAACCTTGTTCATCACAAGGAGGAATCTGGCCCAATAATGATGTACTGTTTCATGGGGCTCTTGCCTGATGTGGGAAAGATCGTTTATGTCTAGGTGGGTGGTGGAATTGGGTCCGAACCCCTACCCAATCTGAGACCCAGGGGCCGAGGTGTTTCCAATCTGGGAATTTCGGGTTCCGGGATGTTGCCCGATAAGTCTGGCCCGCTGCCTGACTCTAGGTTCAGGTCTTGGGTGGTGTCCTCCCGTAAACGGGTATCCGGCTCGGAGAGCTCAGGAATCCGGACATAGCTAGTCCTCAAGATAGAAGAAGAATCGCCGCATTGTTCCTCCACCACCGCAACATGATGGGTGACCGGTGGAGAGTTAATCTCCCTTTGATCGGGTTTAAGCCCAATCCGATCATAGTCCGTAGCGACTCCCAAGGTGGCAATGCGATCCAAGAGCTTGTTTAGGGAAGAGAGCTCCATTGGATCCATCTACTTGGCGAATTCCGAGCCGACGTGGAGGCTGTTTTCGATGACCCAAGAAGTCATCGTCGGAGCAGCAGCCGAACAGGCGGTCATGATGAAACTGCCTAGCCGGAGAGTTTGGCCGACAGCCAGGGCTCCCCTGGCGGTGATGTTGTTTTTAACAATGAGACGAGGCATCCTTCCTTACGGTGACGGAACAGAGGAACTCTCAATGAAAGCACCAATGTCGGTGTCAAAACCGGCGGATCTCGGGTAGGGGGTCCCGAACTGTGCGTCTATGGCGGATGGTAACAGGAGGCAGGGGACACGATGTTTTACCCAGGTTCGGGCCCTCTTGATGGAGGTAAAACCCTACGTCCTGCTTGATTATTCTTGATAATATGAGTAGTACAAGAGTTGATCTACCACGAGACCGGAGAGGCTAAACCCTAGAAGCTAGCCTATGGTATGATTGTATGTTGTCCTACGGACTAAAACCCTCCGGTTTATATAGACACCGGAGGGGGCTAGGGTTACACAAGGTCGGTTACAAAGGAGGAGATATACATATCTGTTTTGCCTAGCTTGCCTTCCATGCCAAGTAGAGTCCCATCCGGACATGGGACGAAGTCTTCAATCTTGTGTCTTCATAGTCCAACAGTCCAGCCAAAGGATATAGTCCGGCTGTCTGTAGACCCCCTAATCCAGGACTCCCTCAGTCATCCTCCACTGTCTCCTCCCGTTCCTCGTCGTCGTTTTATTTGGGTGTATCCACCATGTATATGTCATGTGATGAAGTCGCTGTCCAGTGCCCTGTGGGCACTAGTTCCTATTCCTCTCCTGCATCGTCATCCATGCCGTAGATGTCTGTAGAGTCAAAATCGAGCATGTCGGTTAAATTTTAGACAGTGGCTTCTAAGTGGGTGGTGGGTGGGCAGTGAATTTCTTCGTTGTCCGGATCCCATTCTACCCGGACGTAGTTTGGCCAAGGTTCTCCTGACAAGGAGAGAGATCTTAATGAATTTAGCACATCGCCGAAAGGCGAGTGCTGAAAGATATCCACGGAGGTGTGTAGGATCGAAAGTATGTCTAGAGGGGGGGTGATTAGGCTACTTGACCAAATAAAAATCTAGCCTTTTCCCAATTTTAGTTCTTGGCAGATTTTAGCAACTTTGGACAAGTCAAGCAATCTTAACACAATTCAAGCAAGCATGCATAGAGTATATGAGCAGTGGAAAGTAAAGCATGTAACTTGCAAGAATGTAAAGGGAAGGGTTTGGAGGATTCAAACGCAATTGGAGACACGGATGTTTATGTCATGGTTCCGATAGGTGGTGCTATCGTACATCCACGTTGATGGAGACTTCAACCCACGAAGGGTAATGGTTACGCGAGTCCACGGAGGGCTCCACCCATGAAGGGTCCATGAAGAAGCAACCTTGTCTATCCCACCATGGCCATCGCCCACGAAGGACTTGCCTCACTAGCGGTAGATCTTCATGAAGTAGGCGATCCCCTTGCCCTTACAAACTCCTTGGTTCAACTCCACAATCTTGTCGGAGGCTCCCAAGTGACACCTAGCCAATCTAGGAGATACCACTCTCCAAGAAGTAACAAATGGTGTGTTGATGATGAACTCCTTGCTCTTGTGCTTCAAATGATAGTCTCCCCAACACTTAACTCTCTCTCACAGGATTTGAATTTGGTGGAAAGAAGATTTGAGTGGAAAGCAACTTGGGGAAGGCTAGAGATCAAGATTCATATGGTAGGAATGGAGTATCTTGGTCTCAACACAAGTGTAGGTGGTTCTCTCTCAGAAAGATAGGTTGGAAGTGTAGGTTTGTTATGATGGCTCTCTCCATGAATGAAGAGGAGGTGGAGGGGTATTTATAGCCTCCACACAAAATCTAACCGTTACACATAACTTTCCAAACTTGGTGGGACCAAATGGTTAAACTCGGTCTGACCGATTTAGCAAAGCTAGTGACCGTTAGGGTTTTCGGTGGGACCGACATGAAACTCAGTAGGACTGATATGATTAGGGTTAGGGCATAACGTAATCTCGGTGAGACCAATTACACAAAGTCGGTGAGACCGATTTTGGTAATAAGCTAACCAAAGAGTTGGTCAGGTAAACTCGGTGAGACCGAAACGTTACGAAGGGAAAATAGAGAGTTTACATTGCAATCTCGGTGGGACCAATCGCTCATCTCTGTGAGACCGAAATTTTACGAAGGGAAACAGAGAGATTACAACCCCATCTTGGTGAGACCGAGATCCCTATCGGTGAGACCGATTTTCCTAGGGTTTGTGGCAGTGGCTATGACATTTGAAACTCGGTGGCGCGGGATAGGAAAAATCGGTGGGGCTGAGTTTGACTTTTGGTTTAGGTCATATGTGGATGTGAGAAAGTAGTTGAGGGTTTTGGAGCATATCACTAAGCATTTTGAGCAAGAATCTCATTAAGCAACACCTCATCCTTCCTTGATAGTATTGGCTTTTCTTATAGACTCAATGTGATCTTGGATCACTAAAATAGAAAATGTAGAGTCTTGAGCTTTGAGCTTGAGCCAACCCTTTGTCCTTAGCATTTTGAGGGGTCCACCACTTTTCTCATCCATGCCATGCCAATCATTGAGCTTTCTTGAGATATTAATCTTGACATAGCATTAGCTCAATGAGCTATATGTTGTTAGGAATTACCAAAACCACCTAGGGATAGTTGCACTTTCAAGGTGAACTCCATGATCGGCGCCCCATCGGATTCGATAGGCACGGATGCAGGCGGCTCAGAGTCCGTGGCCGGAGACGAATCCCGTAATCCGGCGACACGGCTCTTGTAAGGGGTAAAGTCAGTATCCGGCTCCATCGCCACTGAGAGTGCGGCCTCCATGGCGGAGTCTATCCCTCCGTCCTCGGTAGAGTTACATCATGCTTGTTGTGATTCTACGGCGCACCTGACATGGGTTCGAATCCATCGAAGATCAAGTCTCCGCGGGATGTCAGAAGTGTATTTTAAGTTTTCAAACCTGACCCGACGGCCAGGGGCGTAGCTCTCGATCAGCTCTAGATGGCCAAGCGAATTGGCCCACAGTGCAAAGCCGCCGAATACGAAGATCTGTCCAGGGAGGAAAACATCGCCCTGGACCGCATCGTTACCGATGATCAAAGGGGCCATCAAGCCTTATGGTGACGGCACAGTGGAACTCTCAATGAAAGCACCAATGTCGGTGTCAAAACTGGCGGATCTCAGGTAGGGGGCCCGAACTGTGCGTCTAAGGTGAATGGTAACAGGAGGCAGGGGACACGATGTTTACCCAGGTTCGGGCCCTCTTGATGGAGGTAATACCCTACGTCCTGCTTGATTATTTTTGATGATATGAGTATGACAAGAGTTGATCTACCACAAGATCGCAGATGCTAAACCCTAGAAGCTAGCTTATGGTATGATTGTTCGTTGTCCTACAGACTAAACCCTCCGGTTTATATAGACACCGGAGGGGGCTAGGGTTACACAGAGTCGGTTACAAGAGAGGAGATCTACACATCCGTATTGCCAAGCTTGCCTTCCACGCCAAGGAAAGTCCCATCCAAACATGGGACGAAGTCTTCAATCTTGTATCTTCATAGTCCAACAGTCCGGCCAAAGGATATAGTCCGGCTGTCCGGAGACCCCCTAATCCAGAACTCCCTCATATGCCAAGGTCAGCAAATGCGAGTTCTGGTTCAAGGAAGTTGGATTTCTTGGACATGTTATATCAGGAGAAGGTATAGCAGTGGATCCCAGCAAGGTTCAGTCAGTCATGGAGTGGTTGGCACCCACCTTAGTCGGAGAGATCCGCAGTTTTCTTGGACTCACGGGATACTATCGGAGATTTATTAAGAATTTCTCTAAGATCACAAAACCTATGACGGCATTGTTGAAGAAGGACACTAAGTTCCATTGGACTGAGGAATGTGAAGCAAGTTTCCAGGAGATGAAGAAATGTTTGACTACAGACCCATTGCCGATTCGGCCAGATATACGCAAGGATTTCCAAGTGTATTGCGACGCCTCTCGCTTAGGACTTGGAGGAGTATTGATGCAAGAAGGGAAAGTTGTTTCGTATGCCTCACGACAACTTAAACCGCAAATTGAATTATGCCATGCATGATTTGGAGTTAGTAGCTGTGGTGCATGCGCTCAAGACCTGGAGACACTTTCTCATTGGAAATCGTTGTGATGTATACACGGATCACAAGAGTTTGAAGTACATCTTCACTCAGAAGGAGCTTAACCTCAGGCAGAGGAGATGGTTGGAGCTTATAAAGGATAATGACATGAAGCTGCATTATCACCCAGGAAAGGCTAATGTCGTAGCAGACGCTTTGAGCCTAAGAGTTATGTTAGCACCCTCGTAAGCGGAGGGATGCCAAAAGAGTTAGCTGGGGATCTCAGGGAGCTACGTTTGGAGATTTTTCATAGAGGTTTTGTTGCAGCAATGGATGTTCAGTCTTGTAAGTGCATCTAGTGCCACCCCTAGTTGGTTTTGGAGTATTGACGACAAACCTAGTTGAGGGACTAATGTGTTTGTGAGAATTGCAGGATAACACAGGTAGAAGTCCCTCATGATTCGGTTTTACTACCAGAGATGACCCCTAAAAATGTATGAAGACATTGAAGTCAAAGGTGGTATATGAAGATATTCACATTGAAGACTATGACAAGAGAAGACACGATATGAAGCCTATGGAGCTCGAAGACTTAGATCTTTCGTAGTTCTTTTTCTTTTGTGTTGAGTCATAGGAACCACCGTACTGTTAAGTGGGGTCCAAGAGAACCAGTCAGAATGACTGAAGTGATGCCTAAACCAAAAACCTATGTCTTCGAGTGAAGACTATGAGAGCGAATCTTGTCCAGAGTCGGACAAGTCAGCTTTGCTTGTAGCCCAAGTAAAGTTGCCGTGTGAGTTTGAAATCTGACCGTTGGAACACGTGTCAGTTCCTTAGTGACCCAGGGTCATTTCGGACAAATCAGGTCGGGTTGCCAAGTGGCTATAAATAGCCCACCCCCTACAACCATAAACGGTTGGCTGCTCAGATTGAGAAGTACGGCTTTTGTCGTTTGAGAGCAACCCACCTCGAAGCCTTTGAGAGAGAATTCCTTGCGAGGATAAAGCCCTAACCACCAGAGCCAGAGAGAATTGGGCATCACTTAAGTCTTCTTGTCTGTGTGATCTGAAGACTTATTACACTTGAGGACTGTGCATCCTCCAGCCGGTTAGGCGTCGCGTTCTGAGCATCCAAGAGACATTGTGGATTGCCGGTGAACGAAGTCTATGAAGGTTTGGGAGTCTACCTTGAAGACTTACCAGAGTGATTGGGCGAGGTCATGTGACCTTAGGCTCAAGGAGAATACGGTGAGGACTGGGTGTCCTGAGCTGTGTGTTCAGGACTGGGTGTCCGGGACTGTGTGTCCTAAGGTTTAAATACCTAGCCGCTCCAACCAGACGTACAGTTGTCACAGCAACTGGAACTAGTTCAACAAATCATTGTCTTCAACGAGTCACTAGTTTCATCTTCACTTCACGTTACTTACTGTTACTCCTTGTGAAGTCATTGTATGTTTGCTCTATCATTTGTCTTCACTGAGTGACTGCGTGTTCTGTTTGACTTCACAATATCTTCCTACCTGATCCTTACTACCTAGCTGCTATTAGTCTTTGTGCTTTCACTTCATTGAATACTTGACTATGGTTTTCCTAGTGTAGTCTACCTTCCGCTGCATGGTAATAGGTTCAATTTTATCATTTGTCTTCAAAACTCCCATGTTCTGAAGACTTTCATAAAAATCGCCTATTCACCCCCCTCTAGTCGATATAACGCACTTTCAATTGGTATCAGAGCTTGGTGCTCCCTTGTTCTGTGTGATTCAGTTTAACCACCTGGAGTTTTAGCTATGTCGACTACAGGGATAATTAAAGTCTCCGCTGCGTGCCCCGTCTTCGATGGAACTGAATATCCCTACTGGAAGAATAAGATGCGCATGCATCTTGAAGCCATTGATGTCGACCTATGGTATGTCGTCGAGAACGGCGTTCCCAAGGCTGGAGAAGGTGTCACTGCTACTGATGTCAAGAAATTCGTTCAACTGGACTCTACTGCCAAGAATATCATCTGTGGTCATCTGACCAAAGGACAGTATGGCCATGTGAGTGCTTTGAAGACATCCAAGCTGGTCTAGGACTGGCTCTCCAAGGTCAATGAAGGCATCTCAACCCAGAGAGATCAGAGAATCAATGTCCTTTGCAACCTCTTCAATCGCTTCAAGCGAAATGACAATGAGAATGTCCAGCACACATTTGACCGACTCACTGACATCACAAATGAGCTTCAAGCCCTCGGCACCACTGAGATTACCAAACACGAAGTCATCAAGACGCTGCTGAGATCACTTGATAGTTCGTTTGACATCCTGGCCCTGATGATTCAAGAACGTCCTGATTTCAAGACACTCGATCCGTCTGACATACTTGAGAGGCTCAACACACATGAGTTTCGGCTTTCGGAGAAAAGAGATATCTACGGTCCAAACTATGGGCGAACTCGTGCCTTGAAGGCAAAAGCTGTCTCCTCATCTGAAGAAGAATCTGATAGCAGTTCTGATGATCCTGAAGACATTGGAAGGGAACTTGCTATGCTTGTCAAGAAGTTCCAAAAATTCACCAAGAAGAAAGGCTTCAGAAAGTCTTCCCGATCAAGTTCAAGGAATGATGAAGCTCCTGCTCATGACTACAAGAGGAAAACATGTCACAAGTGCAAGAAATTTGGCCACTTCATCTCTGAGTGTCCACAGTGGGACAATGAGAACAAAAAGAAGAAGAAGAGCAAGGAATATGACTCTAACGATAAGAAAAAGAAGAAGAAATACTCAAAGTCTTCTTCCAAGTCTTCCTCAAAGTCTTCATCACACAAGAAGAGCTCATCTGGCAAGGCACGTGCGTTTGTCGGCAAGGAAATGGATTCAGAGGAGGAGTCTACTTCTGAGGAGGCGGAGGTGGAGTCTGAGGAGGAATCCGACTCAGGCGTCGCAAGTCTAGCTATAGCATACGTTGCCAAGTCCATCTTCAACAGTGAAGACAATGACTTCATCACCGACACCGATGCAAATGACAAGGACTACTCCGCTTCTACCTACTGCTTCATGGCACGCGGTGCCAAGGTAAACACACGCACTACTCACTATCAAACATCTACTGAAGATGACTCTGATTGTGGTTCAAAACCTAGCTACAAAACACTTGCTAAAATTGCAACTGAACAACAGAAAGCTATGGAACATATTCAAAAACTGTTAGACAGAAGCGATGATCTGTTAGGTGCTGAAATGACTCGATCTGAATCCTTAATTGAAGACATAAAAAATCTTCACGTTAAGTATCAGGAACTTGAAAGTCGTCATGAAACTCTCTCAACAACTCATGAAAAGCTTTCCTATGATTATCTTCAAAGGAAGCAGGATCTTGAGAAATTGAGAGCGGTTCATGAAGATCTTCAAACAGAAAACGAGTCACTTCGCGCCAAACAGATCAGTCCCGCTCAGGAACGATTTGAACCACCATGTCTTAAATGCATTGAGCGTGATAATGCTACTTTTGTTCCTAAATGTTCTACTGCTACTGCTGTTGCAATATCTTCAACTGTTGATGTGGTAGCTAACCCCTCTGCTGAGGATACCACCGCTATTGCTGATGAGAATGCTAGGTTGAAGACATTGCTTGAAACAGGGATGTACAAAAGTCTTCAAGGGCATCAGACACTATGTGATGTCCTCAAAAAGCAGATTCTGAACCGAAACCCTAGGAAAGAGGGTGTTGGGTTCGTAAGGAAAATGAATGCAGATGGCTCTTACTGGAAACCTGAGCAGTACCCCAAAACCATGTGGGTTGCTGCAAAGGAACCTTCAGCAGATCCATCCAATCTAACTGGCTTCACTTGTGCTAACCCCATTATCATTGATGAATCCTTTGATGCAAACTATATACTGTTTAAGAATCAGAATGGTGAAGTGTTTGCCAGGTACATTGGTACTAACTGCAGGAATGGACCGCCTATGAAGAAGATCTGGGTTCCGAAAAGGTGTCTGGAAAATCTTCCTGTAAATGTCTTCATGACACCTCACTTGAAGAAGACAAACCTCAGACCAAAGGCTTCATACGGTCCAAAGGCTTCATACAAACAGAGGACTCACCTGAGTCGCACTAACGCAAATGTTTTGCAGGGAAACCATACTCAGGCATATGAATATGAGCGGTTCGTCAAACCACCATGTTCATAAGACCAAGAACTATTCTGCTTATTTTTATGAGTACTATTGTCCACCTGCAAGACTGTTTGCTAAGGCTTCAAAGCCAAAATTCTCAGATGCTGCACTTAGACTTATTGCCTCTAAGCCACCCTTGAAGATGTGGGTGGTTAAGAAGGCTTAACTCTCTTTTGCAGGGAAAGGTCTCCAGCAAAAAACCAAAATCGTCTGACGCTATTGCTGGGGACCTTAAACATCTTGTAGGGCGCAAGATCAAATGCCCAAATGGTCTTACTATGTACTTCGTACCTGAATCGCTTGCTACTCTCCCTATTAGTCCTAACCTGGATCTAAGCTTTCATAACCCACTGGTTCGTCAAATGTTTTTGCTTCATAATGCTCTTGGTGAAGCCTATCCCCCTAACTGCACTGTAGGGTACGACACCAGCGTCTTCAGAATGGATTATTGACAGTGGGTGTACAAATCACATGACTGGCAAAAGAAGTCTTCTTATGGACTCAACCTTACGTCCATCCGACAAGAGCCACATCACATTTGCTGACACTGGTAAAAGTAAGGTATTGGGTCTAGGTAGAGTTGCAATCTCAAGGGATCAACACATGGATAAAGTCATGCTTGTTGAATCCCTTGGCTTCAACTTAATGTCTATCTCAATGCTTTGCGATTTGAACATGATCGTAATGTTTGGAAAATATCGTTGCCTTGTACTAATGGAATCTGACAAGTCTCTAGTGTTTGAAGGGTATCGAAAAGATGATTTGTACGTGGTAGATTTCTCAGCAGGGCCACAGCTTGCAGTATGTCTTCTAGCAAAGGCTTCAGAATGCTGGCTCTGGCATCAGAGGCTTGGACATGCTGGCATGAGGAACCTCCACACCCTTGCGAAGAAGAAGCATGTCATAGGCATCGAGGGCGTCAAGTTCAAGAAAGACCACTTATGCGGTGCCTGTGAAGCAGGTAAGATGACGAGGGCCAAACATCCCTCGAAGACAATCATGACCACTACTCGACCCTTCGAACTGCTTCACATGGATCTTTTCGGTCCCACTCATTACTCAACTCTAACTACTACTGCTTGCCTCTATGGCTTCGTTATTGTTGATGATTATTCTAGATATACTTGGGTGCACATAATCCTTTACAAGACTGAAGTGCAGGATGTCTTCAGACGCTTCGCCAATCGAGCTATGAACAATTTTGGCGCCAAGATAAAGCACATCAGAAGTGACAATGGCACTGAATTCAAGAACACTGGCCTTGATACATATCTTGATACCTTGGGCATCACACATGAATTCTCAGCCCCGTACACGCCACAGCAGAATGGCATCGTCGAACGCAAGAACAGAACACTAATTGAGATGGCCAGAATGATGCTAGATGAATACAAGGCCCCAAGAAAATTCTGGCCCGAAGCAATTGATACTGCATGCCATACAATCAATCGTGTTTATCTTCACAAGCTACTGAACAAGACATCTTATGAGCTCCTTACTGGCAAGAAGCCAAATGTCAGTTACTTCAGAGTATTTGGCGCAAGGTGCTGGATCAAGGACCCACATCACACCTCAAAATTTGCACCAAAAGCACATGAGGGTTTTATGCTTGGATATGGAAAGGATTCTCACTCCTACAGAGTCTTCAATCTCTTTCATTACAAAGTGGTTGAAACAGTGGATGTGCGGTTCGATGAGACCAACGGTTCACAAAGAGAGCAGCTGCCAAATGTGCTAGATGAAGTTCCATCCAGTGAATCAATCAAGCTAATGGGAACTGGAGAAATTATACCTTCTGAAGCTCATCCTGAAGAAGAACTTATCATTTTAGCACCTGATCAACATGAAGACAATGCTCAGCCTGAAGATATTCCTTCCAACAACGACAATGAATAGCAAGAGCAAAGTCTTCGCCCTGTACATCCTCGCGTTGCCAATGAAGTGCAGATTGAAAGAATAATTGATAGCATCAATGCACCTGGTCCACTCACTCGTTCAAGGGCAACTCAGCTAGCAAATTTCTGTGGGCACTTCGCATTCGTCTCAATAGCAGAACCCAAGAAAGTTGAAGAAGCCTTCATGGAACCTGAATGGATTCAAGCTATGCAAGAAGAGCTTCAACAGTTTGAGCTGAATAATGTATGGGAACTGGTTAAGCGTCCTGATCCACGAAAGCACAATATAATAGGCACCAAATGGATATACCGCAACAAGCAAGATGAGCATGGTCAAGTTGTCAGAAACAAAGATCGTCTCGTTGCTCAAGGATATACTCAAGTGGAAGGCATTGACTTCGATGAAACATTTGCTCCTGTGGCTAGACTTGAAGCCATACGCATACTGCTGGCCTATGCAAATCATCATAAAATACTTCTATATCAAATGGATGTGAAGAGTGCCTTTCTCAATGGCAAGATTGAAGAAGAAGTGTATGTTGCACAACCACCTGGCTTTGAAAATCCAAAACATCCTGACATGGTATACAAGCTCAACAAGGCACTGTATGGCCTCAAACAAGCCCCTCGGGCCTGGTATGACACACTCAAATACTTCCTAAAGAGCGAAGGCTTCATACCTGGTTCCCTAGATCCCACTCTTTTCACGAAGACATATGATGGTGAACTGTTTGTGTGCCAAATATATGTGGATGACATTATCTTCGGCTGCACCAATCAGAAGTACAGTGAAGAGTTTGGATATATGATGCAAGAGCAATATTAGATGTCCATGATGGGGGAGCTAAAGTTCTTCCTTGGTCTTCAAATACGACAACAACGCAATGGCATCTTCATATCTCAAGAGAAGTATCTCAAAGATTGCCTGAAGAAGTTCGGTATGCAAGACTGCAAAGGCTTCACAACACCAATGCCAGCCAAACATCATCTGGGTCCTGACGACAATGGTAAAGAGTTCGATCAAAAGGTAGACCACTCCATGATTGGTTCTTTACTTTATCTATGTACATCTAGGCCAGATATTATGCTTAGTGTTTGCATGTGTGCTCGATTTCAAGCGGCACCAAAGGAGTCGCATCACTTAGCTGTGAAGCGAATTCTTTGATATTTGGCTCACACCCCAACTCTAGGATTATGGTATCCAAAGGGCTCGGAGTTTGATCTGGTTGGATTCTCGGATGCTGATTATGCTGGTGACAAAGTTGATCGCAAGTCTACATCAGGCACATGTCACTTTCTGGGACGATCACTTGTATGTTGGTCTTCAAAGAAGCAGAACTGTGTATCTCTCTCCACTGCTGAATCTGAATACATTGCTGCTGGATCTTGCTGCGCTCAGCTTCTGTGGATGAAGCAAACACTCAAGGACTATGGCATTCATCTGAAGCAAGTGCCACTTTACTGCAACAACGAAAGCGCCATCAAGATTGCTAACAACCCAGTTCAGCACTCGAAGACAAAGCACATTGAAATTCGTAATCACTTTCTCAGAGATCATGTTGTGAAGGAAGACATTGATATCATACACGTCAACACTGAAGAGCAATTGGCAGATATCTTCACCAAGCCCTTGAATGAGAAGAGGATTTGCAAGTTACGGTGTGAGCTAAATATCCTGGAATCCTCAAATGTCCTGTGATCAGGCACACATCCTAACCCTTATGCATATTGATGACTTAGATGTGCAACACACGAAGTGAAGTATATCTTCAATCAATGAAGACATACATTCTAAGTGTGAATACATTAATGTGGAATTTGACTTTGGAGCGCCACGATAATTGTGCGCCGTGTCTGGGTCTAATACTTCCTATACGGTGGGTAACGCCACCACCAAACGTTCTATTTTGAAGTGTTTCACTCATGGCGTTACCTTGCAATGTCTTCACATTTGGTTTGTCTTCGATCTCAACATATTTTCATGATTATCTTCACTATGTTGATTATAGATATATATATATATGCTAGTGTACTGTCCTCTACAGCATTCACTTATAGCTATGTCTTCGTGGTGAATCTTTTGAACTAAGTGAATGTGATCGGACCCTAACCTCTCTATGCTTTCTATCTCAAACTCTATCTCTCCAAGTCATATGCATTCTATTGAAACTGTCGAATGTCTTCTCTGCGTCCTTGTCAACAGAAGATACAGAGACAACCATTAAGTCCATTTTCAATGCTCATTCCTCCACATGAATTCTGGAGAAGTAGGAACAACCACCCGACAATCCAGGCGTGCGTGGGACGTGGAACAAACCCCAAAATTCCGCATAATGGCCACGTGTTCCACAAATGTGAATCGCCAGGGGCACCTGTGTAATAGCACAGTGCCACCCCTGTGCCTATAAATACACACTCACAGCGGTCATTATCTCTTCTTCCACCCTCACACGAACCCTAGCGCCACCGCTAGCTCTCGACGACGCCGACGACGAAGCGCTTCACTGCCGCAACCTCTCTGATGCCGTCTTCACGCCGACCGCGGACATCGTCCTCTCCGCCGTCGCCGTGGGTGTCCTCCGTCGCCAAGTTAGGGCACGGAAGATCGAACTGCTCGGTCTCATCTCCCACTTCGTCTAGCAGTTCTCAGTGTGGTAAATAAAACTCCTTTTTTTACAGCACCGTTGATCCTATTGATCTATCACTTTCTACCACAAGCAGTTTCTGTTCACACAAGCTAGATCTCTCTCATACTGCATCTCATAAACATGCCTAGTATATTCACTTGTGCTTCACAAAGTAGTTAGATTCCTCACTTGTACTGATCTGTGGATTCGTACAAATCTGGAACCAACTTCTTATCTATGAGTGAATGTCTTCGCACAATGCGGTCAAGGTCTTCTAAACTGATTTATCTTCAAAATCTTCTGAGAATGCATATGACCTCTTCCCCTTCCCTCGCACCTTAATGCTGTCACAGGCAAATGTCCGTGGGAGAATCCTTTGGTTCTCATAGTCTGCATTCATTTGCAGAATTCTTACAGCATCACATAAATTCTCCCAAAGCCAGTTCCTGTTGGTCCAGCAAACGAAAACCTTTGAAGCCTTTGAACGTCTTGAAGCCTTTCAAGTTAAAGTTTATGGCTTCAGAGAAAGCAGCAAGGAAGGGTGGCAGAAAGCGTCGTGGTGAGACCTCCAGAGATCTGCCAGATGAACTCTTAGAAATGTACAAGACAGATCCTGAAGAGGATTACAGTCAGCGCAAGACCCGAATCCAATGGATTCGAAGATATTGGGCAGAACAATGGTTCAAATACAGATTTGTGACCCAGGAGTATGTTGAGAAAAACGCCATCAAGAGACCGTGGGGAGACATCCTATTCAAGAATCTTCTACCCGGGTCCAGAGATGAAGCCATTGCTCAAGGCTTCTATCCATGCATGGTCCGTGGACCACAGCCTGCTGATGCACACTCGTCGTCACTACTATGGTGTCGTGACGACAATCTGTTCAAGCGCAACTTCCAGTTTGCTCAGAACTCAGCGAAGTAGAACAAGAAGACTTTTGGGTTAGACTTCAACCCTGGTCCCTCATCTCCAAGGGCAGATGGCACACGACATGCAGAACCCAATGTCATCGGTCCTTTCGCCAACCTTGAAGGCCTCATCACCTACATCTTGGTTCAGGGACTGCAGTGAATGAGCTTGCAGCTGACACTGAGTCTGATGACGCGCCTGCAGTGCCGAAGCCAAAGCAGTTGAAGAAGCCAAAAGCTTCAAAGCCGGCCCCTTCACCAAAAATCACAACGGTGAAGCCATTGGCAACTACACCTCCTGAAGACAGTGTGCAGTCTGAAGACTTATCACGCGTCTCAAGGCCCCAGAAGGCCAAGATGCCTCTGTCTCACACTGGCAAAGAGCTAACAGCTGCTGCCATTCTGCGCAACTGATCTGTCAAGTGATGAAGATCTTGCAGATGACGCTCTTGAGCAACTCATCAAGAGCAAAGAAGAAGCAGAAATCTTCAATGATCTGCCTCTCTTTGATGTCACCATCATCCACAACTTCATTGACGAGTGGTTTGACACGCCAAACATCAGCTTTGAAGATCTGCAGCTACCCATTGGCCTCAGTGTCGCCTTCCAAGGCGCCATTGCTTCAGAACTTGCTATTGCCCAGCGCATTGTTGAGCTGAAGCAGAAGATTGACTATGAAAAGGCTCAGTTCAAGAAGCATATGGCCAACCTCAGCGTGCAAGAAGTGAGAACTTCAAGACAATGATGCACGAGCTCAAGGAAGCCTTTGTGAAGAAGCGTGCAGACTCTGGCTGACAGATGTGTGCAAGCCTATAATTAGGCTGAGAAGCGCAAGGCACTTGGGCGTCCTGGCATCGACCCCAGGATGGCCGCAAAGAAGAAGAAGAAGAAGAAGAAGCCTGCTACAGCTAAATCTGATGCACCAAGGCAAGAAGCAGTTCCGATTGTCTTCCCAACAAGAATGACTGGCTCGAAGCCAAAGAGCCGGTCAACAACTTCCGAGCTCAAAAAGACAAGAACTGCTGAGGCTGAAGCCAGGAAGAGGAAACACTCTGAAGACTCTCCTACTGCCCCCACCAAGAAAAAGAGAAAGACCAAGAAAGCTCGGGCTGATCCCACAGAGCCCTTGATAGTTGAACCCATTTCTATGGTTCATCCTGACGCAGAACGTCAACTGACAGTTCATGAGCCTGCTTCCACAGAGGCTCCTGAAGCTGAAGACATTCCAGCAGCTGATCCCATCGCTGCTGAAGACATTGGTCATCATGACAATGTAGAAGACGATGCAGTCCTTCCTCAGTTAGAAAACAGCGAACTCATCAGCATTGATCGTCCACTAACGCCAATTGCACAGGATGCTTCATGGGCGGATCGCCCACAAGAGGAAGAAGACTATGAGGCCCAGCCCACTCCAACTCCACAGGCGTCGTCTGCGTTCCGCAGGCTTCGCAAAGGTCCAAGGCCTCAAGTCTCTGCTGAAGACATTCCGGCTGCATCAGCCACAGAAGAAGAAGTACCACAAGATCCCACTCCCCTGCTCCACCAAGAAGCAGTTCTCCAGGAGAACGTGCCTGTGACCGACCCTCCAGCTAGTCAAGTGGAGGATGAAAATCTTGAGGCTGCCACAACCAACAATGAAGCTAATGTGGAGCCCTCCCCAGCAAAAGCTTCAGAAGACAGCGAAGCCACTGATCCCGCCACTTCTGTTCCTGAGTCTGCTGCCGGTCCCCAATTCAACTATCATGTTGAGCACAGGCCTCAGGTCCAGAAGCCAATCCCAAGACTGCCAAGGTTTCCAGGTCCTACATCAGCACCTGGCTCCTTCAACATCAATGGCTTCAGGGCAGACAACACGTTCTTCAATAGCTCCAGGAACCCCTACTCAAGGGAAAGGATATCATCTAATCGGTTCTGGAGCTATCCTCAGCGAAGCTATTACTCTTGCATTCTTTACAACCAAGGTCGCATCTTCCCACACAAGCGCCTTGACGTTGAAGCTATAGCTGGTCTGCCCTGTCTAGAAGAAGCGTTGGATTGCTTCAAGCAAGTGGGTCTGCTGCAGTTTGTTACTGATGAAGAGCATTGGAATGAAGAGCTGCTGCTACAATTTTATGCCACACTTCACATCAAAGGGTACAGCAGAGATCCGAAGACTTGGGTCTTGGAGGGGATGACTGGCAACGTTCATCATGAAGCCAATGCATTTGACATCATTGAGCTCACTGGCTTGCCCACTCCTGACGATCTCTTCGAGCAAGGTTGTCAGCTGCATGCTGAAGCTATTGAGAGCATCTTTCAGCGGCCAGAACCTGATATGAGTCAAATGCTCAGCATGATGAAGTCATTGCCCCAAGATGCTGCTTATCCCATAGAGTTCTTCGTTGAAGACCTTGAGTACCTTCCCAGAACCATCTATCACATCATCAGGCGAACTCTCTGGCCTATCAAAGGGCACTCTCCAAATGCCAAGCTTCAGGGTGCAATGAAGACCTTGGTCTTCTATATACTTCATGGCAAATGCTTCAATGCACAGGACTTCTTCACACGCCAACTTGCTGCATCAAGCATTGATCTGTTTGGTTTGAAGTTCCACACCCCTTGGGTCATGCGGCTGATCAAGCTACACTCCGCCATCTCTTATCAGCCCTCAGCCCGCAACCATCGGATCTTCTTGCCTGACGTGGACATGTCTACTGAAGCCATATATTCTGAGCCTGCCAAGCAACCTCTAAGTCTTCAGAATGCAGAACATCAGAGTTTTACACAGAACGTTGAAGGCATTGAAGCAGTTTCTTGGGTGTATCCTTTGGCTGGCACTACACGTGCACCACACCCTTCTTCCACTGAAGCCACTAACAGTGCCACTGCTCCAAGACCCAAGAAGCGCACTCGTGTTCTCAACGATCGAGAGCTTCTTTTGGCTCTACATCAGAAACAGGATAGGCATCATGACTGGCTGAAGCGTCAGATGAAAAGCCTCTGGGTGGATGTTAATCGCACTCGAAATCTTGCCACCAAGAATGCTTTCGTTGCCCATGAAACCTGTCGCCGCACATGGAAAGGGCTCACGATGATGTGTTCTGAAGCTGATCTTCAAGAGGATGGCTTCTCTGAGAGATTCAAGTTTGACTCCACACCTCCTCGAAGGGCTGTGCTGCTAGGAACTCCATCCCTTGAAGACTCTGAGTTCTCTTCCTCTGCTGCCACAGTCACTGCCAGAATTATTGAGGAAGAAGACGATGCTACTTCACCGCCACCTCCTTCAGCACCTCCAAGCTCTTCTGCACCGCCAAACAACACCAACAACCCTGCTACTTCACCTACTCCTCATGAGAACGAGTAGAGGCTCTATGTCTTCAAACCTTTTTGGTCATTACTGACAAAAGGGGGAGAAGCATATGAGATTGATAGTCTTCAAGCGGGTCCATATGGGCGGGTGCTTTATATTTTGCTTCGTGCTTACAACTCTCGTTTTTTCTACATTTGGTTCTTATGAGTTGTAACACTTAAACCAGATGGTCGTCTGCTACTTATTTGCCACCTTGTTTTGCGAAGATAAATTCCGCATGTGCGACGATAAATTCCGCACTTAGCTCATTCTGCAGACGTCCATTTTCCATTATGCATGTCATTATCTTCATATACTTTCACATGCATAGTGGATTGTCATCATAAGTTGAAGTGGATCTCCACAAGTACCACCTGCCATGTGCATTTGCATTCCAAAAGCAAATTAACTTATATGCACATCTTCAGGGGGAGCCCTTGCAACTTATGAAGACAATTCCTTATCCTTTACAATTTCATATATTATATTGCCCGTTGAAAACTTCAACTAGTTTGTCATCAATCACCAAAAAGGGGGAGATTGTAAGTGCATCTAGTGCCACCCCTAGTTGGTTTTGGAGTATTGACGACAAACCTAGTTGAGGGACTTATGAGTTGTAACACTTAAACTAGATGGTCGTCTGCTACTTATTTGCCACCTTGTTTTGCGAAGATAAATTCCGCATGTGCGATGATAAATTCCGCACTTAGCTCATTCTGCAGACGTCCATTTTCCATTATGCATGTCATTATCTTCATATACTTTCACATGCATAGTGGATTGTCATCATAAGTTGAAGTGGATCTCCACAAGTACCACCTGCCATGTGCATTTGCATTCCAAAAGCAAATTAACTTATATGCACATCTTCAGGGGGAGCCCTTGCAACTTATGAAGACAATTCCTTATCCTTTACAATTTCATATATTATATTGCCCGTTGAAAACTTCAACTAGTTTGTCATCAATCACCAAAAAGGGGGAGATTGTAAGTGCATCTAGTGCCACCCCTAGTTGGTTTTGGAGTATTGACGACAAACCTAGTTGAGGGACTAATGTGTTTGTGAGAATTGCAGGATAACACAGGTAGAAGTCCCTCATGATTCGGTTTTACTACCAGAGATGACCCCTAAAAATGTATGAAGACATTGAAGTCAAAGGTGGTATATGAAGATATTCACATTGAAGACTATGACAAGAGAAGACACGATATGAAGCCTATGGAGCTCGAAGACTTAGATCTTTCGTAGTTCTTTTCCTTTTGTGTTGAGTCATAGGAACCACCGTACTGTTAAGTGGGGTCCAAGAGAACCAGTCAGAATGACTGAAGTGATGCCTAAACCAAAAACCTATGTCTTCGAGTGAAGACTATGAGAGCGAATCTTGTCCAGAGTCAGACAAGTCAGCTTTGCTTGTAGCCCAAGTAAAGTTGCCGTGTGAGTTTGAAATCTGACCGTTGGAACACGTGTCAGTTCCTTAGTGACCCAGGGTCATTTCGGACAAATCAGGTCGGGTTGCCAAGTGGCTATAAATAGCCCACCCCCTACAACCATAAACGGTTGGCTGCTCAGATTGAGAGTATGGCTTTTGTCGTTTGAGAGCAACCCACCTCGAAGCCTTTGAGAGAGAATTCCTTGCGAGGATAAAAGCCCTAACCACTAGAGCCAGAGAGAATTGGGCATCACTTAAGTCTTCTTGTCTGTGTGATCTGAAGACTTATTACACTTGAGGACTGTGCATCCTCCAGCCGGTTAGGCGTCGCGTTCTGAGCTTCCAAGAGACATTGTGGATTGCCAGTGAACGAAGTCTATGAAGGTTTGGGAGTCTACCTTGAAGACTTACCAGAGTGATTGGGCGAGGTCTATGTGACCTTAGCTCAAGGAGAATACGGTGAGGACTGGGTGTCCTGAGCTGTGTGTTCAGGACTGGGTGTCCGGGACTGTGTGTCCTAAGGTTTAAATACCTAGCCGCTCCCACCAGACGTACAGTTGTCACAGCAACTGGAACTGGTTCAACAAATCATTGTCTTCAACGAGTCACTGGTTTCATCTTCACTTCACGTTACTTACTATTACTCCTTGTGAAGTCATTGTATGTTTGCTCTATCATTTGTCTTCACTGAGTGACTGAGTGTTCTGTTTGACTTCACAATATCTTCCTACCTGATCCTTACTACCTAGCTGCTTAGTCTTTGTGCTTTCACTTCATTGAATACTTGACTATGGTTTTCTTAGTGTAGTCTACCTTCCGCTGCATGGTAATAGGTTCAATTTTATCGTTTGTCTTCAAAACTCCCATGTTCTGAAGACTTTCATAAAAATCGCCTATTCACCCCCCTCTAGTCGATATAACGCACTTTCAAGTCTACATTGTTGGGAAAGATTCGAGAAGCTCAGAAGGATGACAAGGAGATTGTCGAGATAAAGGAGAAGATGAGTGAAGGGAAAGCGAAAGGTTTTCGTGAGGATGAGCACGACACCTTGTGGTTTGAAGACCGTATATATGTGCCCAATAATGCAGAGATCAGGAAGTTGATACTACAGGAAGCTCATGACTCGCCATACTCGATACGCCCTGGTAACACCAAGATGTATTTGGATTTGAAGAAGCGTTTCTGGTGGACTGGTATGAAGAAGGATATTGCCGAGTATGTAGCCGTAAGTGATGTATGTCAGAGAGTAAAAGCAAAACATCAGAAACCAGCAAGATTACTACAGCCTATGCCGATACCCGAATGGAAGTGGGATAAGCTTGGCATGGTTTTTATCACCGGATTGCCCAGGACCCGATCAGGATATGATTCTATCTGGGTAGTAGTGGATTGCTTGACCAAAGTAGCCCACTTTATCCCAGTGAAAACCACCTATACAAGTGTGAAGTTGGCCGAGATATATTTGAACAGGATCGTATGTCTTCATGGAGTTCCGAGGACCATAATATATGATAGAGGAACACAGTTTACCTCAAAGTTCTGGCACCAGTTGTGCCAGACCTTGGGTACCAGGCTGGAGTTCAGTACTGCTTTTCACCCGCAGACAGATGGACAGACAGAGCGAGTCGGTCAGATTCTAGAGGACATGTTGAGAGCTTGTGCGCTAGATTATGGATCTAGTTGGGATGACAACCTGCCCTACACAGAGTTCTCATACAACAACAACTACCAGGCCAATTTGAAGATGGCACCTTTTGAAGCCCTGTATGGAAGAAGATGACGAACACCGTTGCTGTGGGATGAAGTTGGAGACCGTCAGTTGTTTGGACCAGATTTGATTAAGGAGTCCGAAGAGAAGGTTAAGCTGATTCGAGATAGACTGAAGGTAGCTCAGTCCCGACAGAAGAGTTATGCAAATTCAAAACGTAAGGAGGTCGTCTATGAAGTCGGAGATAGAGCGTATCTGTGAGTATCACCACTTTGAGGAGTTAAGCATTTTGGAGTTAAAGGAAAGTTAGCCCCGAGATTTGTGGGACCGTACCGTGTTTTGGAATGCATGGGAGAGGTTGCCTATAAGTTGGAGTTACTCGAAGAACTATCGGGAGTACATGATGTGTTTCGCGTTTCCCAGTTGAAGAAGTGCCACCTAGAGATGGCCGATATCCCTCTGAGGGATACATTACCCTTGGAAGCGATTCAGTTGGACAGTGATTTGACATATGAGGGGAAACCTGTCAAGATTCTAGAGTTTGCCAGCCGAGTCACACGCAGTAAGGTTATCAAGTTCTGCAAAGTTTAGTGGAGCCACCATACCTAGGATGAAGCCACATGGAAACGAGAGGATGATCTGCGCAAAGACCACCCGCACCTATTTTCTAGCCAACCCGAATCTCGAGGGTGAGATTCATCTTAAGGGCGGTAGGTTTGTAACATCCCAAATTTTCAATTTGGAATGTTATGCAATAGATCATCATTGCATATCATATTTTTATTGCATTTTGTTTTGCGATCCTCGAAATTCTAAGCAACTCAAGGACCCTCGGAGAGAGTTGGGGATTTCACCGTTTTCATATTTGAATATTATCAAATATCGAAACTAGGATCACTTGTTTTATTATTTTCTCTCCGAAAATATTCATATTAAAATATATGAGCAGAGATAATATGACTTCTCCAAAATAAATGAAATATTGGAGGAACAATATTAAAATCAAATATTTGATTTTATTCGGATTTTATTGCTATTTTATTTGAATTAGGAAAAATGCGCGTTTTTCGAAATTGCATTATAGGCCGAAATAAATGTTCACCTTATCCGGCATATTTTTACAGGACGGGGAAAATTTATTTCGGGATTTTTGGATTCCGTTTAGTATTCTTTTTCTTTGCTTTTCTGTGCGTCGGATTTTTTTTTAAAAGGGGAACCGACCTACGGGCGGTATCCGGCCCGGACTCCTCCCCAGGCCCCTCCTTATAAGCCGGTCCCACTGCCCCACAGCCCACCGCCGCCGCCACCGCCCTCGCGCGCCGCGCCGGAGCCGCCGCTGCTGCCCGCGCCGCCGCCTCCCGCCGCCCGCCGTCGCCGTTGACCGGTCGGTTTTCTTCGGTTAAAACCCTGGTTTTTTATTTTCTGGTTTAATTCGTTAGATCGTTCTTTCCATCGGTTTATTTATTTTGCGGACGTTCGTCCGTTCGTTCGTTTAAACAAACACCGTTCACCCGTTAGTCACAGAGAGCGAACGTTCGTTCGTTAGCTTGTTTGTCAGTTTTTCTTTTTCTCGGGTTTTTCGCGATTATTCTCGATCGCGATTTCTGATCCGATTTTCGTTTTAGTTTATCTTTTCGCTCGTTTTATCGGAATTACCTGATTCAAATGCCTAGATCTTCGTCTCGAAACTCTCTTTCTGTTGAATCAACTTGAACAAGATTTTGAAAGTGTAAACTATGACTTTAGTCTAGATTAGTAATCAGATCTTGTTTCTTTCGCCGTTTGAGTTTCGTTGCTTCGTTTGATTTGATTCTTTTTGCAAACCGGAGTTCTTTAGTTGAACTTTCTGGTTAGAACTTCTTATTTGAGTTTTACCCATGCATCTTTGCTTGATTGCTTATGTATGCTATTGTTTGCTTGTGATAGAACACCCGGAGTGTGAAGCGTGCTACTACGAGTCTCTAGGTTTTGCAGATCATCAGCAAGGCAAGTAACACTTCGATCATATCCTTTATCACCCAGTTTTTATGCATTAGTTTCAACCCCTCACACATTGCATGAGTAGGATCTCTTAACTTGTTGGTTTCGGGAAGTAGATGATGAGGAAGAACCTATTACCTGTTTTATTATCAAACCCTCGGAGTTACATCTACGTTATGCCTATATTGCTATGTTATGCTTGTAGACGTGGATTGGGTTTGAGTGTATCCATGACAAATGTGCGATTGTTAATTAATGGTTCAACTTAAGGTGGCAACTTTAACACACATCTGGGTGGATTGCTTGTTTGGGCACCTGGTGATATACCAGTGTTGTCCTAGGAGATCCCGGGGATATACCATGTGATCCTATGGTCCGCCACCCAGGCTCAACGGGATCATAAGATTATTCATGCTAGAAACTTCCGTGTGCATCCACAAGCCATTATGGGCTCCGGCCTACTTGAGTATGTTGTGTGACCTCTTTCCGTTGTGGGCTAGCAGATGTAGAGGGAAAGTAGGTGTAACTGTCCACCCGGAGTAAAGAGTTAATGCTTCTGAAAGACTGTGTCTCGGTCATCCGTTTCTCAGACACCATATAGTGCGAGAAATCCAACGGAGGAGATCGAGTCTTGTGGGGAAAAGTGCGCAAACCTCTGTAGAGTGTATAAACTAATCATGGTTAGCCGTGTCCCCTGTTATGGACATCTTGAGTATCCAGCACTTGGATTATCCTATTGTATCTCATCACTCTAATTTAATTTGTTGGGTTGTTAATTACTTTAATTGGGATTGAGTTGGAGGAACCTTCTCAATGATGTTTCAACTACCATGATAGTTAAAATAAAAGGTTATTCCTTTGTTGTAGGAAAAAATTGGCTTTTCGTAAAAACATATAACCATTGAGCCTCCACCAGCCATATATGCATGTAGTGATAGCATTATTCTGTTCATTGCTCTACTGTGTTATATTGCCAGCATATTCCATGCGCTAACCCATTTTCGGGCTGCAATGTATTATGTTGCAGACTTTTCGGACGATGAGTAAAGGTGCGATAGGTCGTTGTCATGCACTCAGCTATGCCGTTGGAGTTGATGGACTAACTTTAACTTCCAAGTCTTCCGCTGTTATCATATTAGATGGCCTTAAGCCATATTTATTGTAATAAGTTCTCTTTTGAGACATTTGATGTAATAAGTGTGTGATTGCTACTCTGTTATAAATCCTTCGTGTACTATGTGTGTCAGCATTACCGATCCAGGGATGACACTGAAACACAGAGGCTTGACCGTTTGAGGTCAGGTCGCTACAATATGGTATTAGAGCACACGCTGAATGTAGGACACGACCACTAAGAAAACCATAGGTCACTCTTCTCTACTCATTTCTGACTCCTCTCCAATTTCTGCTCTTTAGGATGGTGGACACGAGGAACAAGTTTCCACAACCGGATGAAGACACCCCCTTTGGACGACACTTGAAGAAAGTCACTAGATACCTGAACATCGGAATACCAAGCTTCACCGGGACCTACAATGCCACTTTACCAGAAGAGGAGTGCTGGATGATTCAAGTTCAAGTTCCAGGAAGGACATTCACGCCGGACACTGAGCCAATAGAGTTTTCCTTTGATGCACCCACCTGGAGTCTAGGCAAGAGCATGGCAGCCCACATTGCTATGGGACGTATTGGAGAAGTCTAAAAACAAGAGCTGAAGGACACTATATACCAGATATGTGGGCGCCGAGACGAGCAATGGGAGATGATCAGCACAAGGAGGGATAGATCCATTGCAGCATTCATCCAGGAGTTAAATGAACACATTCGTCGCCTGGAGAACCAGATGTGCACAAGCATGATAGATTTGAAGAATGCAATGACAAGGATCACCGAGCTAGAAGAGGAACTCAAGGCTACACGCAAAGATTATGAGGAGGAAATCATCATACTGGTGGAGAAGAATGACAACCTAACAAAGAATCTAGGAGTATTCATGGGAGACCCTGCGCCAGGAGGATAAGACAACGATTCTACTTGCCCGGAGAACTACATCATCATCGACGACACCGACTCGGACCCCGACAATAGCGATGATAACTATGTTGATGAAGCTGGAGCGGATATTATGGAGTCTTCCACCGATCAATATTTCTAGTAGACCACCATATGATTAGTAGCATTCCCCCATGTAAATAGTATAGTCCGAGCACTATAACAATAGTTCTAGATCGTTTGTATGCCCTTGCTTGATTGATTGAGTGATATGATTGTGTTTGTCTCATCTGCATATGGGTAGTGTTTTCTCACTAGACCTAATTTCTATTCTACTCTCTTCCCACTAAACCCTCAGATGCCTCCAAGACGTGACCCCAGATTTACCTTTCCACCGGAGCTCACTCAGTTGATCTAGCAACAGAATGCCTTGATTCAGATATTAGTTCAGAACCAAGGCAACAACAACAACAACCCTCCTCCAGTTGACAACTTAGCTCGTTTTCTGAGGTTACAGCTGCCGGTGTTTTCCAGTAGCATCGAGGCAATAGTTGCAGATGATTGGCTCCGCGGGATTGGAAGGGAGTTAACCACTGCGGGATGCACATATGCTGAGAAGGTTCTTTTGCCGCGCACCAATTGGATGGACCAGCAGCCTCATGGTGGGAGAATTACACAACCACTTTTCCTATAGCCAATGTTACATGGGACCAGTTTCAGCAGGCCTTTTGCACTGCCCATGTATCAGCAGGAGCTATGGTCATGAAGAAGCGTGAGTTTCGCAACTTACGCCAAGGAGGACACATCGTTGGCCAGTATGTGGATGACTTTAGTAAGCTAGCACAATATGCCCAGATGACGTTGCTACGGATGCAGCTAAGTAGGAGAAGTTTCTGGAAGGACTGAATGATGAGCTGAGCATACAGTTGATTGTGGCAACTTTCACTAACTACCAGGAGTTGGTAGATAGAGCTCTCATGATTGAAGGGAAGTAGCAGCAGATTGAGAATCGCAATAGGAAGTATGGACAGGGGAAGTACAATTCTGGAGCTCAGCAGAAGCACCGTCTCACCCCGAACTCAGGAGGACTTGTCCATAACCATGGAGGCCACACTCACCATGGAGGAAGTTTGCATAATCATAATGGCCCAAGGAATGGGAATGGGAACGGAGCAAGTAGCAATCAGAACCGCTCTAACCCAACCACACCCGCCAAGAAGGATCAAAGTCACGTTACTTGTTTCAAGTGTGGGAAGACTGGGCACTATGCCAACGATTGTCCGGAATTGAAGAACGGCAATGGTAATGGAAGCGCTGGGAAGAAGCCCAACCCTTTCAATAGGGGACAAGTGAGCCACATGAACGTGGAGGAAGTTGAGGAGCAGCTTGATGCAGTTATCGGTAAGTTTTTGGTTAAGTCTTTTACTACAATGATTCTTTTTGATACTGGTGCATCGCATTCATACATATCAAGGGGATTCGTGGATAAGTATAAGTTTCCCACTAAGGTACTTAGGACACCCATGTTAGTAAGTTCACCAGGAGCTGAATATAAGGCAAGTCAAGGATGTTCTCAGATGCCATTGACCATTGGGAGACATGTTTTCCCCTCAGACCTGATAATTTTGGAGTCACAAGGATTGGATTTTATGCTAGGAATGGATTGGCTATCGAAGTATGGGGGAAACATCAATTGCGCGAGTAAGTCAATTTTACTCACCATACCTAAGGGAAAAAGGATCAAGTATATATCTAGGCATGTGCCTAGGAGGAGCCAAGTAAATTCTCTCACGGGAGTTGTTCAGGAGGAAGTGCCGGTAGTGCAGGATTACCCGGATGTATTTCCATAGGAGCTACCAGGCATGCCGCCAGATCGAGATATCGAATTTTTGATAGAGCTGTTGTCAGGCACCGGGCCAATATCAAAGAGGCCATACCGGATGCCCGCAAATGATCTAGAAGAGATCAAGAAGCAGATTAAGGAGTTATTGGAGAAAGGTTACATCCGATGGAGCTCATCCCCATGGGGAGCCCTAGTTTTGTTGGTGGAGAAGAAGGATAAGTCCCTAAGAATGGTGGTTGATTATAGGGCATTGAATGAAGTGACGATCAACAACAAGTACCCATTGCCGATGATCAATGATTTATTTGACCAATTGACAGGAGCTAAAGTGTTTTCGAAGATCGATCTGCGATCGGGATATCACCAATTGAAGAACCGGGAGAAGGATATACCTAAAACAGCTTTGACCACAAGGTACGGGCTGTATGAGTATACGGTTATGTCATTTGGATTGATGAATGCCCCTACCTATTTCATGAGTATGATGAACAAGGTGTTCATGGAGTTCTTGGATAAGTTTGTTGTGGTTTTCATTGATGATATTTTGGTATACTCGAAGAACGAAGAGGAACACAAGGAGCATTTGCGTTTAATTCTCGAGAAGCTCAAGGAACATCAGTTGGATGCCAAGTTCAGCAAATGCGAGTTCTGGTTGAAGGAAGTTGGATTTCTTGGACATGTTATATCAGGAGAAGGTATAGGAGTGGATCCCAGCAAGGTTCAGTCAGTCACGGAGTGGTTGGCACCCACCTCAGTCGGAGAGATCCGCGGTTTTCTTGGACTCGCGGGATACTATCGGAGATTTATTGAGAATTTCTCTAAGATTGCAAAACCTATGATGGCATTGTTGAAGAAGGACACTAAGTTCCATTGGACTGATGAATGTGAAGCAAGTTTCCAGGAGTTGAAGAAATGTTTTACTACAGCCCCAGTGCTGATTCTGCCTGATATACGCAAGGATTTCCAAGTGTATTGCGACGCCTCTCCCTTAGGACTTGGAGGAGTACAGATGCAAGACGGGAAAGTTGTCTCGTATGCCTCATGACAACTTAAACCGCATGAATTGAATTATGCCATGCATGATTTGGAGTTAGCAGCTATGGTGCACGCGCTCAAGACCTGGAGAAACTTTCTCATTGGAAATCGTTGTGATGTATACGCAGATCACAAGAGTTTGAAGTACATCTTCACTCAGAAGGAGCTTAACCTCAGGCAGAGGAGATGGTTGGAGCTTATAAAGGATCATGACATGAAGTTGCATTATCACCCAGGAAAGGCCAATGTCGTAGCAGACGCTTTGAGCCATAAGAGTTATGTTAACACCCTCGTAAGCGGAGGGATGCCTAAATAGTTAGCCGGGGATCTGAGGGAGCTACGTTTGGAGATTGTTCCTAGAGGTTTTATTGCAGCAATGGATGTTCAGTCCACATTGTTGGGAAATATTCGAGAAGCTCAGAAGGATGACAAGGAGATTGCCGAGATAAAGTTGAAGATGAGTGAAGGGAAAGCCAAAGGTTTTCATGAGGATGAGCACGACACCTTGTGGTTTGAAGACCGTATATATGTGCATAATAATGCAGAGATCAGGAAGTTGATACTACAGGAAGCTCATGACTCGCCATACTCAATACGCCCCGGTAACACCAAGATGTATTTGGATATGAAGGAGCGTCTTTGGTGGACTGTATGAAGAAGGATATTGCCGAGTATGTAGCCGTATGTGATGTATGTCAGAGAGTAAAAGTAGAACATTAGAAACCAGCAGGATTACTGCAACCTATGCCGATAACCGAATGGAAGTGGGATAAGCTTGGCATGGATTTTATCACTGGATTGCCCAGGACCCGATCAGGATATGATTCTATCTGGGTAGTAGTGGATCGCTTGACCAAAGTAGCCCACTTTATCCCAGTGAAAACCACCTATAAAAGTGTGAAGTTGGACAAGATATATATGAACAGGATCGTATGTCTTCATGGAGTTCCGAGGACGATCGTATATGATAGAGGAACATAGTTTACTTCAAAGTTCTCGCACCAGCTGCACCAGACCTTGGGTACCAGGCTGGAGTTCAGTACA
This sequence comes from Triticum urartu, assembly GCF_003073215.2. Taxonomy (NCBI): domain Eukaryota; kingdom Viridiplantae; phylum Streptophyta; class Magnoliopsida; order Poales; family Poaceae; genus Triticum; species Triticum urartu. Next base: position 390,353,537 of record NC_053028.1, read on the forward strand.
GCTTTTCACCCGCAAACAGATGGACAGACAAAGCAAGTCAATCAGATTCTGGAGGACATGTTGAGAGCTTGTGCGCTAGACTATGGATCTAGTTGGGATGACAACCTGCCCTACACAGAGTTCTCATACAACAACAACTACCAGGCCAGTTTGAAGATGGCACCTTTCAAAGCCCTGTATGGAAGAAGATGACGAACACCGTTGATGTGGGATGAAGTTGGAGACCGTTAGTTGTTTGGACCAGATTTGATTAAGGAGTCCGAAGAGAAGGTTAAGCTGATTCGAGATAGACTCAAGGTAGCTCAGTCCCGAAAGAAGAGTTATGCAGATTCAAAACATAAGGAGGTGGTCTATGAAATCGGAGACAGAGCGTATCTGCGAGTATCACCACTTCGAGGAGTTAAGCGTTTTGGAGTTAAAGGAAAGTTAGCCCCGAGACTTGTCGGACCGTACCGTGTTTTGGAATGCATGGGAGAGGTTTCCTACAAGTTGGAGTTACCCGAAGAACTGTTGGGTGTACATGATGTGTTTCACGTTTCCCAGTTGAAGAAGTGACACGCAGAGATGGCCGATATCCCTATGAGGGATACAGTACCCCTGGAAGCGAGTCAGTTGGACAGTGATTTTACATATGAGGAGAAACCTGTCAAGATTCTAGAGTTTGCCAGTCGAGTCACACATAGTAAGGTTATCAAGTTCTACAAAGTTCAGTGGAGCCACCATACCGAGGATGAAGCCACCTGGGAGCGAGAGGATGATCTGGGAAAAGACCACCCGCACCTATTTTCTAGCCAACCCGAATCTCGAGGGCGAGATTCATCTTAAAGGGGGTAGGTTTGTAACATCCCAAATTTTCAATTTGGAATGTTATGCAATAGATCATCATTGCATATCATATTTTTATTGCATTTCGTTTTGTGATCCACGAAATTCTAAGCAACTCAAGGACCCTCGGAGAGAGTTGTGGATTTCACCGTTTTCATATTTGAATTTTATCAAATATTGAAACGAGGATCATTTGTTTTATTATTTTTCTCTCCGAAAATATTTCATATTAAAATATATGAGCGGAGATAATATGACTTCTCCAAAATAAATGAAATATTGGAGGGAAAAAAAAATTAAAATCAAATATTTGATTTTATTCAGATTTTATTGCTATTTTATTTGAATTAGGAAAAATATGCGTTTCTCAAAATTGCATTATAGTCCCAAATAAATGTTCACCTTGTCCGGAATATTTTTAGAGGACGGGGAAAATTTATTTCGGGATTTTTGGTGACGTTTAGTATTCTTTTTCTTTGTTTTTCTACGCGTTGGAATTATTTTTTTTTAAAGGGAACCAACCTACGGGCCGTATCCGGCCCGGACTCTTCCCCAGGCGCCTCCTTATAAGTTGGCCCCCCTGCCCCGCAGCCCACCGCCACCACCCAGCCCACCCGCGCCCCAAACCCTAGCACCGACGCCACCCTAGCGCGCCGCCGCCGCCAGCCGCCGCCTCCGCTGCCGCCTCCCGCCGTTGCCGGAGCCGCCGCCGCCGCCCGCCGGATATCTTCGCCATTGACCGGTCGGTTTTCTTCGGTTAAAACCCCGATTTTTTTATTTTCCGGTTTAATTCGTTAGATCGGTATTTCCGTCGGCTTATTTATTTTGCGGGCGCTCATCCATTCGTTCGTTTAAACGAACGCCGTTCACCCGTTAGTCACAGACAGCGAAGGTTCGTTCGTTAGCCAGTTCGTCAGTTTTTCTTTTTCTCGGGTTTTTCGTGATTATTCAAGATCGCGATTTCTGATCCGATTTTCATTTTAGTTTATCTTTTCGCTCGTTTATCGCAATCGGGCGATTCAAACGCCTAGATCTTCGTCTCAAAACCCTCTTTCTGTTTAATCAACTTGAATAAGATTTTGAAACTGTAAAATTTGACTTCAGTCCACATTAGTAATCAGATCTTGTTTCTTTCGCCGTTTGAGTTTCGTTGCTCCGTTTGATTTGATTCTTTTTGCAAACTGGAATTCTTAAGTTCAACTTTCTGGTTAGATCTTCTTATTTGAGTTTTACCCGTGCATCTTTGCTTAATTGCTTATGTATGCTATTGTTTGTTTGCGATAGAACACCCGGAGTGCGAAGCGTGCTACTATGAGTCTCTAGGTTTTGCCGATCATCAGCATGGCAAGTAACACTTTGATCATATCCTTTATCACCTAGTTTTTATGCATTAGTTTCAACCCCTCACGCCTTGCATGAGTAGGATCTCTTAACTTGTGGGGTTTGGGAAGTAGATGATGAGGTAGAACCTATTACATGTTTTATTATCAAACCCTAGGAGTTACTTCTATGTTATGCCTATATTGCTATGCTATGCTCGTAGACGTGGATTGAGTTTGAGTGTATCCATGACAGATGTGAGATTGTTAATTAATGGTTCAACTTAAGGTGGCAACTTTAATACACATCTGGGTGGATTGCTTGTTTGGGCACCTGGGGATATACCAGTGTTGTCCTAGGAGATCCCGGGGATATACCGTGTGATCCTCCTACGGTCTGCCACCCAGGCTCAAAGGGATCATAAAGATTATTCATGCTAGAAACTTCATGTGCATCCACAAGCCATTATGGGCTCTGGCCTACTTGAGTATGTTGTGTGACCTCTTTCCGTGGTGGGCTAGCAGATGTAGAGGGAAAGTAGGTGTAACTGTCCACCCGGAGTAAAGAGTTAATGGTTCTGAAAGACTTTGTCTCGGTCATCCGTTTCTCAAACACCATGTAGTGCGAGAAATCCAACGGAGGAGATCGAGTCTTGTGAGGAAAAGTGCGCAAACCTCTGCAGAGTGTATAAACTAATCATGGTTAGCCGTGTCCCCGGTTATGGACATCTTGAGTATCTAGTACTTGGATTATCCTATTGTATCTCATCACTATAATTTAATTTGTTGGGTTGTTAATTACTTTAATTGGGATTGAGTTGGAGGAACCTTCTCAATGATGTTTCAACTACCATGATAGTTAAAATAAAAATGTATTCCTTTGTTGTAGGGAAAAATTGGCTTTTCGCAAAAAGATATATCCATAGAGTCTCCACCAGCCATATATGCATGTAATGATTGCATTATTCTGTTCATTGCTCTACTGTGTTATATTGCCAGCATATTCCTTGTGCTGACCCGTTTTCTGGCTGCAACGTATTATGTTGCAGGCTTTTCAGTTGGCGAGTAAAGGTGCGATAGGTCGTTGTCATACATTCAACTGTGCCGTTGGAGTTGATGGACTCACTTTATCTTCCAAGTCTTCCGCTGTTATCGTATTAGATGGCCTTAAGCCATATTTATTGTAATAAGTTCTCTTTTGAGACATTCGATGTAATAAGTGTGTGATTGCTACTGTAATACCCACGATGCGGCTATATCTCCCACGTGTCAAGCACGACTTAGAGGCATAGCCGCATGGTAGGTTTGTCGCAAGAGGGGTAATCACACATCTCATGTATTGAATAAGAAAGGGATAAAGAGTTGGCTTACAATCGCCACTTCACACAAATACAAGTTAAACATACATCATCCAGAATACAATCAAGGTCTGACTAAGGAACCAAAATAATAGAAGACAACCACAAATGCTAGATCCCCGATCATCCCAACTGGGCTCCACTACTGATCAACCGGAAACGAAAACAACACAACGAACAAGATCTTCATCGAGCTCCCACTTGAGCTTAGTTGCGTCATCTGCACTGGTATCATCGGCACCTGCAACTGTTTGGAAGCATCTGTGAGTCACGAGGACTCAGCAATATCACACCCGCGAGATCAAAACTATTTAAGCTTATGGGTAGGATAGGGAAATGAGGTGGAGTTGCGCAAGCACTAAGCATATATGGTGGCTAACTTACGCAAATAAGAGCGGGAAGAGAAGCAATGCAACGGTCGTGAACTAGAAGTGATCCAGAAGTGATCCTGAATCTACTTACGTTTAAGCATAACACAAGAACCGTGTTCACTTCCCGGACTCCGCCGAGAAGAGACCATCATGGCTACACACACGGTTGATTCATTTTAATTAAGTTAAGTGTCAAGTTCTCTACAACCGGACATTAACAAATTCCCATCCGCCACATAACCGCGGGCACGACTTTCGAAAGTTCAAAACCCTGCAGGGGTGTCCCAACTTAGCCCATCACAAGCTCTCACGGTCAACGAAGGATATTCCTTCTCCCAGGAAGACCCGATCAGACATTAGACTTGGAATCCCGGTTACAAGACATTTCGATAATGGTAAAACAAGACCAGCGCCGCCCGATGTGCCGACAATCCCGATAGGAGCTGCACATATCTCGTTCTCGGGGCAACACCAGATAGGTCAAGCTATGAGTAAAACCAGCCCTCGAGTTGCCCCGAGGTGGCCCCGCAGGCTGCCCAGTTCAGACCAACACTTAGACAAGCACTGGCCCGGGGGTTAAAATAAAGATGACCCTCTGGTTGGACGACCCAAGGGAAGGGTAATATGTTGTCAGGCAAATGTAAAACCAAGGTTGGGCCTTGCTGGAGGAGTTTTATTCAAAGCAAACTGTCAAGGGGTTCCCATAACACCCAACCATGTAAGGAACACAAAATCAAGGAACATAACACTGGTATGACGGAAACTAGGGCGGCAAAAGTGTAACAAAACACCAGGCATAAGGCTGAGCCTTCCACCCTTTACCAAGTATATAGATGCATTAATTAAATAATTGATATTGTGATATCCCAAAATATCCATGTTCCAACATGGAACAAACTTCAGCTTCATCTGCAACTAACAACGCTATAAGAGGGGATGAGCAAAAGCGGTAACATAGCCAAACAACGGTTTGCTAGGAAAAGTGGGCTAGAGGCTTGACATGGCAATATGGGAGGCATGATATAGCAAGTGGTAGGTATCGCGGCATAGCAATAGAGCGAGAAACTATCAAGCAAAGATAGAAGTGATTTCGAGGGTATGGTCATCTTGCCTGAGATCCCGCAAGGCAGAAGAACGAGTCCATGAAGAAGACAAACAGACGTAGTCGAACGAATCCTCACAAACACGACGTTATCGGAACTAACCCGAAGAAGCAACACCGGAAAGAAGCAAACAACATGGTAAACAACCATCACATGAACATGGCATGATGCACAACCAAGTATGATGCATGTCCAGTTTAATGAGGCATGGCATGACGAAGTGCACAAACAAAACTACAATTTAAGTGGAGCTCAATATGCAATGAGTTGCAAATTGACGGAACACCACATCAATTATTTAGTTCTCTCCCATTTAAGTACTCAACAAAATTAAATGTTGGTTAGCATGGCAAGGGGTGAAGCATAAGAAAGCTACCTATCTAGACAAGTTTAAATGAGGCCGGAACAACAAACAACAATTCCGGAAAATCCTCATATGCATATATTAGGTTTGGTACTGATCTGCCCCAAACCATATTTTAGAGTTTTTAAACATGCAAGATGAGTACACCATGTTAAACTAGGCATTTTTCTACCCCATTTACATATAAAGTTTATTTAAAACCGAGCTACGGTTATTTAGTTATGAATTAAATCATTTAGCATGGCAATATAGCAAAACAAAGAAAACACCAAGTTTAAACATTTTTAACATGCATGAAAGTGGCATATTATTAATCTACACAAAATTCTAAGAACTTTTCATATATAAAACATTTTAAACCGACGCACGGTTTGTGAGTTATTAAATGCATGATCTAGGGGGACTTTTCTGTAAAACTGGCACTCCCTGGAAAAATAGGAAAAACATTCTATGGAAGAAAAAAACATGACGGGCCGGATCTGCTCTCACCATGGGCCTTACCCAGAACTGCGGTGAGGTGCCAGGAGTGGTGCGCTGGGCTGGCGCAGTGCAGCAGAGGAGCGGCTGGGCCTTGGGCCATGGAGAGGCTGGGCCGGCTCGAGCCGCGGCCCACGCATGCATGACGCGTGCGGGCGGGCGGCCGGGTCGAGCGGTTGCTCGCGGCGGCGTCTTGCAGCGCTTGCCAGTGTGAAGGAGGCGGTAGGGCAACGCGGAGTAGGCCGGGGAAGCGGGAATGGGTAGATCCGACGATGGGGATCCCGATCCGGCCGAAGGACGGGTTGGTGACACGGCAACGATGACGACTGCGAGCACGGCGGTGCTACCTCTTAAGCACTGCGTTGGTTTTCCCTTGAAGAGGAAAGGGTGATGTGCTACCTCTTGAGCATTGCGTTGGATTTCCTTGAAGAGGAAAGGATGATGCAGCAAAGTAGCATAAGTATTTCCATCAGTGTTTGAGAACCAGGGTATCAATCCAGTAGGAGGCTACGTGCGCGTCCCTAGTACCTGCACAAAACAAATAACTCCTCGCAACGAACACGATAAGGGGTTGTCAATCCCTTCACAGTCACTTACGAGAGTGAGATCTGATAGATATGATAGACTAATTTTTTTGGTATTTTTATGATAAAGATGCAAAGTAAAATAAAAGCAAAATAAAAAAGCAAAGGAAATAACTAAGTATTGGAAGATTAATATGATAAAGATAGACCCGGGGGCCATACGTTTCACTAGTGGCTTCTCTCAAGACCATAAGTATTTTACGGTGGGTGAACGAATTACTGTTGAGCAATTGACATAATTGAGCATAGTTATGAGAATATCTAGGTATGATCATGTATATATGCATCACGTCCGAGACAAGTAGACCGACTCCTGCCTGCATCTACTACTATTACTCCACTCATCGACCGCTATACAACATGCATCTAGAGTATTAAGTTCATGAAAACAGAGTAACGCCTTAAGCAAGATGACATGATGTAGAGGGATAAATTCATGCAATAAGATAAAAAAAACCATCTTGTTATCCTCGATGGCAACAATACAATACGTGCCTTGCTGCCCCTACTGTCACTGGGAAAGGACACCGCAAGATTGAACCCAAAGCTAAGCACTTCTCCCATTGCAAGAAGGTTCAATCTAGTAGGCCAAACCAAACCGATAATTCGAACAGACTTGCAAACATAACCAATCATAAATAAAAGAATTCAGAGAAGATTCAAATATTGTTCATAGATAAACTTGATCATAAACCTGCAATTCATCGGTCTCAACAAACACACCGCAAAAACAAGATTACATCAAATAGATCTCCACAAGAGAGGGGGAGAACATTGTATTGAGATCCAAAAACAGAGAAGAAGCCATCTAGCTAATAACTATGGACCCGAAGGTCTGAGGTAAAGTACTCACACTTCATCGGAGAGGCTATGGTGTTGATGTAGAAACCCTCCGTGATGGATGCCCCCTCCGGCGGAGCTCCAGAACAGGCCCCAAGATGGGATCTCGTGGATACAGAAGGTTGCGGCGGTGGAATTAGGTTTTTGGCTCTATATCTAATCGTTTGGGGGTACGTAGGTATATATAGGAGGAAGGAGTACGTCGGTGGAGCAGCAGGGGCCCCACGAGGGTGGAGGACACGCCTAGGGGGGTAGGTGCGCCCCCTACCTCGTGGCTTCCTCCTTTGTTTCTTGACGTAGGGTCCAAGTATCCTGGATCATGTTCGGTGAGAAAATCACGTTCGTAACCGCCTCATGGCTTTCTTGACGGAGGTTCCAAGTCTCCTGGATCTTATCTGATGAGAAAATCACGTTTCCGAAGGTTTCATTCCGTTTGGACTCCGTTTGATATTCCTTTTCTTCGAAACCCTAAAATAGGCAAAAACAGGAATTCTGGGCTGGGCCTCCGGTTAATAGGTTAGTCCCAAAAATAATATAAAAGTGGATAATAAAGCCCAATAATGTCCAAAATAGTAGATAATATAGCATGGAGCAATCAAAAATTATAGATACATTGGAGACGTATCAAGCATCCCCAAGCTTAATTCCTGCTCGTCCTCGAGTAGGTAAATGATAAAAACAGAATTTTTGATGTGGAATGTTACTAGGCATAATTTTAATGTAATTCTTCTTAATTGTGGCATGAATATTCAGATCCGAAAGATTTAAGATAAAAGTTTAATATTGACATAAAAATAATAATACTTCAAGCATACTAACTAAGCAATTATGTCTTCTCAAAATAACATGGCTAAAGGAAGTTATCCCTACAAAATCATATAGTATGGCTATGCTCTATCTTCACCACACAAAGTATTTAAATCATGCACAACCCCGATGACAAGCCAAGCAATTGTTTCATACTTTTTACATTCTCAAACTTTTTCAATCTTTACGCAATACATGAGCGTGAGCCATGGATATAGCACTATAGGTGGAATAGAATGGTGGTTGTGGAGAAGACAAAAAGGAGAAGATAGTCTCACATCAACTAGGCGTATCAACGGGCTATGGAGATGCCCATCAATAGATATCAATGTGAGTGAGTAGGGATTGCCATGCAACGGATGCACTAGAGCTATAAGTATATGAAAGCTCAACAAAAGAAACTAAGTGGGTGTGCATCCAACTCGCTTGCTCATGAAGACCTAGGGCATTTTGAGGAAGTCCATCACTGGAATATACAAGCCAAGTTCTATAATAAAAATTTCCCACTAGTATATGAAAGTGATATCATAGGAGACTCTCTATCATGAAGATCATGGTGCTACATTGAAGCACAAGTGTGGTAGAGGGATAGAAGCATTGCCCCTTCTCTCTTTTTCTCTCATTTTTTTTCTTTGGCCTTTTCTCTTTTTATGGCCTCTTTTCTTTCCCCTTTTTTTAATTTTTCTTCTGGAGTCTCATCCCGACTTGTGGGGGAATCATAGTCTCCATCATCCTTTCCTCACTAGGACAATGCTCAAATAATGATGATCATCACACTTTTATTTTCTTACAACTCAAGAATTACAACTCGATACTTAGAACAAAATATGACTCTATGTGAATGCCTCCGACGGTGTATCGGGATATGCAATGAATCAAGAGTGACATGTATGAAAGAATTATGAATGGTGGCTTTGCCACAAATACGATGTCAACTACATGATCATGCTAAGCAATATGACAATGATGGAGTGTGTCATAATAAACAGAACGGTGGAAAGTTGCATGGCAATATATCTCGGAATGGCTATGGAAATGACATAATAGGTAGGTATGGTGGCTGTTTTGAGGAAGGTATATGGTGGGTGTATGATACCGGCGAAAGGTGCACGGTATTAGAGAGGCTAGCAATGGTGGAAGGAAGAAAAGTGCGTATAATCCATGGACTCAACATTAGTCATAAATAACTCATATACTTATTGCAAAAATCTACAAGTTATCAAAGCAAAGTATTACGCGCATGCTCCTAGGGGGATAGATTGGTAGGAAAAGACCATCGCTCGTCCCCGACTACCACTCATAAGGAAGACAATCAAAAAATAAATCATGCTCTGACTTCATCACATAATGGTTCACCATACGTGCATACTACGGGAATCTCAAACTTTAACACAAGTATTTCTCAAATTCACAACTACTCAACTAGCACAACTTTAATATCACCATCTTCATATCTCAAAACAATTATCAAGCATCGAACTTCTCATAGCATTCAACACACTCATATGAAAGTTTTTACCATTCTTGAATACCAAGCATATTAGGATTATTTAAGAAAATTACCATGCTATTTAAGACTCTCAAAATAATCTAAGTGAAGCATGAGAGATCAACAGTTTCTATAAAACAAATCCACCACCGTGTTCTAAAAGATATAAGTGAAGTACTAGAGCAAAACTATATAACTCAAAAGATATAAAGTGAAGCACATAGAGTATTCTAACAAATTCCAAATCATGTATGGCTCTCTCAAAAGGTGTGTGCAGCAAGGATGATTTTGGTAAACTAACAAATAAAGACTCAAATCATACAAGACGCTCCAAGCAAAACACATATCATGTGGTGAATAAAAATATAGCTCCAAGTAAAGTTACCGATAGAAGTAGACGAAAGAGGGGATGCCTTCCGGTGCATCCCCAAGCTTTGGCTTTTAGGTGCCCTTAGATTATCTTGGGGGTGCCATGGGCATCCCCAAGCTTAGGCTCTTGCCACTCCTTTTTCCATAATCCATCAAATCTTTACCCAAAACTTGAAAACTTCACAACACAAAACTTAAAGTAGAAAATCTCGTGAGCTCCGTTAGCGAAAGAAAACAAAAGACCACTTCAAGGTACTGTAATGAACTCATTATTTATTTATATTGGTGTCAAACCTACTGTATTCCAACTTCTCTATGGTTTATAAACTATTTTACTAGCCATAGATTCATCAAAATAAGCAAACAACACACCAAAAACAGAATCTGTCAAAAACAGAATAGTATGTAGTAATCTGTAGCTAGCGCAAGATCTGGAACCCCAACAATTCTAAAATAAATTTCTGGACGTGAGGAATTTATCTATTAATAATCTTCAAAAAGAATTAACTAAATAGCACTTTCCAAATAAAAATGGCAGCTGTTCTCATGAGCGCTAAAGTTTCAGTTTTTTACAGCAAGATAACAAGACTTTCCCCAAGTCTTCCCAACGGTTCTACTTGGCACAAACACTAATTAAACACAAAAAACACAACCAAAACAGAGGCTAGGTAAATTATTTATTACTAAACAGGATAAAAAAGCAAGGAATAAAAATAAAATTGGGTTTCCTCCCAACAAGCGCTATCGTTTAACGCCCCTAGCTAGGCATAAAAAGCAAGGATAGATCTAGGTATTGCCATCTTTGGTAGGTAATCCATAAGTGGCTCTCATAATAGATTCATAAGGTAATTTAATTTTCTTTCTAGGAAAGTGTTCCATGCCTTTCCTTAACAGAAATTGGAATCTAATATTTCCTTCCTTCATATCAATAATTGCACCAATCGTTCTAAGGAAAGGTCTACCAAGAATAATAGGACATGAAGGATTGCAATCTATATCAAGAATGATAAAATCTACGGGCACATAATTACTATTTGCAACAATAAGAACATCATTAATTATTCTCATAGGTTTCTTAATAGTGGAATGCGCAAGGTGCAAGTTTAAAGAGCAATCATCAAAATCACGGAAACCTAACAAATCACACAAAGTCTTTGGAATCATGGAAACACTGGCACCCAAATCACACAAAGCATAGCATTAATGATCTTAAATTTTAATTTTAATAGTAGGTTCCCACTCATCATAATGTTTTCTAGGGATAGAAACTTCCAACTCAAGTTTTTCTTCATAAGATTGCATCAAGGCATCAACGATATGTTTAGTAAACACTTTATTTTGACTATAAGCATGAGGAGAATTTAGCACGGATTGCAACAAGGAAATACAATCAATCAAAGAGCAACTTTCATAATTAAATTCCTTTAAATCCAAAATAGTGGGTTTAGCAACATCTAGGGTGTTAATTTCTTCAATCCCACTTTCATCAAATTTAGCATCAAGATCTAAAAACTCCGAATTTTCGGAACGCCTTCTAGGTAAAGGTGGATCATATTCAGTCCCATCATTATCAAGATTCATATTGCAAAACAAAGATTTAATAAGGGACACATCAATAACTTTTAGATCTTCATCTTTATTTTCATAGGAACTAGAAGAACACGCTCTTATAAAGGCATCTTTCTTAGCACGCATCCTAGTGGTTCTTTCTTTGCACTCATCAAAGGAAATTCTCATGGATTTGAGAGACTCATTGATATCATGCTTAGGAGGAATAGATCTAAGCTTTAAAGAATCAACATCAAGAGAAATTTTATCAATGTTCCTACCTAAATCATCAATCTTAAGCAATATTTCTTCAATCAAAGCATTGAAATTCTTTTGCGAAGTAATAAATTCTTTAATATTAGATTCAAAATCAAAGGGCGTCTTATTATAATTTCCATAAGAATTGTTGTAGGAATTACCATAATTATTAGAGGGATTACTAGGATAAGGCCTAGGATTAAAGTTCCTCTATATGCGTTGTTACCAAAATTATTCCTACCAACAAAATTCACATCCATAGATTCATTATTATTCTCAATCAAAGTAGACAAGGGCATATCATTAGGATTAGAAGAAACACTCTTACTAGCAAATAATTTCATAAGTTCATCCATCTTTCCACTCAAAACATTAATTTCTTCTATCGCATGCACCTTTTTATTAGTAGATCTTTCAGTATGCCATTGAGAATAATTAACCATAATATTATCTAGGAGTTGAGTAGCTTCTCCTAAAGTGATTTCCATAAAAGTGCCTCCCGCGGCCGAATCTAAAAGATTTCTAGAAGCAAAATTCAATCCGGCATAAAAATTTTGTATAACCATCCACAAATTCAAACCATGAGTAGGGCAATTACGTATCATTAATTTCATCCTCTCCCAAGCTTGTGCAACATGTTCATGATCAAGTTGCTTAAAATTCATAATATCGTTTCTAAGGGAGATGATCCTAGCGGGAGGAAAATACTTAGAGATAAAAGCATCTTTGCACTTGTTCCAAGAATCAATACTATTATCAGGCAAAGACGAAAACCAAGCTTTAGCACGATCTCTAAGCGAAAAAGGAAATAGCTTCAATTTAACAATATAGTTGTCCACATCTTTCTTCTTTTGCATATCACACAAATCAACGAAGCTATTTAGATGGGTAGCGGCATCTTCACAAGGAAGGCCGGAAAACGGATATTTCATGACAAGATTCAGCAAAGCGGCATTAATTTCACAAGATTCAGCATCGGTAAGAGGAGCAATCGGAGTGCTAATAAAATCTTTGATGTTGGTATTGGTAAAGTCACACATTTAGTGTTATCTTGAGCCATCATGATAAGCAAGCACTCCAACATACAACCAAACAAAAAGCAGGTAAAAAGAGGCAAATAGAGAAAGAGAGGGAGGATAGAGAGAAAGGGCGAATAAAACGGCAAGGGTGATGTGGGGGAGAGGAAAACGAGAGGCAAATAGCAAATAATGTAATGCGGAAGATAAGGGTTGTGATGGGTACTTGGTATGTTGAATTTTACGTAGACTCCCTGACAACGGTGCCAGAAATGGCTCGTTGTCGGGAGTCAAATCTTGACTTGCGCGAACCTACCTGGCAACGGCGCCAGAAATGGCTCGTTGTCAGGAGTCAAATCTTGACTTGTGCGAACCTCCCCAACAACGGCGCCATAAATTCTTCTTGCTACCTCTTGAGCACTTAGTTGGATTTCCTTGAAGAGGAAAGGATGATGCAGCAAAGTAGCGTAAGTATTTCCCTCAGTTTTTGAGAACCAAGGTATCAATCCAGTAGGAGGCTGCGCGTGCGTCCCTAGTACCTGCACAAAACGAATAACTCCTCGCAACCAACGCAATAAGGGGTTGTCAATCCCTTCATGGTCACTTACGAGAGTGAGATCTGATAGATATGATAGAATAATATTTTTGGTATTTTTATGATAAAGATGCAAAGTAAAATAAAAGCAAAATAAAAGCAAAGGAAATAACTAAGTATTGGAAGATTAATATGATCAAGATAGACCCGGGGGCCATAGCTTTCACTAGTGGCTTCTCTCAAGACCATAAGTATTTTACGGTGGGTGAACGAATTACTGTTGAGCAATTAACAGAATTGAGCATAGTTATGAGAATATCTAGGTATGATCATGTATATAGGCATCACGTCCGAGACAAGTAGACCGACTCCTGCCTGCATCTACTTCTATTACTCCACTCATCGACCGCTATCCAGCATGCATTTAGAGTATTAAGTTCATGAAAACAGAGTAACGCCTTAATAAGCAAGATGACATGATGTAGAGGGATAAATTCATGCAATGTGATAAAAACCCCATCTTGTTATCCTCGATGGAAACAATACAATATGTGCCTTGCTGCCCCTACTGTCACTGGGAAAGGACACCGCAAGATTGAACCCAAAGCTAAGCACTTCTCCCATTGCAAGAAAGATCAATCTAGTAGGCCAAACCAAACTGATAATTCGAAGAGACTTGCAAAGATAACCAATCATACACAAAAGAATTCAGAGAAGATTCAAATATTGTTCATAGATAAACTTGATCATAAACCCACAATTCATCGGTCTCAACAAATACACCGCAAAAAGAAGATTACATCGAATAGATCTCCACAAGAGAGGGGGGGCATTGTATTGAGATCCAAAAAGAGAAAAGAAGCCATCTAGCTAATAACTATGGACCCGAAGGTCTGAGGTAAACTACTCACACTTCATCAGAGAGGCTATGGTGTTGATGTAGAAGCCCTCCATGATGGATGCCCCCTCCGACAGAGCTCCGGAATAGGCCCCAAGATGGGATCTCGTGGATATAGAAGGTTGTGGCGGTGGAATTAGGTTTTTGGCTCCGTATCTGATCGTTTGGGGGTACGTAGGTATATATAGGAGGAAGGAGTACGTCGGTGGAGCAGCAGGGGCCCCACGAGGGTGGAGGACACGCCTAGGGGGGTAGGTGCGCCCCCTACCTCGTGGCTTCCTCCTTTGTTTCTTGACGTAGGGTCCAAGTATCCTGGATCATGTTCGGTGAGAAAATCACGTTCCCGAAGGTTTCATTCTGTTTGGACTCCATTTGATATTCCTTTTCTTTGAAACCCTAAAATAGGAAAAAAGAACAATTCTGGGCTGGGCCTCCGGTTAATAGGTTAGTCCCAAAAATAATATAAAAGTGGATAATAAAGCCCAATAATGTCCAAAACAGTACATAATATAGCATGGAGCAATCAAAAATTATAGATACGTTGGAGACGTATCACGATGCAGCAAAGTAGCATAAGTATTTCCCTCAGCTTTTGAGAACCAAGGTATCAATCTAGTAGGAGGCTACGCACGAGTCCCTCGCACCTGCACAAAACAAATAAATCCTTGCAACCAACGCGATAAGGGGTTGTCAATCCCTACACGGTCACTTACGAGAGTGAGATCTGATAGATATGATAAGATAATATTTTTGGTATTTTTATGATAAAGAAGCAAAGTAAAATAAAAGGCAATGAAAATAACTAAGTATTGGAAGATTTAATATGATGAAGATAGACCCGGGGGCCATAGGTTTCACTAGTGGCTTCTCTCAAGAGCATAAGTATTTTACGGTGGGTGAACGAATTACTGTCGAGAAATTGATAGAAAAGCGAATAATTATGAGAATATCTAGGCATGATCATGTATATAGGCATCACGTCCGTGACAAGTAGACCGACTCCTGCCTGCATCTACTACTATTACTCCACACATCGACCGCTATCCAGCATGCATTTAGAGTGTTAAGTTCATAAGAACAGAGTAACGCCTTAAGGAATATGACATGATGTAGAGGGATAAATTCATGCAATATGATAAAAAAAACCCATCTTGTTATCCTCGATGGCAACAATACAACACGTGCCTTGCTGCCCCTACTGTCACTGGGAAAGGACAGCGCAAGATTGGAACCAAAGCTAAGCACTTCTCCCATTACAAGAAAGATGAATCTAGTAGGCCAAACCAAACTGATAAGTCGAAGAGACTTGCAAATATAACCAATCATACATAAAAGAATTCAGAGAAGATTCAAATATTGTTCATAGATAAACTTGATCATAAACCCACAATTCATCGGTCTCAACAAACACACCGCAAAACAAGATTACATCGAATAAATCTCCACAAGAGAGGGGGAGAACTTTGTATTGAGATCGAAAAAGAGAGAAGAAGCCATCTAGCTAATAACTATGGACCCGTAGGTCTGAGGTAAACTACTCACACTTCATCAGAGAGGCTATGGTGTTGATGTAGAAGCCCTCCATGATCGATGCCCCCTCTGGCGGAGCTCCGGAATAGGCCCCAAGATGGGATCTCATGGATACAGAAAGTTACGGCGGTGGAATTAGGGTTTTGGCTCCATATCTGATCGTTTGGGGGTACGTAGGTATATATAGGAGGAAGAAGTACGTCGATGGAGCAAAAGGGGGCCCATGAGGGTGGAGGGCGCACCTAGGAGGGGGGGTAGGTGTGCCCCCCTACCTCGTGGCCTCCCTATTGGTTGCTTGACGTAGGGTCCAAGTCTCCTGGATCATGTTTAGTGAGAAAATCACGTTCCCGAAGGTTTCATTCCGTTTGGACTCCGTTTGATATTCCTTTTCTTTGAAACCCTAAATAGGCAAAAAAACAGCAATTCTGGGCTGGGCCTCCAGTTAATAGGTTAGTCCCAAAAATAATATAAAAGTGGATAATAAAGCCGAATAATGTCCAAAACAGTACATAATATAGCATGGAGCAATCAAAAATTATAGATACGTTGGAGACGTATCACGATGCAGCAAAGTATCATAAGTATTTCCCTCAGCTTTTGAGAACCAAGGTATCAATCCAGTAGGAGGCTACGCGCGAGTCCCTCGCACCTGCACAAAACAAATAAATCCTCGCAACCAACGCGATAAGGGGTTGTCAATCCCTACACGGTCACTTACGAGAGTGAGATCTGATAGATATGATAAGATAATATTTTAGGTATTTTTATGATAAAGAAGCAATGTAAAATAAAAGGCAATGAAAATAACTAAGTATTGGAAGATTTAATATGATGAAGATAGACCCGGGGGCCATAGGTTTCACTAGTGGCTTCTCTCAAGAGCATAAGTATTTTACAGTTGGTGAACGAATTAATGTCGAGAAATTGATAGAAAAGCGAATAATTATGAGAATATCTAGGCATGATCATGTATATAGGCATCACGTCCGCGACAAGTAGACCGACTCCTGCCTGCATCTACTACTATTACTCCACACATCGACCGCTATCCAGCATGCATCTAGAGTATTAAGTTCATAAGAATAGAGTGACGCCTTAAGCAATATGACATGATGTAGAGGGATAAATTCATGCAATATGATAAAAAAACCCATCTTGTTATCCTCGATGGCAACAATACAATACGTGCCTTGCTGCCCCTACTGTCACTGGGAAAGGACAGCGCAAGATTGAAACCAAAGCTAAGCACTTCTCCCATTACAAAAAAGATGAATCTAGTAGGCCAAACCAAACTGATAAGTTGAAGAGACTTGCAAAGATAACCAATCATACATAAAAGAATTCAGAGAAGATTCAGATATTGTTCATAGATAAACTTGATCATAAACCCACAATTCATCGGTCTCAACAAACACACTGCAAAACAAGATTACATCGAATAAATCTCCACAAGAGAGGGGGAGAACTTTGTATTGAGATCCAAAAAGAGAGAAGAAGCCATCTAGCTAATAACTATGGACCCGTAGGTCTGAGGTAAACTACTCACACTTCATCGGAGAGGCTATGGTGTTGATGTAGAAGCCCTCCGTGATCGATGCCCCCTTTGGCAGAGCTCCGGAATAGGCCCCAAGATGGGATCTCGTGGATACAGAAAGTTACGGCGGTGGAATTAGGGTTTTGGCTCCGTATCTAATCGTTTGGGGGCACGTAGGTATATATAGGAGGAAGAAGTACGTCGGTGGAGCAACAGGGGGCCCATGAGGGTGGAGGGCGCGCCTGGGAGGGGGGTAGGTGTGCCCCCCTACCTCGTGGCCTCCCTATTGGTTGCTTGACGTAGGGTCCATGTCTCCTGGATCATGTTCAGTGAGAAAATCACGTTCCCGAAGGTTTCATTCCGTTTGGACTCCGTTTGATATTCCTTTTCTTTGAAACCCTAAAATAGGCAAAAAAAACAGCAATTCTGGGCTGGGCCTCCGGTTAATAGGTTAGTCCCAAAAATAATATAAAAGTGTATAATAAAGCCCAATAATGTCCAAAACAATAGATAATATAGCATGGAGCAATCAAAAATTATAGATACGTTGGAGACGTATCAGGCGGCGACGTTCATGGTAGCGGCAGCGTGCTGCGAGAGAGAGAGCTAGGTTCAGGGAGGGAGAGACAGGGAGAAGAAGAAGAGGGGCGGCGGTGTAGCAGGACTGGAGGAACTCCGGTGAGGAAGATCACCGGCGGGGCGGGCTCGCCGGTGCGGCACTCGGGACCTCCTCCCGATCCAGATCCGATCGAGGGGAGCCCTTCTCCTGGCGGCTGCGAGCAAAGGCTCTGGCCCGGGCGGGCCTTGGTTGCGGGCCGTAGGGCTGGTGGAGGCGCTGGGCGCGACGTGGCAGCGCCTAGTTGGCTGCGCGCGTCGCCGGCGGCGGGGCTGGCCGATGGGGGAGCGACAAGGGGTGGGGGGGGTGCGGCCGGGCGGAAATGGAGGTGGGCGGCGGCTGGATGATGATTGGGGCACGTATTTCAAGGAGGAGGAAGGAGAAGGCCAAAAATGGCATGTGGGTGAGCTTAAATAGGGTAGGGGCTAGGGTTTGATGGGTTTGAGGCCGATTGGGACCATCCGATCGCAATCGAACGGTTCCGGTCGGAGGGGAGGTTTAGTGGGCTGGATTAGTGGGCTGTGAAGAAGGGTTGGATTGAGAGGAAATAGGATGAATGTAGCCCGGCGGCCGTTTCTGGAGACCGACAACGTCCGACGATAGACTGGCTATACTGCCGCTATAGTTATCCGTTGGGGCATCAAACGAACTCCGAATGCGATGAAACTTGGCAGGCGACCTACTGACAACAAAACAACACCGCAAGCCAACTTGCAACCCATTCCTAGAACATTTTTCAGCCACTTATAAAATAATATTTCAGATGTGCCGCGGCTCGTGCAAGTGTGTCTGGGCTCAGAATGGACAACAGAGAAAACTGGGGGAACCCGGACGGATGCAAGTTTCGAAAACAGGATGGTGCAATCCACATGATGACATGGCAAGATGCAACACGCAAGCAAATGACAAGGCAACAACAGCGAATAACTGGAAGACACCTGGCGCAACGGTCTTGGGGCGTCACAACACTCCACCACTACAAGAGGATCTCGACCCAAGATCCTAGGGATGGCACCAGAGAGAAACGGAAGAGGAAGAGAAGAGGTAAAACTAAGTTGCTTCTTGTACAAACGAGTGAAACCAATGAACCTTTAGAGGTTGAAAACTTGAATGAAAGAATACAATGGAGATGAACGAAGTTGAAAACACTCCGTTAGAAAAGAGGAACAAGGAACATTACTAGAACCTTGTAGGGTTGAAATACATAAGAAAGGGTTGCAATGGACAAGAAGTACATGCAAGCACTCCGGTAGAAATGAGATGTACAAGGAGCGATAAGGATCAATTACGACAACACTCCAGTTGGAAATGGAAGGTAAAGAATATGAGCTTGGCAAAATGAAAGCACTTGGATGAGACTCCGGTTAGAAGAGGAATGATAGCCACAACACTTCGGTTAAAACAAGATAGAGAAGGAAAAAATAATGATATAATTTGGACAGCACTCTGACTATAAATGGAAGGAATTGAAAATGAATTTTAGGAGATGGGATGATACTTGATGAAATCAACAACACACTGGCTCCGAATCTATTGAACGAATGGCACAAGGGGTAAGAAAAACTTCAGACAACACTCCTGTTGAAAAGAGAGGAAAAACTAGATAAGATGAGAGAACTTGAATGAAGGACACGACACTCCGGTTGAATGGATAGACAAAGGAAAGAGCATGATCTTGGCAAAACGAGATGATAGGACGAAGAGAGCAACATCACAAAGCCTCCGGAAGAAAGAATAGAAGATGGATCATTGGAATAACAGAATGGAGAAGAAAATGACAACTTCTACCATAATTGAGCTTGGAAAACACCCTTCCAAGAAAATTATAACAGAGTTGTTGGAAAACCAACAACGAAACGAATAAGCTTGTAGTGGGCTTATGGAAAACTTCTCAAAATTGAGGCGAAATTCTGCCACTACGAAAACAATAGATTGAATTGACATCAACAAGGAGATAAGAAGCTTATTTCACCAGGAGGATAAATGAAGAACTTGGGTCATTTATAAACACCATAAATAGCAACAATCCTTAGGGAAAGCTTTAGGTGAAACATAACCCAAGGTAACTCCAACGACGAGATTGATATGATTGAAAAGATGTCCTGAATGAATTGAAAATGATGGATTTAAGATATGTCACTCCTAAAAACTTGTGAATCATGAAACACGAAGGGAAATTATCAATAATGACATAACACCACCTCAAAAGATGAGATATGAAAGAACTGCAATTTCGGAATGCAAGATTAAGAATGCTTGAACTACTCAAAAAAAGACATGTGTTGAACACCATGTTTAATTTTGAGTATAGCTTGGCAGATCTTTACTCCGAGAGAAATCTTGAAGAACAATTGAAGAATGAAAGAAAGCCTTGACGAACCACCAAGTTGAGCCATCGTGAGAACTCCAGTAATAAAAGGATTATCAAAAGAAGTGAAGGATGAAAAGAATAAGATTGAAGCCTTGCAATGATTTAGATGGATCTTCGTGATGATGAGAGATTGGATCTCCGGGAAAAGAAAAGATGAAACAATTGAAACCGAGAATTACTTCATCGTGAACAAACTCTGGAAGAATGAATCAATCACTTGGATGAAACAAGAATAAGAATTATGTTATCCGCATCCCTCACCAATTCAATTGATGACAAGCAACGGATTTGGCATACTACTTATTCTCATAGAAAGGATTAAGAGAGATATAGCGCAAACTTGAGAAAGGTCTTCAACGAACCACCGGTAGGATTGGAAAGAACGAATGAATCTGTATGATAACGAAGGAAGAGAACTCTTGAACGAACCACCGTAAGAATTGAACAAGAAAGTAGCAAAGGCACAATTCACGGGGAACAATATGAAGAACGAATGAAGATACTTGAGGGGATTTAGATACAAGTGAACGAAGAGATCCCGAGTTGATTAGGGAATACTTGAACGATGCATCGGTAAGATTTGGAGAACGAGAGCTGAAAGTTGGAATGAATAATTCTGAGATGACGGGCTCCGGAGTTGAATTGCTCTGTATGGGTGAAAAGAATTCTCACAGTCGAAACCAATTATGAGAGGATGGCATCAAGCTATAGCTATGAATCTTTGGAAGAACGGGTAAGAATTTAAGAGGAACTCTTCTTTGCTCTTCAAAATTCGAGAATGATGATGAGAAACACCACCTTGAGTTGTTGAGGCACTCCGGAATGGAAATTAGAAAGGTTGAACCAATGATGAAAAGAATGTGAAAGATCTTGGAGAGGAATTTGACTGATGATAACTCATTCTTACGTCAAACTTGGAAAGTGAATTTGAGAGTGATTCCGAGAAAATTAGAAGAGTCAGGTAAGATCTTGGGAAAGACCCGTGGGTTAGGGCCCACTAAAAAGAAACACCTTCGAACGATTACTTAAAAGGGAGATTTCACCGGTTGATTTAAATGGCTTGAATGAGCTAACATCCTCAAAAGAACTTGAGCGAATTGATAATGGAAACTTGAATCTTCTGAGATATCTTCGGCACTCCGGAACAATTGAATAGCGAGAAATGGATGATTAAGAGGCGCACCGGCATGAGAAAACATTTGAAACGAGGAAAGGATATGATCGTCAAAGCTTGAATTGAATCCACCGGAGAAAAAAAGAATGAAGAATGATGAACTTGAAGCTCCGTTAGAATATTCCTGAGAATCACCGGATAAGAACATTGATGGAAAAGAATGGAGAGGATTCCCATCAATAAGATGGATACTTGAATAAGAAATCCGAGTCCTTGAAGAAAAAGGGTGGGAGGGCGGGAAATCAAAGGAAACTTGGGGACGGATAAAACAAACACCGTTGAGAAGACTTTGAGTTGATCTTGCGGATGAGAAAAAATGATAGGATCATCTTGAAGAGAATCACACCGGTTGGAAAGAATTGACATGACAACCTCGATCATCAAGAAGGATTGGTATTCACATAGAAATATGAGAGAACCTCTTAGGAAAGGTATGGAATCCACATCTGACTTCGAAGCAACTCGAATACCACAAACCAAAACAAAAACAAAGGATTTGCTTAGGAGATAAGCCGGAAACAAACATATGGTAGATCCCATATTGTATCATGTGTTTGTTGGAAAGACATCCTACGATATACTTGAATTCCCACATAAACTCCCGAAACTTTCTGGTTATGCAATCAGGTGTTGGGGATACAGGGGAAGCATAATATCTCACCCAAACTAACAATATCTACATCCAGCTGTATCCATCCTTCAACACATAACCAAGAAACCTTCGGAAATAGTTTACCTCAACCTTCAAAAGCATCTGTTATACGAGTTATGGCAATACTCCTGAACTCTCGCCCCAGTACTGGGTGGCGTCGAGGTTATCTCACCAACAACTGCATAAAAGAGATTTTTGATGTCTGCAAACTCAGGTATTCCAGAACTGCAACAATAAAATTGTGATGACAATACCTCGGAGCTCAACTCCCCGGGACACTCCCACAACCCCTAAATGTCAGGAGGCACCAAGAACAATGTTCTCGTCACAAGACTATCGGAATGATTCCAAGATACCCCCGTGATCCTAATTTTTTTAGCGAAATTTGAGGAGAGAAGAGTCAAAACTTCTACGTCAGGAGGCCTCACTAGAGCGACGAATGGACTGAGGAGTAAAAAGAATCCTTCTCTCTGATATATATAATCCTAAGACTCAAAACATTTTGTTCTAGACTCAACAATGTTAGTGATTCGATCAAGCAGGGGGCTCCTAAGTCGGGGAAGGCTCTGATTACCAACTTGTAACACCCACGATGCGGTTATATCTCCCACGTGTCGGGCCACGGCTTACAGGCATAGCCGCATGGTAGGTTCGTCGCAAGAGGGGTAATCTTCACACATCCCATGTACTGAATAAGAACGGGATAAAGAGTTGGCTTACAATCGCCACTTCACACAAATACAAGTTAAACATACATCATCCAGAATACAATCAAGGTCCGACTACGGAACCAAAATAATAGAAGACAACCCCAAATGCTAGATCCCCAATCATCCCAAATGGGCTCCACTACCGATCAACCGGAAACAAAAACAACACAACGAACAAGATCTTCATCGAGCTCCCACTTGAGCTCAGTTGCGTCATCTGCACTGGTATCATTGGCACCTGCAATTGTTTGGAAGTATCTATGAGTCACGAGGACTCAGCAATATCACACCTGCGAGATCAAGACTACTTAAGCTTATGTGTAGGATAGGGCAATGAGGTGGAGCTGTGCAAGCACTAAGCATATATGGTGGCTAACTTACGCAAATAAGAGCGAGAAGATAAGCAATGCAACGGTCGTGAACTAGAAGTGATCAAGAAGTTATCCTGAATCTACTTACGTTCAAGCATAACACAAGAACCATGTTCACTTCCCGGACTCCGCCGAGAAGAGACCATCACGGCTACACACGCGGTTGATTCATTTTAATTAAGTTAAGTGTCAAGTTCTCAACAACCAGATAATAACAAATTCCCATCTGCCACATAACCGCGGGCACGGCTTTCGAAAGTTCAAAACCCTGCAGGGGTGTCCCAACTTAGCCCATCACAAGATCTCACGGTCAACATAGGATATTCCTTCTCCTAGGAAGACCCGATGAGACTTGGAATCCCGGTTACAAGACATTTCGAGAATGGTAAAACAAGACCAGGAAAGCCGCCCGATGTGCCGACAATTCCGATAGGAGCTACACATATCTCATTCTCAGGGCAACACCGGATAGGACAATCTACGAGTAAAACCAGCCCTCGAGTTGCCCCGAGGTGGCCCCATAGGCTGCCCGGTTCAGACCAACACTTAGACAAGCACTGGCCGGGGGGTTAAAATAAAGATGACCCTCAGGTTGGCCGACCCAAGGGAAGGGTAATAGGTTGTTAGGAAAATGTAAAACCAAGGTTGGGCCTTGCTGGAGGAGTTTTATTCAAAGCGAACTGTCAAGGGGTTCCCATAACACCCAACCGTGTAAGGAACGCAAAATCAAGGAACATAACACCGGTATGACGGAAACTAGGGCGGCAAGAGTGGAACAAAACACCAGTCATAAGGCCGAGCCTTCCACCCTTTACCAAGTATATAGATGCATTAATTAAATAATTGATATTGTGATATCCCAAAATATCCATGTTCCAACATGGAACAAACTTGAGCTTCACCTGCAACTAACAACACTATAAGAGGGTCTGAGCAAAAGCGGTAACATAGCCAAACAACGGTTTGCTAGGAAAAGTGGGTTAGAGGCTTGACATGGCAATATGGGAGGCATGATATAGCAAGTGGTAGGTATCGCGACATAGCAATAGAGAGAGCAACTAGCAAGCAAAGATAGAAGTGATTTCAAGGGTATGGTCATCTTGCCTGAGATCCCACAAGGAAGAAGAATGAGTCCATGAAGAAGACAAACGGACGTAGTCGAATGAATCCTCACAAACACGATGTTATCGGAACTAACCCAAAGAAGCAACACCGGAAAGAAGCAAACAACATGGTAAACAGCCATCACATGAACATGGCATGATGCACAACCAAGTATGATGCATGTCCGGTTTAATGAGGCATGGCATGACAAAGTGCACAAACAAAACTACAAGTTAAGTGGAGCTCAATATGCAACGAGTTGCAAATTGACGGAACACCACATCAATTATTTAGTTCTCTCCCGTTTAAGTACTCAACAAAATTAAATGTTGGTTAGAATGGCAAGGGGTGAAGCATAAGAAAGCTACCTATGTAGACAAGTTTAAATGAGGCCGGAACAACAAACAACAATTCCAGAAAATCCTCATATGCATATATTAGGTTTGGTACTGCTCTGCCCTAAACCATATTTTAGAGTTGTGAAACATGCAAGATGAGTGCACCATGTTAAAGTAGGCATTTTCTACCCCATTTACACATATAGTTTATTTAAAACCGAGCTACGGTTATTTAGTTATGAATTAAATCATTTTAGCATGGCAATATAGCAAAACAAAGCAAACAACAAGTTTAAACATTTTTAACATGCATGAAAGTGGCATATTATTAATCTACACAAAATTCTAAGCACTTTTCATATATAAAACATTTTAAACCGATGCACGGTTTGTGAGTTATTAAATGCATGATCTAGGGGGACTTTTCTGTTAAACTGGCACTCCCTAGAAATATAGGAAAAACTTTCTATGGAAAAAAACATGATGGGCCGGATGTTCTCTCATCATGGGCCTTGCCCGAAACTATGGAGAGGTGCCAGGAGGGGCGTGCTTGGCTGGCGCGGTGCAGCAGAGGAGCGGCTGGGCCTTGGGCCGTGGAGAGGATGGACCGGCTCGAGCCGCGGCCCACGCACGCATGACGTGGGCGGGCGGGCGGCCGGGTCGAGCGGTTGCTCACGGCGGCGGCTTGCAGCGCTCGCCGGTGTGAAGGAGGCGGCAGGGTGACGTGGAGGAGGCCGGGGACGCGGGAATGGGCTGATCCGGCGATGGGGATCTCGGATCCGGCCGAAGGACGGGTTGGTGACGCGGCAACGACGACGACTGTGAGCACGGCGGCGACGTTCATGGCGGCAGCGGCGTGCTCCGAGAGAGAGAGAGAGAGAGAGAGAGAGAGAGAGAGAGAGAGCTAGGTTCAGGGAGGGAGAGACAGGGAGAAGAAGAAGAGGGGCGGCGGTGTAGCAGGACTGGAGGAACTCCGATAAGGAAGATCGCCGGCGGGACGGGCTCACCGGCGCGGCACTTGGGACCTCCTCCCGATCCAGATCCGATCGAGGGGAGCCCTGCTCCTGGTGGCTGCGTGCAAAGGCTCTGGCCCGGGCGGGCCTCGGTTGGGCCAGGCGGGCTGCGATGGTGGTGGAGGCGCTGGGCGCGACGTGGCAGCGCCTAGTTGGCTGCGCACGTCCCCGGACGCGGGGCTTAAGGGCCCGACAAGTGGCGGTGGGTGTGCGGCCGGTGCGGAAATGGAGGTGGGCAGTGGCTGGATGATGATTGGGGGCATGGATTTCAAGAAGGAGGAAGGAGAAGGCCAAAAATGGCATGTGGGTGAGCTTAAATAGGGTAGGGGCTAGGGTTTGATGGGTTTGAGGCCGATTTGGACCATCCGATCACAATCGAACGGTTCCGGTCGGAGGGGAGGTTTAGTGGGCTGGATTAGTGGGTTGTGGAGAAGGGTTGGACTGAGAGGAAAGAGGATGAATGTAGCCCGGCGACCGTTTCCGGGGACCGAAAACGTCCGACGATAGACCGGCTATACTGCCGCTATAGTTATCCGTTGGGGCATCAAATGAACTCCGAATGCGATGAAACTTAGCAGGCGACCTACTAACAACAAAGAAACACCGCATGCCAACTTTCAACCCATTCCGAGAACATTTTTCGGCTACTTATAAAATAATATTTCGGACGTGCCGCAGGCGCGTGCAAGTGTGTCTAGGCTCAGAACGGATAACAGAGAGAACTGGGGGAACCCGGACGGATGCAAGTTTTGGAAACATGATGATGCAATGCACATGATGACATGGCAAGATGCAACACGCAAGCAAATGACAAGGCAACAACAGCGAATAACTGGAATATACCTGGCGCAACGATCTCGGGGCGTCACCGCTACTCTGTTATAAATCCTTCGAGTACTGTGTGTGTCAGCATTACCGATCCAGGGATGACACTGAAACACGGAGGCTTGACCGTTTGAGGTCAGGTCGCTACAATAGAGTTGATATGATAACTGTAGTAAGTGCTATGGTAGAATATGAGTAGGCCCTGTCATATCTATTTTCCTCTCATTGTTACATGATGTTTGAGCCATGATATATTGCTAGAATATGAAAGCCATTGGCTTATTTTTTTTAACTTGGGGTATGATTATGACCACGGCATTGCAATTCTCTGTCTATGATATGTGTCACTGTTATAATAATCTTAATTCCGCACATACTCTGAACATGATTGTTTATTTTTGTCCTTTTGGCCTCCAATTTGAATTCTTCCAACTGACGCAAATGCACTGGCCTTCATGATTCCAGGACCTGGAATCATACCAGTCGATGGGTGGTGGTTTATCGCTCGTTCAGCTGACGGTGGTCATTTGATGCTCATTTGCATGTACCAAATTGACCAAACCATTTCATCAAACCACATGCAATACAATGCCTGGGGCGTTCGTGACATTGATGGCTATGGCTGCTTCGTGTTCGAGAAATATCCCAGCTCCGTTGGGACAGGCGTATTCAACTGCAGGCGGGTTTACAGCCTCGGCAACCACTCCATGTTCCTCGGGCTCAATTATCTGATCATCCAACCAATCATCGATCATATCACCGGCGATGATTACTGTGCTATGCAACTTCCATTCACCAGGGGGGACTGTGTTTACACATCATACCATGGGTTTCATGAATCACCATATCCAGAGATTCATCCACACAGCTTGTTGTCAGATAATCTTCAGTGTGTGAAAGGCATCAAGCTTCCATGCGATGTATGGCTTTTGCAAACCCGACATGCGGCGATGTGGTTCATGCCAACAGCAAATATGCACAACTTGATTCGTACTGATATGTAGACTAAGCCATGTATTCTGCTGCTGTAGCCCGACCCTCTTTTGTTGGATATTATGTACTGTTGTTAGTTTGAAGCACTCCTCTGGTTTGAAGGATAGATACCTTCCTGGGATCAAGTGCATCCTAACTCACCTGCGCAGGATGTACTGATAATGATGATGGAGATGCTGTGCACTATATATATATATATCACTTAGACTTCAAGTGCGTAATTGTTAGTTAAACCTATGGTTAAAATGTGACACTAAATACGACTAGTAAGTAGTACAATAGCAGTACTAGTATACGTCAGTCAAATTATTCATCATGTCCACACATTGAATTGACGTGACAACACGCTGCGCGTGAGGTGACACAAGAATCCCGGTGGCGTGTTCGGGTATTCTGGACTTCAGATTTGGAGTACCACTTATCTTTCGAAATCTTTCATCATTCACTTAAAATAGTCGATTGATCATACATTGAGTACCATATAACTGGAATTAACCCATGCAAGTCGAAGAAGTATTGGTCGGTGCTGCCGGCTGGCGTCAAGTTCGATCCCACGGATCAGGAGCTGGTCGAGCACCTTGAGGCCAAAGTGAGTGCTGACAGCGCGAGATCTCACCCTCTCATCGATTTGTTCATACCAACCATCGACAGCGAGCACGACATATGCTACACCCATCCTGAGAAACTTCCAGGTAAGACACCGATCGGCCGTCTACTTGCACAAACATATTCCTTTGTTTATAGCTCTATTTTTCTTTTTAGACGCATACCTGGTGAAGCAATTACAATTTTACAGTTAATAAAAAGTGAAACAAGTGACTGCAACATGCCAAAGATGTTATGAAAATGCCAACTACATACACTAAAACCTGTATCCGACAATACTGCAGGTATCACAGTGAGTGGCCTAAGCAAGCATTTCTTCCAGTGCAATTTCAGGGCGTTCAAAAGGGGCACGTGGACGCATCGCAAGATACAGTTGGAGTGCGGCATGCACGCGATGTGGCACACCACCGGCAATACCTTGCTGGTGATGGTCAATGGCCGGTAGACGGGTAGCAAAAAGGTTCTAGTGTTGCACACCAACAAGAACTTCGACCAGCAGAGGACCAACTGGGTGATGCACCAGTACCACCTCAGGGACCTGGAGTAAGCGAAGGAGCGGGAGCTGGTCCTCTGCAAGATTTTCTACCAAACGAGAACACTAGGGCCAAGAGTAAAAAGATTATAAGTTAGTTTGGTATTGGTACTTGTACTACCTTGTTGTCCACAAGTTGGTATTGTTGTTAACGATGTTTTGGTATGAACTTGGCCTTTTCTTACAACCATCATGCCGAGGGTCGACGTGGACATAAAGCTGAATCATTTGTTTCGAAACGAATTTTTAGGCACCTGATTTTTATTTGATGGGTAGCATAAGCACCTGCCGTTCGAATTACCAGTTCTCCATTTTTTTGAAACAAGTGCATGCTCTTATTATCACGATGAAAAAACAATATCCCTGCTGCATCCTAGTTATCAGTCTGTACTTGCAGAATTCTCTCGTTTATTGAGCACGTATATTGTTTTTTCAGGTCGAGCAAGTTTCAACTGGGCTGTAGACTGCCCAAGCTTGGTTTTGTTTTTAACAGGACCAGCCCATGACGACAACGAGGCACGAAGATCCAACAGGTATCTACTGGCCTTTGGCCTGCCAGCGTTAGTTATATTTTGTCTTACAACATCCGCAGACACTTTTTTTACTGAATCAAACACACAGCCCAGTTCTATTTTCCTCTTGAAACGCATGTCCTACATCTGTTTTCTAATCTCTACCTATAATTTTACTAGTTCATATACATGTATCATTATATTGAAAATACATAAAATTCCCTTTTCATATTTACATCCTTATTTTTTTCCCTCCCAGCGCTGATTTTTTTTACCACTGGTTTTCCCTTAAACCAACTCAATTGTCCCACGTCTTATTTGCTTACAAAAACAAAATGTTTTTTTGGAAAATCAATAAGTTCTTAAAAAAATGTTTATCATTTCGGGATTACAAAAGTTCGGACTCCACCGAAATATGCAAAATAAGGTTGAACTTTTTGACCGTGGTCCTCGGCAGAAAATGGGCTGTAATAAATTACTTAAGAATTAGCAAATGGGCTGCAAATTATTAAAAAAATAGCAAATGGGCTCTATGTTGTCTGCCACAGATTTGGAGGCTGACTTATGGGCCTACTAAGTTCATGCGTACACTAGGTTTATCAAAAAAGAAACTTAGTCAACAATCGACTCTACCAGCGTCAGACTGTTAGATGTCAATCTAACGGCAATCGTGCTTCTTCAGTCTCTAATCTTCCTGCCGCAGCCGCCCAAACCAGCGCCATCGAAACCGCCTGCTTTTGCTTCCCGTGGCCGGCTGTGCTACCGGGCAGGCCTCATGGACCCATCATATACTCGCATCCCTGGCCTGTCTATCCCTCTACTCACCCACACCTCCTGTTATTTTCCGGCGATGGCAGCCGAACCAGTCAACCCTCGTACTCTCCACCGCGTGGGCAGCCACTACCGTGTCTTCCCCAGCTCTGTGTCGTTCCCTTCGTAGGCCTCGACGTCGTCCACCACACTAGTGCTCTCGGCGCGGCGTGGTTAACGTGGTCAACGAATGACATCCATCGGAAGTGGACTGTACGTGGAGAGGCTGACAGCTGGGTCCACGGCCGCACACAAGGAAATGCCTCCTTATTACGTGCAAATAATGATTCCTCCACCTGACATCTGGGACCCACCGGAAGGGCCTCTGTATTTCTCGAAAAAAACGTTCCCTCCGCTGACAGGTCGGACCCACCAACTATATCTTCGCATGCAAGGAAGTGCCTCCTTATTGCGCACAAAAAAATGAATACCCCCCTGCCAGCTGGGACCCACCATAGTGGGAGGCTGACTTGTGGGCCTACTAAGTTGACGGGGACGGAGGGCTTTGTCAACTTAGTCAATATGAACGATTCTAGCTCCAATGACCGTACCATGTCCATCCAACGGCCTTGGTGCTTCTTCAACCTCTGGTCTTCTTGCTCCAGCCACCCAGAGCAGCGTCGGTCGTGCCGCTTGCTCTTGCCTCCCATGGCCGGCTGTGCTGCCGCGGAGTCCTCACCGCCCCATACTACTCCCACCGCTGGCCAGGACATCTCTCCACTCACCCACACCCCTTGTTATTCTGCAGCGACGGCAGCCTCACACCGCAGCCGAACCAGTGAACCCTCGTACTCCTCTCCGCGTGGGCATCCACTGCCGCGTCTTCCCCGGCTCTGCGTTGTCCCCTTCCTAGGCCTCGCCGTCGTCCACCGCCTTGGTGCTCTCGGCGCGGTGTGGTCAATGTGGTCAACGACCGACTTCCATCGGAAGAGTACTGTAAGGGGAGAGGCTGACAGCTGGATCCACGGCCATAGCCCAGTTTTTTTGTGATTTGCCAAGTAAGTCGCTTTGTCAGGCCTTTTGGGCTACAAATCTTTCAAGACGAGGAGAGCTTCATTCGGCTGGCCGAGAAAATGGCCTATCAGTAATGAGAAATGGGTTGTACATTTCTAAAACACATCAAACCGGCAATTAGTTTCAAATTTCTTTTTTTCATTTCGAGATTTTAAATTGCATTGATTTTTATGTGTGGACAATTTGTTGGATTTTATATTGATATACATTTATTTTCAAAATCAGTTTGAATGTGACTCAAAATTTCGGGATTAAAAACAGTTTGGACCGCACCGAAATATGCAAAATTTCGTATAATTTTTTAACCGTGGCCACAATATGGGTTGTAATGCTAACAAAAAGAATATGGGCTCCAAAAAAACCTTAAGAATTAGCAAATGGACTGTAAATTATTAGAAATAATGGCAGATGGGTTGTATGATGTTTTCCACAGATTTGAGGCTTTCCTAAAAAAAGGTTGACGCACAAGCAGTGACTGTTGGATGTCCATCCAACGGCCGTCATGCTTCTTCAATCTCTGCTCTTCTTGCTCCAGACGCTCAAACCAGCGCCGATGGGACTGCCTGCTCCCTCCTTCCCGCGGACGGCTGTGCTGCCGTGCAGGCCTCACACCGTACTCCCATTGCTGGCCTAGCCATCCCTCTACTCACCCACACCTGCTGTTATTCTCCAGCGACGGCAGACGAACCAGTAAACCCTCGTATAGTCGTACTGCCCTTCGCGTGGGAAACAACTGTCGAGTCTTCTCTACCTCCGTGTCGTTCCCTTCCTAGGCCTCGCCGTCGTCCACCGCCCTGGTGCTCTCAGCGTGGCCTGGTCAATGTGGTCAACGTCCGACATGCATCTGAAGTGGACTGTACATGGAGAGGCTGACAGCTGGGTCCACGGCCGCATGCAAGGAAATGCCTCCTTATTACGTGCAAAATAATGATTCCTCCACCTGACATCTGGGACCCACCGAAAGGGCCTCTGTATTTTGCGAAAAAACGTTACCGCCGCTGACAACTTGGACCCACCAGCTATATCTTTGCACGCAAGGAAGTGCTTCCTTATTACACACAAAAAAATGAATACTCCCCCTGCTAGCTGGGACCCAGTATAGTTGCAGGCTGACTTGTGGGCCTACTAAGTTGACGGGGACGGAGGGCTTTGTCAACTTAGTCAATATGCACGATTCTAGCTCCAATGACCGTACAATGTCCATCCAACGGTCGTAGTGCTTCTTCAACCTCTGGTCTTCTTGCTCTAGCCGCCCAAACCAGTGCCGGTCGTGCCTCGTGCTCGTGCCTCCCGTGGCCAGCTGCGATGCGGTGGAGGCCTCACTGCCCCCTACTACCCCCACTGCTGGCCAGGCCATCCCTCTACTCACCCACGCCCCCTGTTATTCTGCGGCGACGACAGCCTCACACCGCAGCGAACTAGTGAACCCTCATACTCCTCTACGCATGGGCATCCACTGCCGCGTCTTCCCCGGCTCCGCGTTGTCCCCTTCCTAGGCCTCGCCGTTGTCCACCACCCTGGTGCTCTCGGCGCGGCGTGGTCAACGTGGTCAAGGAACGGCTTCCATCGACATGGACTATACATGGAGAGGCTGACAGCTGGGTCCACGGCCACAGCAAGGAAGTGCCTCCTTATTACACGCAAAATAATTATTCCTCCACCTGACAGCGGGGACCCACCGGACGGGCCATCGTATTTCGCGAAAAAACGTTTCCCCCTGACTGCTGGGACCCACTAGCTACATCTTCGCACGCAAGGAAGTGCGTCCGAGCAAAAAAATGATTCGCCCCACTAATTGCCGGGACCCACCACCTACATCTTCGCACGCAAGGAAGTGTCTGACAGTCGGGGCCCACATGGTCGAAGCGTTAGTAGCGTTGTCATTCTGGTCGCGAATGTGTACGTACATACTGGTCGATGTAGAGGCATGTGTATGTCGTAGTAGAGGCACGCACGTAGCATGTACACGTACGTACAGTGGCCAGTGTGCAAGAAAGAAAATACGGCCACATACGTACATACGGGCAGGGTCTCAAACGCCTACTCGCGCATACGTACGGCCAGGGCTCATGTACATGGCTGGGTCGGAACGGAGAAACAACGTCGTCGTCGTGTTCATGGGGAGCCAACCGACTGGGTCGGAACGGAATGCGTCGTCGTGTTCATCGGGAGGGCTTGGACGGAACAACCGATGGAAACGAGGCCTGGCATATCGCGGAACGGAGGAAACGGCCTTGTGTTCGACGGGCCACGTTTGAAACGGGATCCTGTTCATCAGGAGGGGTCTGGCGTACCGCAAAACGGAGGAAACGGACCTCCTACGGTCGAAATGGGGGTCCTGTTGATCGGGAGGGGTGTGGCGTACCGCAAAACGGAGGAAACGGACTTGTGTTGGAGCGCTACGATCGAAACGGGGGTCCTATTCATCGGGAGGGGTGTGTCATACCGCAAAATGGGACTCCACGGGATACTGTTCATCTCCACCGTCGACCCTCTCCAGCCTCCACAGGCTACTGTTCATCCACCGTCGACCTCCTCCAGCCTCCACCTGCGACTGTTCATCCACGGGCTCCTGTTCATCCAGCCTCCATTGCGCAATACTCCACCGGCTACTCTTCAACCAGCCCTCTCCACGGGCTCCTGTTCAACCACCCCTCCACGGGCTACTGTTCATCCAGCCCTCCACCGTCTACTGTTCATCCTGCCCTCCATGGGGTGGTCATATTCATCAAGCCCTCCACGGGGTCCTGTTCATCCAGCCCCAACCGACTCGATCGATCGGGGTCCTATTCATCCAGAGGCAACACCACAGGGTCCTGTTCATCCACCCCCACCGGGACTGTTCATCCACACCCCCAACAACGCTCACTGTTCATCCAGAGGCAACACCACGGGGTCCTATTCATCCACCCCCACCGAGAACTGTTCATCCAAACCCCCCCAGCAACGCTCACTGTTCATCCAGAGGCAGCATCGACCGGCTTCAGTTAGCAGCAGTAGCAAAGGAATCGCTCGATCGAGTTCAGTTAACACCCATCAATCATTCGCTCGGGTTCAGTAACGTGTAGCCTGCAGTACAATTGCTTGGGTTCAGTTAGAGCCCAACACCTCGCTCGGGTTCAGTTAGAGCCCAATGCCTCACACCCACGCGCGTGCGTATACAAGAGAAACGCGCATCGTTCGGCCCCGACCACCCACCATAACCGGGAACACCCTGATATTTTCCTCGCCCTCGCTTCTACCACGGTTTTTTCTGTCATGGACGGCCCAAAGAATGTCATGCAGCTGCGTCTCTGGCCCGCCCAGGATGAAAAGCCCATTTTCTGTCATGATTTTTTGTCATAGAAGTAGGACCCCACCACATCTATGATGATACCGTGTTTTGTCACAATTATTGTCATAGAAGTGTCATAAGTATGACAGAAAAAATTTTGTTCGGCCCAAAATGTCACGGTTGTGTCTTTTTTTTGTAGTGTTGCCGGGGTCCCGGCAGGTGGTCATCCCCGGCAAGGATCTTGCTGGGTGCCTTCATCTTCTGGTTCTTACCCAGTCTTGCAGGCCTCTGTTCATCACAAAGATCTGCAAGCCACCATGCAGGCACTCCCGGGCCTTGGAAGTTGTCGATGGCGTCATAATTCTTAGGCTCAAAGGTGGCGGTCTCAATGGTGTTAGGCAGGTTCCCCTAGTAAGGCTCTTGTCGGGGTAGCGTAGGTCATCCCCGGCAAGGCTCTTGCCGAGGGAAACCCATCTTGTCCCTTTGCTCTTCGCGCCTCTGGCTTCAGCGCTGCTCGGGTAGTCTTGTATATTAGCTTCCTCTTCCCCGCCAAGCATGGTCGCAGTTGTGGCTACAACTGCCCGTGCAGAAGTAAAGGGATACAAAAGGCCCCTACTTTTGTACACCGACAAGGGTGTTGTTCAAAGAAAATATTATCTATTTCATTTCTTTCATGCATATGTAAATCATTTTCATGGTCTAGCAAGTATTATTCTAAAGGATCAGTAGGTGGCACAACAATAGAATCAAGACCAATTAATTCATCCTTACTAGGAAATTCTTTTCATGATGGTTCCTACTAAACTTGGAAAAATTAAACTCATGAGACTCATCACCAAAGCTAACACCCACAGTTTGTTTCTGGCAATCTATCCTAGCATTAACTGTGTTCAAGAAAGGTCTACCAAAAATAATGGGACAAAAGTTATCTTGCGGAGTACCAAGAACAAGAAAATTAGTAGGATATTTTATTTTCCCACACAAGACTTCAACATCTCTAATAATCCCACAAGGTGATATGGTGTCTCTATTAGCAAGTTTAATAGTAACATCTATGTCTTCTAACTCCGTAGGTGCTATGTCTTCTCTAATCTCTTGATATAACTTGTAAGGAATAGCACTCACACTAGCACCCATGTCACATAAACCATGATAACAGTGATCTCCTATTTTAACTGAAATGACAGGCACACCAATGGCTGGTCTATGTTTATCTTTTTCATCAGGTTTGGAAATTCTAGCAGCTTCTTTGCAGAAGTAAATAACATGCCCATCCACATATTCTTCTAGGAGATCTTTAACCATAGCAATATTAGGTTCAACTCTAATTTGTTCATCTGGTTTAGGTGTTCTACCAGAGCATTTGTTAACCACAGTTGCGATTTTAGCATGTTTCTTTATCCAAACAGGAAAAGGGGGTTTCTCAATATAAGCAGTAGGAACAACTGGATCAACATTTTAGAGAATAGTTTCTTCTTTAACTGGTAGCGGTTCTTTAGTTTATTCTTTAATAGGTGAGTGATATTTAAGCCATTCCTCTTTAGGGAGTTCAACATGAGTAGCAAATGATTCACAAAAGGAGGCTACTATCTCAGAGTCAAGTCCATATTTAGTGCTAAACTTTTGAAAAGCATTGGTATCCATAAAAGATTTAACACAATCATACTTAAGTTTAATACCTGACTCTTTACCTTCATCGAGTTCCCAATCTTCAGAGTTGCGTTTAGTTCTTTCGAAAAGATCCCACCGAAATTCAATAGTCTTCTTCATAAATGAACCAGCACAAGAAGTATCAAGCATGGTTTAATCATTACGCGAAAGCCGAGCATAAAAGTTTTGAATAACAATTTCTCTTGAGAGATCATGATTGGGGCGTGAATATAACATTGACTTAAGCCACTCCCAAGCTAGAGCGATACTTTCTCCTTCACGAGGCCAAAAATTATATATATAATTCTGATCACGATGAACTAGATGCATAGGATAATATTTTGGTGAAACTCCAATTTTAAACAATGCCAATTCCATGATCCAATATCATCGCACAACCTATACCATGTTGATGCTTTTCCCTTAAAAGATAAAGGGAAAACCTTTTTCATCAGTTCATCCCTGGGCAAACCTGCAAGCTTAAACAATCCACAAATTTGTCCCACATGTATCAAGTGCATATCAGGATGTTCCGTTCCATCTCCTGCGTAAGGATTAGCTAGCAGTTGTTCTATTATAACTGAAGGAATTTCATATTCAATATTTTCAGTAGGTGTAGTAGGTTCAGGGGAAATTAATTGTGGTTTTGGACGAGTTGAAGATACCCCTAACAAAGCCCTCAAAGGATTGTTTTCCATAGTAACAAGTAACAATAAATTTCAGCACACTATATAAATGTTTCCTTACCAAATTCCACTTACCAGAGGTGCTTCACTCCCCGGCAACGGCGCCAGAAAATAGCCTTGAGGACCCACAAGTGTAGGGGATCAATTATAGCTCTTTAAGATAAGTAAGAGTGTCGAACCCAACGAGGAGCAGAAGGAAATAACAAGTAGTTTTCAGTAAGGTAGTGTCTGCAAGTGCTGAAATTGTAAGTAGCGAGTAGTTTGATGGCAAGGTAATTTGTAGCGAACAAGTAACGATAATTGTAACAAATGTCCAGCAAGGTAGCCCAATCCTTTTGAGGAAAATTACAGGACAAAATGGTTTCTTATAATGAGCAAAGCGTTCTTGAGGGTACACAGAAATTTCATCTAGTCACTTTCATCATATTGGTTTGATTTGTGTTCGCTACCTTGATAATTTGATATGTGGGTGGACCGGTGCTTAGGTGCTGTTCTTACTTGAACAAACCTCTTACTTATGATTAACCCTCCCGCAAGCATCCACAACTACGAGAAAAGTACTAAGAATAAATTCTAACCAAAGCATTAAACTCTAGGATCCAATCGGTCCCTTACAGAATAG
Source organism: Triticum urartu (assembly GCF_003073215.2). Taxonomy (NCBI): domain Eukaryota; kingdom Viridiplantae; phylum Streptophyta; class Magnoliopsida; order Poales; family Poaceae; genus Triticum; species Triticum urartu. The sequence goes on from NC_053028.1 coordinate 390,390,635, forward strand.
TGCATAAACTGGGGTTTAAGTTTCTGTCACTCTCGCAACCCACCATCTATTTACTACTCCACAATGCATTACCTTAGGCCCAAATATGGTTAAGTGTCATGTAGTCGATGTTCACATGACACCACTAAGGGAATCACAACATACATACTATCAAAATATCGAACATATATCAAATTCACATGATTACTTGCAACATGATTTCTCCCGTGACCTCAAGAACAAAAGTAACTACTAACAAACAACAAACATGCTCATGATCAGAGGGGTATTAATATGCATAATGGATCTGAACATATAATCTTCCACAGAATAAACCATATAGTAATCAACCACAAGATGTAATCAACACTACTAGTCACTCCCTAGCAACAATCTATAGTTCCGGTAACAACATTGCATACAAGAGATGAACTAGGGTTTGAGATGAGATGGTGCTGGTGAAGATATTGATGGAGATTGCCCTCCCCAAGATGGGAGAGTTGTTGGTGATGATGACAACGATGATTTCCCCCTCCGGGAGGGAAGTTCCCCCGGTGGAATCGCTCCGCTGGAGGGCAAAAGTGCTCATGCCCAAGTTCCACCTCAAGGCGGCGGCGCTTCATCTCGAAAGTCCTCTCCTTATTTTTTCTGGGTCAAAACCAGTTATATACTAGAAGATGGGCACCGTAGGTGGGCCGAGGAGGCCACAACCCACCAGGGCGCGCCAGGGGGCCCTGGTGCGCCCAGGTGGGTTGTGCCCTCCTGGTGGCTCCCCTCTGGTACTTATTGGCTCCAATATTTCTTCTATATTCCATAAAAAATCTCCGTGAAGTTTCAGCCCATTTGAAGTTGTGCAGAATAGGTGGCCTGACGTAGCTTTTTCAGGTCCAGATTTCCAATTGTCGGAATTCTCCCTCTTGGTGTGTTCCTTGTAAATTATGAGAGAAAAGGCATTAGAATTACTCCAAAAGGCATTATTATGGATAAAAGCATTATAAATAACAGCAAGGAAACATGATGCAAAATGGACGTATCATGAAGATGGCCGCCGGCGATGATTTCCCCCTCTAGCGGGGTGCCGGAACGGGGTCTAGATTGGTTTTTCGTGGCTACAGAGGCTTGCGGCGGCGAAACTTCTGATCTAGGGTTATTTCTGACGGTTTCTCTATTTATAGGATTTTTTTAGTGTTGGAATCACGCGAAGATGGGCCTCGAGGTGAGCATAACCCACTTGGGCGCGCCTGGGCCTCATGGCGCACCCCAGTGTCTTATGCTCACCTCCTTCACCTTCTGGTCCTCCCACAAAGCTGCTAGTGCCTCTTTTTTCCAAAAAATCATCAAAAAGTTTCATTGCAGTTGGAGAACTTTTATTTCTGCACAAAAAACAACACCAGGGTAGTTCTACTGAAAACATCATTAGTCCGAGTTTGTTCCATGCAAATCATACCAAAACCATATAAAATTGTTGTAAACATGGCATGAATACTTCATAAATTATAGATACATTGGAGACATATTAGCATTCCCAAGCTTAATTCCTGCTCATCCTCGAGTAGGTAAACGATAAAAGAAATAATTTATGAAGTGTGAATGCTTGCAAGGTGCATAAGTTTGATCAATGATAATTTCAATCACTTTTCCTAGCATCATAACATCAACTCTTTCTCATAAAAGTCATCATGATAAAGTAGCAAATTAAAGCGGATATTTTTTTGTGGAATGCTACCTATCATATTTATTGTATACTCTTTCTTTTGTAGCATGGACATTTGGACTTGAGTGATTCATAGCAATAGTCTATAATTTGACATGAAGACATCAATACTCAAGCATACTAACAAGCAACCATGTCTTTCAAAATATCAAAGCTAAAGAAAGCTAACCCTAGCCCATTATGCTCAATCATTTATTCATTCATGAAACACACTCGAATATTAGCTACATCCAATGCACAAGTATGATCGCAGTGCTCCCTAGTTGGTGCTTTATAAGAGAATATGGAGACTCAAAATAAAAATAAAAATTTTCATAAAAGTAAATAGATAGGCCCTTCATAGAGGGAAGTACAGATTTGTAGAGGTGCGAGAGCTCAAAGCTTAAATTGAGAGATAAAATATTTTGAGAGGCATACTTTTCCTGTGAACGAAAACGACCAAGTAATTCCCAACACTTTCCATGCTAGATATATCATAGGTCGTTCCCAGACATATAATAAAGTTGATTCCTTCTTCCACCATACTTTCACACTCCACGACTAGCCGGATCCATGGGAGCCGTCCATACCAACACTTTCTTAGGAATTTATTATTTGACAACATGAAGTAAATTTCTTTTTCATTTCGGGACTGGCATCCCTATTACCGCCATACTCTCGTGCAGTGACAAGTGAATAAACACTAATCTTGAGAATAACACATCTAGCATGGAAAATATTATCCACCCCTGCTGCTTCATGAGCAGTACAAGCACATAAAATGGAAATTCATTTTGAAAATTAGAGATGGCACATACAAGTTTACTTAGAACGGCACGGAAATACCGCATATAGGTAGGTATGGTGGACTCATGTGGCAAAACTGGGTTTAAGGATTTTGGATGCACAAGTAGTATTCCCACTTAATACAAATGGAGTCTAGCAAATAGATTGAGAAGCAACCAACCAAGAAACGAAAATTCACATATACAAGCATTGAGCATAACTAACACCGAATAATGCACCATAAGTAGGATGTAATTTCATTGCATAAGTATTGACTTTCGTGCTTGCACTAGGAATCACAAATCTTAACTCCAATATTCTTACTAAAGCATAATTACTGACCAACATGACTCACATATTATTATCTCCATATCGCAAAACTATTGCAAGGAATCAAACTTATCATGTCCTATGATCTACATGAAAGTTTTAACTATATCCTTCTTGAATATTCATCATATTAGGAACAATTTCATAGCTTGTGCAAATTGTCATCACTATTATAAACTCTCAAAATAATATAAGTGAAGCATGAGAGTGTTTGACAAACTACTCCAAAAAGATATAAGTGAAGATCAAGCGAGTAGTTAAGTAAATGGGGAGCTATTTGACGACTCTCTCTCATTTAAAAACTTTTAGATCTAAGTATTTTATTAAAATAGCAAGCAAAACAAAATAAAATGACATTCCAAGAATATCACACATCATGTGAAGAAGCAAAAAACTTAGGCTCAACCGAGGCTAACTGATAATTGTTGATGAAGAAAATGGGATGCCTACTGGGGCATCCCCAAGTTTAGATCCTTGAGACTTCTTGAAATATTATCTTGGGATGCCTTCGGCATCCCTAAGCTTGAGCTTTTGTTTCTCCTTAATTCCTTTTATATCACGGTTTCCCTAAATCTTAAAAACTTCATCCACAGAAAACTCAACAAGAACTCGTGAGATAAGTTAGTATAAATCAATGCATAACCTTATCATTCTCTACTGTAAAAAATCACTAAAATTAATATTTAACATTGCATACTAAATTCCTATGCATATTTAATATTCCTATCCTCAAATAGAATCATTAAACAAGCACAGATATGCAAACAATGCAAACATGACAGCAGTCTATCAAAACAGTACAATCTGTAAAGAATGCAAGAAGATTCATACTTCTTTGACTCCAAAAATTCTGAAAAATTACCAAACTGTAAAAAAATTGTTGTAGCTTATTGTTTACAAATTTCAAGATTTTATAACGTTCTGACTTTCCAGAAGAATTCAAACAATGATAGAAAACTTTCTATTTTTAAACAACAACATGTAGACTTCCAAAACAAGCATGGTAAAGGCTATACTTGACATTTTTATTGAAATAAAAGATACAAAACATTGTTATAAATAACGGAAATAAAATCCTACCAAAATAAAATGGTGCTCCTAGCAAACCTCATATCATGTGACGAATGAAAATATAGCTCCAAGTGAGGTTACCGATAATGTTGAAGACGAAAGAGGGGATGCCTTCCGGGGCATCCCCAATCTTAGTTGCTTGGATCTTCCTTGAATATTACCTTGGGGTGCCTTGTGCAGCCCCAATCTTAGGTTCTATCCACTCCTTATTCTCCTCATATCGATATCTCAGCCTAAACTTGAAAACTTCAATCACACAAAACTTAACGAAACTTCTTGAGATAGGTTAGTATGATAAAGACAAATCATTCACTTTGGTACTGCCAAGACAAGATTAATAATTGTTCTCACACAATGCATACTGTACCTAATCATTTACACAATTTATATTGAGAAATATAAGTAACAAAAACTAGGAAACAAGCAAACTATGCATTGAAAATAGAATCTGTCAAAAATAGAACAGTTTGTAATGATCTAGACAATGACCATATTTCTGCTACAAAAATTCTGAAAAATTAGGACAATGTGGGAAATTTGTATATCAATCAGCTGTAAAATATTCAAGAATTTATCACATTCTAGTAGCGCAGATCAATTCTGTTACTGGGCACAAAAGTTTCTGTTTTTGCACAGAATTAAATCAACTATCATCCACACTGTCCCAAAGGCTTTACTTGGCACTTCATTGCAACAAAATCTATAAAACATGATTACTACAGTAGCTTAACCATGTGAACACACAAAAACAGTAGGTAAAAGTGCTGGGTTGTTTCCCAACAAGCAATTTTCTTTAATGCCTTTTTAGCTAGGCATGATGATTTAAATGATGCTCACATAGAAGTAAAGAATTGAAACATAACGGGAGCATCATGAAACACATGGAAAGCACATTTAAGCCTAACCCACTTCCTATGCATAGGGATTTTGTGAGCAAATAATTCATGTGAACAAGAATCATCTAGCATAGGGAGGCAAAACAAGCAATACTTCAAAACTTTCAGCACATAGAGAGTAAACTTGAGATTATTGAGATATGTAAAATCATATTTTACTCTCTCGTAATAATTTTTAGTAGCATCATGAATGAATTCAACAATATAACTATCGCATGAAGCATTCTTTTCATGATCCGTAGCATAGAAATTTTACTACTCTCCACATAAGCAAATTTATTATCATGAATAGTAGTGGGAGCAAACTCAACAAAATAACTATCATGTGATTGAAAATTAAAATAATGATGAAAAGTTTCATGGTTATCACTATTCAATATAGCATACATGTCATCGCCATAATCATCATAGATAGCAACTTTTTAATCATGGTCAATTGAAACCTCTTCCAAAATAGTGGATTCATCACTAAATAAAGTCATGACCTCTCCAAATCCACCTCCATAATTATAACAATAAGATTCAACACCCTCCAAAATAGTGGGATCAATACTACCTAGAGTTGACACTCTTCCAAACCCACTTTCATCAATATAATCAACATAAATATGAGGCGTGCTTTCATCATAATAAAATTTCTCATCAAAACATGGGGGACTAAAAATATCATATTCATCAAATATAGCATTGATGACCCACAAGTATAGGGGATCTATCGTAGTCCTTTCAATAAGTAAGAGTGTCGAACCTAACGAGGAGTAGAAGGAAATGATAAGTGGTTTTCAGCAAGGTATTCCCTACAAGCATTGAAATTATTGGCAACAGATAGTTGTGTGATAAGATAATTCGTAACGGGTAACAAGTAACAAAAGTAACTAAGGTGCAGCACGTTGTCCCAATCCTTTTTGTAGCAAAGGACAAGCCTAGACAAACTCTTATAAAGCAAGCGCTCCTGAGGACACATGGGAATTACTGTCAAGCTAGTTTTCATCATGCTCATATGATTCACGTTCGTTACCTTTGATAATTTGATATGTGGGTGGACCGGTGCTTGGGTGCTGCCCTTCCTTGGACAAGACTCCCACTTATGATTAACCCCTCTCGCAATCATCCGCAACTACGAAAGAAGAATTAAGATAAATCTAACCATAGCATGAAACATATGGATCCAAATCAACCCCTTATGAAGCAACACATAAACTAGGGTTTAAGCTTCTATCACTCTAGCAACCATCATCTACTTGTTACTTCCCAATGCCTTCTCCTAGACCAAAATCATGGTGAAGTGTCATGTAGTCGATGTTCACATAACACCACTAGAGGAGAGACAACACACATCTCATCAAAATATTGAACGAATACCAAATTCACATGATTACTTATAACAAGACTTCTCCCATGTCCTCAGGAACAAACTTAACTACTCACAAAGCATATTCATGTTCATAATCAGAGGAGTATTAATTATCATTAAGGATCAAAACATATTATCTTCCACCAAATAAACCAACTAGCATCAACTACAAGGAGTAATGAACACTACTAGCAACCCACATGTACCAATCTGAGGTTGTGAGACAAAGATCGGATACAAGAGATGAACTAGGGTTTGAGAGGAGATGGTGCTGGTGAAGATGTGTATGGAGATTGACCCCCTCTCAATGAGAGGATCATTCACAATGACGATGGCGATTATTTCCCCCTCCCGGAGGGAAGTTTCCCCGGTAGAACAGCTCCGCCGGAGCCCTAGATTGGTTCTGCCCAAGTTCCGCCTCGAGACGGCGGCGCTTCGTCCCGAAAGCTTCGTCCTGATTTTCTTTCTAGGTCAAAACACCCCTAACAGCAGAAGATGGGCATCGGGGGCCTGCCAGGTGGCCCACAAGGCAGGGGGCGCGCCCAGGGGTGTAGGGCGCACCCCCCACCCTTGTGGATGGCAGGTGGCCTGGTACGTCTCCAACGTATCTATAATTTTTTTATTGTTTCATGCTATTATATTATCTGTTTGGATGTTTTATATGCATTAATATGCTATTTTATATGATTTTTGGGACTAACCTATTAACCTAGAGCCTAGTGCCAGTTTCTGTTTTTTCCTTGTTAAGAGTTTCACAGAAAAGGAATGCCAAACAGAGTCCAAACGGAATAAAACTTTCGCGATGATCTTTCTTGGACCAGAACACCCAGGAGACTTTGAGTGCAAGTCAGAAGTGCCACGAGGCGGCCACAAGGGTGGAGGGTGCGCCCCCTGAGGGAGTCTTGGACTTAGGGGTCCTCGGGCGTCCGGCCTGTTAGCCATGGGCCGGACTAATGGGTTGTGTAGATACGAAGGCCGAAGACTACACCCGTGTCCGGATGGGACTCTCCTTGGCGTGGAAGGCAAGCTTGGCAACAAAATATGTAGATTCCTTTCTTTGTAACTGACCTTGTGTAACCCTAGATCCTCCCGGTGTCTATATAAACCGGAGGGCTTAGTCCGGAGGATAGACATTATCATAGCCATACAAGCTAGACCTCTAGGGTTTAGCCATTACGATCTCGTGGTAGATCAACTCATGTAAATACTCATATTCATCAAGATCAATCAAGCAGGACGTAAGGTATTAACTCCATAGAGAGGGCCCGAACCTGGGTAAAACATTGTGTCCCCTGTCTCCTTTTACCATCGTCCTTAGATGCACAGTTCGGGACCCCCTACCCGAGATCCGCCGGTTTTGACACCGACACCCCTAACCATGTGGGCCCCTTGCTAGCCTCCTGACCTAGATCTTCCTCCTATATATACTCTTATAGACCAAAGACTTCCGGGGGAGCCACTAAACCACTTTTCCACCGCCGCAACCTTCCGTACCCCTGAGGTCCCATCTTGGGGACTCTTCCAGCATCCTGCTGGAGGGGGATTCAATCACGGAGGGCTTCTACATCAACACCATTGCCTCTTTGATGAAGAGTGAGTAGTTTACCATAGACGTACGAGTCCATAGCTAGTATCTAGATGGCTTCTTCTCTCTCTTTGATTCTCAATACCATGTTCTCGTCGATGTTCTTGGAGATCTATTTGATGTAATACTCTTTTGTGGTGTGTTTGCCGAGATCAGATGAATTGTGGATTTATGATCAGCTTATCTATAAATATTATTTGAATCTCCTATGAATCCTTACATGCATGATTTGATATCTTTGCAAGTCTCTTCAAACTATCGATTTGGTTTGGCCAACTACATTGGTTTTTCTTGCAATGGGAGAGGTGCTTAGCTTTGGGTTCAATCTTGCGGTGATCGATCCTAGTGACAGAAGGGGAACCAACACGTATTGTATTGTTGCCATCGAGGATAACAATATGGGGTTTTCATCATATTGCTTGATTTAATCCCGCTACATCATGCCTTCTTACTTAATGTGTTACTCTGTTCTTATGAACATAATACTCTAGATGCAGGCATGAGTCGGTCGATGTGTGGAGTAATAGTAGTAGATGCAAAATCGTTTCGGTCTACTTGACACAGACGTGATGCCTATATTCATGATCATTGCCTTAGATATCATCATAAATTTGCGCTTTTCTATTAACTGCTCGGTAGTAATTTTTTCACCCACCGTAATAATTCCTTTCTTGAGAGAAGCCTCTAGTGAAACCTATGGCCCCCGGGTCTATTTTCCATCATATAAGTTTCCGATCTACAATTCTAGTTTCCTATTTACTTTCTTTTGCAATCATTCACTTTCCGTTCCATAAACCAAAAATACCAAAAATATTACTTTATCATTTATCCATCTCTATCAGATCTCACTTTGTGAATAACCATGAAGGGATTCACAACCCTTTTGTCGCGTTAGTTGCAAGTTGGTGTTTGTTTGTGCAGGTATTCGGTGGCTTGTCGCGTTATCTCCTACTGGATTGATATCTTGGTTCTCAAAACTGAGGGAAATACTTATGCTACTTTGCTGCATCACCCTTTCCTCTTCAAGTGAAAAACCAACACAAGCTCAAGAGGTAGCATGGCCCCCCTCTGGTACTTTATTCTCATAATATTTTTTATATATTCCAAAATAATTCTCCATGAAGTTTTAGGACATTTGGAGTTGTGCAGAATAGGTCTCTAATATTTGCTCCTTTTCCAGTCCAGAATTCCAGCTGCCGGCATTCTCCCTCTTCATGTAAACCTGATAAAATAACAGAGAAAAGGCATAAGTATTGTGATATAATGTGTAATAACAGCCCATAATGCAATAAATATCAATATAAAAGCATGATGCAAAATGGACGTATCTACTCCTCCGAGCTTAGACCTCGCTTGTCCTCAAGCGGAAGCCGATATCAAAAAATATGTTCACATGTTTAGAGATAGAGGTGTCGATGAAATAAAATACAGACAACATATATTGTCATATAATTTCTTATGCTAAAGTAACAATTCATTCACAAGGTAAAGTATGAATCAGAAACTTCATTGAAAACTAACAAACTATGATCTCAATCATCGAAGCAATTGCAGTTTATCATAACATCGGAAAGAGTCAATTTAAGAGCTTTTCAGCAAGTCCACATACTCAACTATCATTTAATCTTTCACAATTGCTAACACTCACGCGATATTTATGGCTACAAAGTTTCAATCGGGCACCGAGAAAGATAGGGGCTTATAGTTTTGCCTCCCAACATTTTACCTCAAGGGCAATGTCAACAATAATACTTTATGATAACCTACATCTGAGTGGATATATATATCCGGATCCCTCAAACACATAGTGCTTGCCAAAAGAAAAGGTGTAAAAAGGGAAGGTGAAGATCACCATGACTCTTGTATAAGGGTAGAAGATAAAAGTAAAAATAGGCCCTTCACAGAGGGAAGCAGATGTTGTCATGCGCTTTTATGGTTGAATGCAGAAAATCTTAATGCAAAAGAACATCACTTTATATTGCCGCTTGTGATAAAGAACCTTATTATGCGGTCCGTCACTTTTATTTCTTCCATATCACAAGTTTGTATAAAGCTTATTTTCTTCACACTAATAGATCATACATATTTGGAGAGCAAGTTTTCTTGTTTGCACCGATGACAACTTACTTGAAGGATCTTACTCAATCCATAGGTAGGTATGGTGGACTCTCATGGAAAAACTGGTTTAAGGGATGTCTGGAAGCACAAGTAGTATCTCTACTTGGTGCAAAGAATTTGGCTAGCATGAGAGGGAAAGGCAAGCTCAACATGTTGGAGGATCCATGACAATATAACTTCTATTCAGATATAAGCAAACATAACTCGTTGTGTTGTCCTCCTTGTCCAACATCAACTTTTCAGCATGTCATATTTTAATGAGTGCTCACAATTACAAAAGATGTCCAAGATAGTATATTTATATGTGAAGCATCTCTTTCCTTATTACTTCCTATTCATTGCAACAGTGACCAAAACTATGTGAGTCAACTCTCAACAACTTTTATTCATCATTCTCTTTATATGTGAAGTCATTACTCTCCATAAGATCACTATATGATCTTTTTATTTCTTTTTATTCTGTTTTCTTTTATTCCCTCAAGATCATAGCAAGAAAGCGAAGCTCTCAACTCAGAACTACTCTTTATTTTATATATAACTCACGGACTCAATTACATAGATAGAGATCGAAACAAAACTCAAAGCTAAATCATACTAAAATCTTATTCTACTAGATCAAGATATAACCAAAAGGATTGAACTAAGAAAAAATGATAAAGATAAAGGTGTGGTGGTGGTACAATACCGGGGCACCTCCCCCAAGCTTGGCTGTTGCCAAGGGGAGTGCCCATACTCATGTATTTATGCCTCTTTCTTCGGAGGTGGTGATGTGATATTCTTGGCGATGATGCCCCTTGTGATGCGATTCTCTTCCTCGAGCTTATTATTTTGCTGCTTAAGATCCATTACTTCTCTGCAAAGTTTACCCGTGACGGTTAGAGATCCATTCACCCATGGATGTTTCATAGCTGCGGGAGAAAAAGCAACAATCTTTTTCATATTTTCACAGGAGAGAAATCTAGTATTGGGAGGAATGACCGAATTTGGTATTGCTGAGCCCTCAAGTTCGTCCAGCATGAATCTAGTTTGAAGATAATAGGTAACTTGTTGATCCTCCTCCATGGCATCCACCCTTTTCAAGTCAGCCTCCATCTCTTCCTCCATTGATTGCCTGAACTGGTCAGCTTCGATGTATGCTCTTGGGCCCGGTGTCGGGTGATACGTCTCCAACGTATCTATAATTTTTGATTCTTCCTTGCTATTATATTATCGGTTTTGGATGTTTTATATGCATTAATATGTTATTTTATATTATTTTTGGGGCTAACTTATTAACCTAGAGCCCAGTGACATTTCCTGTTTTTTCCTTGTTTTTGAGTTTCGCAGAAAAGGAATACCAAACTGTGTCCAAACAGAATAAAACCTCCGTGATGATTTTTCTTTGACCATAAGACAACCAGGAGACTTGGAGATGAAGTCAGAAGAGCCACGAGGCAGCCACAAGGACGGATGGCACGCCCCAACCCTTGTAGGCCCCTCGTGCACCTCCCGACCTAATTATTTCGCCTATATATATACTCTTATATCCCTAAACCACCAGAACAAGCCACGAAAACACTTTTCCACCACCGCAACATTCTGTACCCGTGATATCCCATCAAGGGACCTTTTCGATCATGGAGGGCTTCTACATCAACTCTATTGCCCTTCCAATGAAGCGTGAGTAGCTTACCACAGACCTACGGGTCCATAGCTAGTAGCTAGATGGCTTCTTCTCTCTCTTTGATTCTCAATACCATGTTTTCCTCGATGTTCTTGGAGATCTATTTGATGTAATACTCTTCTGTGGCGTGTTTGCCGAGATCCAATGAATTGTGGATTTATGATCAACTTACCTATGAATATTATTTGAATCTCCTTTGAATTCTTATATGCATGATATGATTGTTGGAAATATGCCCTAGAGGCAATAATAAAATGATTATTATATTTCCTTGTTCATGATAATTGTCTATTATTCATGCTATAATTGTATTATCCGGAAATCGTAATACATGTGTGAATACATAGACCACAATGTGTCCCTAGTGAGCCTCTAGTTGACTAGCTCGTTGATCAACAGATAGTCATGGTTTCCTGGCTATGGACATGGGGATGTCATTGATAACGGGATCACATCATTAGGAGAATGATGTGATGGACAAGACCCAAACCTAAGCATAGCACAAAGATCGTGTAGTTTTTTTGTTGTAGCTTTTCTGGATGTCAAGTATCATTTCCTTAGACCATGAGATTGTGCAACTCCCGGATACCGTAGGAGTACCTTGGGTGTGCCAAATGTCACAACGTAACTGAGTGACTATAAAGGTACATTACAGGTATCTCCAAAAGTGTCTGTTGGGTTGGCACGAATCGAGACTGGGATTTGTCACTCCGTATGACGGAGAGGTATCTCTGGGCCCACTCGGTAATGCATCATCATAATGAGCTCAATGTGATCAAGTGGTTGATCACAGGATCATGCATTACGGTACGAGTAAAGTGACTTGCCGGTAACGAGACTGAACAAGGTATTGGGATACCGACGATCGGGTCTCGGGCAAGTAACGTACCGATTGACAAAGGGAATTGAGTACGGGATTAATTAGGTCCTCGACATCGTGGTTCATCCGATGAGATCATCGAGGAGCATGTGGGAGCCAACATAGGTATTCAGATCCTGCTGTTGGTTATTGACCAGAGAGTCGTCTCGGTCATGTCTGCTTGTCTCCCGAACCCGTAGGGTCTACACACTTAAGGTTCGGTGACGCTAGGGTTGTATAGATATGAGTATGCCGTAATCCGAAAGTTGTTCGGAGTCCCGGATGAGATCCTGGACGTCACGAGGAGTTCCGGAATTGTCCGGAGGTGAAGAATTATATATAGGAAGTATAGTTTCAGCCATCGAGAAAGTTTCGGGGTCACTGGTATTGTACCGGGACCACCGGATGGGTCACGGGGGTCCACCGGGTGGGGCCACCCATCCTAGAGGGCCCCATGGGCTGAAGTGGGGAGGGGAACCAGCCCATAGTGGGCCGGTGCGCCCCCCTTGGGCCCCCCATGCGCCTAGGGTTGGGAACCCTAGGGGAGGGGGCGCCTCCACTTGCCTTGGGGGGTACTCCACCCCTTGGCCGCAGCCCCCCTAGGAGATCCCATCTCCTAGGGCCGGCGCACCCCCTAGGGGGCCTATATAAAGGGGGGAGGGAGGGCAGCCGTACCTCAAGCCTTGGCACCTCCCTCTCCCCTGCTACACCTCTCCCTCTCGCAGAAGCTCGGCGAAGCCCTGCTGCGATCAGTGCTGCATCCACCACCACGCCGTCGTGCTGCTGGATCTTCATCAACCTCTCCTTCCCCCTTGCTGGATCAAGAAGGAGGAGACGTCATCCGCTCCGTACGTGTGTTGAATGCGGAGGTGCCGTCCGTTCGACACTTGGTCATTGGTGATTTGGATCACGGCGAGTACGACTCCATCATCCCCGTTCTCTTGAACGCTTCCGCTCGCGATCTACAAGGGTATGTAGATGCACTCCTATTCCCCTCGTTGCTAGAATACTCCATAGATTGATCTTGGTGATGTGTAGAAATTTTTTAATTTCTACTACGATCCCCAACAGTGGCATCATGGGCTAGGTCTATGCTTAGTTACTATGCATGAGTAGAACACAAAGTAGTTGTGGGCGTCGATATTGTCAATTTGCTTGCCGTTACGAGTGTTATCTTGATTCGGCGGCATCGTGGGATGAAGTGGCCCGGACCAACCTTACACGTATGCTTACGTGAGACCGGTTCCACCGATTGACATGCACTAGTTGCATAAGGTGGCTGGCGGGTGTCTGTCTCTCCCACTTTAGTCGGATCGGATTCGATGAACAGGGCCCTTATGAAGGGTAAATAGAAATTGGCAATTCACGTTGTGGTTTTGGCATAGGTAAGAAACGCTGCTGCTAGAAACCTATAGCAGCCACGTAAAAACTTGCAATAACAATTAGAGGACGTCTAACTTGTTTTTGCAGCAAGTGTTTTGTGATGTGATATGGCCAAAGGTTGTGATGAATGATGAATGATATATGTGATGTATGAGATTGATCATTTTCATGTAATAGGAATCACGACTTGCATGTCGATGAGTATGACAACCGGCAGGAGCCATAGGAGTTGTCTTTATTTATTTATGACCTGCGTGTCAACATAAACGTCATGTAGTTACTTTACTTTATTGCTAAAGCGTTAGCCATAGTAGTACAAGTAATAGATGACGAGACAACTTCAAGAAGACACGATGATGGAGATCATGATGATGGAGATCATGGTGTCATGCCGGTGACAAGATGATCATGGAGCCCCAAGATGGAGATCAAAGGAGCTATATGATATTGGCCATATCATGTCACTATTATTTGATTGCATGTGATGTTTATCATGTTTTTGCATCTTGTTTACTTAGAACGATGGTAGTAAATAAGATGATCCCTCATAATAATTTCAAGAAAGTGTTCCCCCTAACTGTGCACCGTTGCGATAGTTCGTTGTTTCGAAGCACCATGTGATGATCGGGTGTGATAGATTCCAACGTTCACATACAACGGGTGTAAGACAGATTTACACACGCAATACACTTAGGTTGACTTGACGAGCCTAGCATGTACAGACATGGCCTCGGAACACAGAAGACCGAAAGGTCGAGCATGAGTCGTATAGAAGATACGATCAACATGAAGATGTTCACCGATGTTGACTAGTCCGTCTCACGTGATGATCGGACACGGCCTAGTCAACTTGGATCATGTTATACTTAGATGACTGGAGGGATGTCTATCTAAGTGGGAGTTCATTGAATAATTTGATTAGATGAACTTAATTATCATGAACTTAGTCTAAAATCTTTACAATATGTCTTGTAGATCAAATGGCCAATGTTGTCCTCAACTTCAACGCGTTCCTAGAGAAAACCAAGCTGAAAGACGATGGCAGCAACTATATGGACTGGGTCCGGAACCTGAGGATCATCCTAACAGCTGCCAAGAAAGATTATGTCCTAGAAGCACCGCTAGGTGACGCACCCGTCCCATAGAACCAAGACATTATGAACGCTTGGCAGACACGTGCTGATGATTACTCCCTCGTTCAGTGCGGCATGCTTTACAGCTTAGAACCGGGGCTCCAAAAGCGTTTTGAGCGACACAGAGCATATGAGATGTTCAAAGAGCTGAAAATGGTTTTCCAAGATCATGCCCGGGTCGAGAGATATGAAGTCTCCGACAAGTTCTTCAGCTGTAAGATGGAGGAAAATAGTTCTATCAGTGAGCACATACTCAAAATGTCTGGGTTGCACAACCGCTTGACTCAGCTGGGAGTTAATCACCCGGATGACGCGGTCATTGACAGAATCCTTCAGTCGCTTCCACCAAGCTACAAGAGCTTTGTGATGAACTTCAATATGTAGGGGATGGAAAAGACCATTCCTAAAGTATTTGCAATGCTGAAATCAGCAGAGGTAGAAGTCAAAAAGGAACATCAAGTGTTGATGGTGAATAAAACCACTAAGTTCAAGAAAGGCAAGGGTAAGAAGAACTTCAAGAAGGACGGCAAGGGAGTTGCCGCGCCCGGTAAGCAAGCTGCCGGGAAGAAGCCAAAGAATGGACCCAAGCCCGAGACTGGGTGCTTTTATTGCAAGGGAAGTGGTCACTGGAAGCGGAACTGCCCCAAATACTTAGCGGACAAGAAGGCCGGCATCACAAAAGGTATATGTGATATACATGTAATTGATGTGTACCTTACCAGTACTCGTAGTAGCTCCTGGGTATTTGATACCGTGCGGTTGCTCACATTTGTAACTCAAAGCAGGAGCTGCGGAATAAGCGGAGACTGGCGAAGGACAAGGTGACGATGCGCGTCGGGAATGGTTCCAAGGTCGATGTGATCGCCATCGGCACGCTACCTCTACATTTACCCACGGGATTAGTTTTAAACCTCAATAATTGTTATTTAGTGCTAGCTTTGAGCATGAACATTGTATCAGGATCTCGTTTAATACGAGATGGCTACTCATTTAAATCCGAGAATAATGGTTGTTCTATTTATATGAGAGATATATGTTTTATGGTCATGCTCCGATGGTGAGTGGTTTATTCTTAATGAATCTCGAGCGTAATGCTACACATATTCATAGTGTGAATACCAAAAGATGTAAGGTTGATAATGATAGTCCCACATACTTGTGGCACTGCCGCCTTGGTCACATAGGTGTCAAACGCATGAAGAAGCTCCATGCAGATGGACTTTTAGAGTCTCTTGATTACGAATCATTTGACACGTGCGAACCATGCCTCATGGGTAAAATGACCAAGACTCCATTCTCAGGAACAATGGAGCGAGCAACCAACTTATTGGAAATCATACATACTGATGTGTGCGGTCCAATGAGTGTTGAGGCTCGCGGTGGCTATCGTTATGTTCTCACCCTCACTGATGATTTGAGTAGATATGGGTATGTCTACTTAATGAAACACAAGTCTGAGACCTTTGAAAAGTTCAAGGAATTTCAGAGTGAGGTTGAGAATCAACATGACAGGAAAATCAAGTTCTTGCAATCAGATCGTGGGGGAGAATACTTGAGTCACGAATTTGGCACACACTTAAGAAAATGTGGAACAGTTTCACAACTCACGCCACCTGGAACACCTCAGCGTAATGGTGTGTCCGAACATCGTAATCGCACTCTATTAGATATGGTGTGATCTATGATGTCTCTTACCGATTTACTGCTATCATTTTGGGGCTATGCTTTAGAGACTGCCACATTCACTTTAAATAGGGCTCCGTCGAAATCCGTTGAGACGACACCGTATGAATTATGGTTTGGGAAGAAACCTAAGTTGTCGTTTCTAAAAATTTGGGGATGCGATGCTTATGTCAAGAAACTTCAACCTGAAAAGCTCAAACTCAAGTTGGAAAAATGCGTCTTCATAGGATACCCTAAAGAAACTGTTGGGTATACCTTCTACCTCAGATCCGAAGGCAAGATATTTGTTGCCAAGAATGGGTCCTTTCTAGAGAAGGAGTTTCTCTCGAAAGAAATAAGTGGGAGGAAGGTAGAACTTGATGAAGTATTACCTCTTGAACCGGTAAGTGGCGCAGCTCAAGAAAATGTTCCTAAGGTGCCTGCACCGACTAGAGAGGAAGTTGATGATGATGATCATGAAACTTCAGATCAAGTTGCTACTGAACTTCGTAGGTCCACACGGACACATTCCGCACCAGAGTGGTACGGCAACCCTGTCTTGGAAATCATGTTGTTAGACAACGGTGAACCTTCGAACTATGAAGAAGCAATGGCGGGCCCAGATTCCAACAAATGGCTGGAAGCCATGAAATCCGAGATAGGATCCATGTATGAAAACGAAGTATGGACTTTGACTGACTTGCCCGTTGATCGGCAAGCCATAGAAAATAAATGGATCTTTAAGAAGAAGACAGAAGCGGATGGTAATGTGACCATCTATAAAGCTCGGCTTGTCGCTAAGGGTTATCGACAAGTTCAAGGGGTTGACTACGATGAGACTTTCTCACCCGTAGCGAAGCTGAAGTCCGCCTGAATCATGTTAGCAATTACCGCATTCTATGATTATGATATATGGCAAATGGATGTCAAAACGGCATTCCTTAATGGTTTCCTTAAGGAGGAATTGTATATGATGCAGCCGGAAGGTTTTGTCGATCCTAAGAATGCTAACAAGGTGTGCAAGCTCCAACGCTCGATTTATGGGCTGGTGCAAGCATCTCGGAGTTGGAACATTCGCTTTGATGAGATGATCAAAGCATTTGGGTTTATGCAGACTTATGGAGAAGCCTGCATTTACAAGAAAGTGAGTGGGAGCTCTGTAGCATTTCTCATATTGTATGTGGATGACATACTGTTGATGGGAAATGATATAGAATTCTTGGAAAGCATAAAGGCCTATTTGAACAAGTGTTTTTCAATGAAGGACCTTGGAGAAGCTGCTTATATATTAGGCATCAATATCTATAGAGATAGATCGAGATGCCTCATTGGTCTTTCACAGAGTACGTACCTTGAAAAGATTTTGAAGAAGTTCAAAATGGATCAGTCAAAGAAAGGGTTCTTGCCTGTATTGCAAGGTACGAGATTGAGCTTGGCTCAATGCCCAACCACGGCAGAAGATAGAGGAAAGATGAGTGTCGTCCCCTATGCCTCGGCCATAGGGTCTATCATGTATGCTATGCTGTGTACCAGACCTGATGTAAACCTTGCCGTGAGTTTGGTAGGAAGGTACCAAAGTAATCCCGGCATGGAACACTAGACAGCGGTCAAAAATATCCTGAAGTACCTGAAAAGGACTAAGGAAATGTTTCTCGTTTATGGAGGTGACGAAGAGCTCGTCGTAAAGGGTTACGTCGATGCTAGCTTCGACACAGATCTGGATGACTCTAAGTCACAAACCGGATACGTGTATATTTTGAATGGTGGGGCAGTAAGCTGGTGCAGTTGCAAGCAAAGCGTTGTGGCGGGATCTACATGTGAAGCGGAGTACATGGCAGCCTCGGAGGCAGCACACGAAGCAGTCTGGGTGAAGGAGTTCATTACCGACCTAGGAGTCATACCCAATGCGTCGGGCCCGATGACTGTCTTCTATGACAACACTGGAGCTATTGCCCTTGCCAAGGAGCCCAGGTTTCACAGGAAGACCAGGCATATCAAGCGTCGCTTCAACTCCATTCGTGAAAGTGTTCAAAATGGAGACATAGAGATTTGTAAAGTACATACGGACCTGAATGTAGCAGATCCGTTGACTAAACCTCTCCCTAGAGCAAAACATGATCAACACCAGAATTCCATGGGTGTTTGATTCATCACAATGTAACTAGATGATTGACTCTAGTGCAAGTGGGAGACTGTTGGAAATATGCCCTAGAGGCAATAATAAAATGATTATTATATTTCCTTGTTCATGATAATTGTCTATTATTCATGCTATAATTGTATTATCCGGAAATCGTAATACATGTGTGAATACATAGACCACAATGTGTCCCTAGTGAGCCTCTAGTTGACTAGCTCGTTGATCAACAGATAGTCATGGTTTCCTGGCTATGGACATGGTGATGTCATTGATAACGAGATCACATCATTAGGAGAATGATGTGATGGACAAGACCCAAATCTAAGCATAGCACAAAGATCGTGTAGTTCGTTTGCTGTAGCTTTTCTAGATGTCAAGTATCATTTCCTTAGACCATGAGATTGTGCAACACCCGGATACCGTAGGAGTACCTTGGGTGTGCCAAACGTCACAACGTAACTGGGTGACTATAAAGGTACATTACAGGTATCTTCGAAAGTGTCTGTTGGGTTGGCACGAATCGAGACTGGGATTTGTCACTCCCTATGACGGAGAGGTATCTCTGGGCCCACTCGGTAATGCATCATCATAATGAGCTCAATGTGATCAAGTGGTTGATCACAGGATCATGCATTACGGTACGAGTAAAGTGACTTACCGGTAACGAGACTGAACAAGGTATTGGGATACCGACGATCGGGTCTCGGGCAAGTAACGTACCGATTGACAAAGGGAATTCAGTACGGGATTAATTAGGTCCTCGACATTATGGTTCATCCAATGAGATAATCGAGGAGCATGTGGGAGCCAACATGGGTATCCAGATCCCGCTGTTGGTTATTGACTAGAGAGTCGTCTCGGTCATGTCTGCTTGTCTCCCGAACCCGTAGGGTCTACACACTTAAGGTTCGGTGATGCTAGGGTTGTATAGATATGATTATGCAGTAATCCGAAAGTTGTTCGGAGTCCCGGATGAGATCCTGGACGTCACGAGGAGTTCCGGAATTGTCCGGAGGTGAATAATTATATATAGGAAGTATAGTTTCAGCCATCGGGAAAGTTTCGGGGTCACCGGTATTGTACGGGGACAACCGGATGGGTCCCGGGGGTGCACCGGGTGGGGCCACCCATCCCGGAGGGCCCCATGGGCTAAAGTGGGGAGGGAAACCAGCCCATAGTGGTCTGGTGCGCCCCCCCTTGGGCCCCCCATGCGCCTAGGGTTGGGAACCCTAGGGGAGGGGGCGCCTCCACTTGCCTTGGGGGGTACTCCACCCCTTGGCCGCCGCCCCCCCTAGGAGATCCCATCTCCTAGGGCCGGCGCACCCCCCTAGGGGGCCTATATAAAGGGGGGAGGGAGGGCAGCCGTACCTCAAGCCTTGGCGCCTCCCTCTCCCCTGCTACACCTCTCCCTCTCGCAGAAGCTCGGCGAAGACCTGCTGCGATCACTGCTGCATCCACCACCACGCCGTCGTGCTGCTGGAACTTCATCAACCTCTCCTTCCCCCTTGCGGGATCAAGAAGGAGGAGACGTCATCCGCTCCGTACGTGTGTTGAACGCGGAGGTGCCATCCGTTCGGCACTTGGTCATCGGTGATTTGGATCACGGCGAGTATGACTCCATCATCCCCGTTCTCTTGAACGCTTCCGCTCGCGATCTACAATAGTATGTAGATGCACTCCTATTCCCCTCGTTGCTAGAATACTCCATAGATTGATCTTGGTGATGCGTAGAATTTTTTTAATTTCTGCTACGATCCCCAACATTGATATTGTTGTAATTCTCATTGAACTATCGGTTTGGCTTGGCCAACTAGATTGGTTATTCTTGCAATGGAGAAGTGCTTACTTTGGCTTCAATCTTGCGGTGTCGTTTCCCAGTGATAGTAGGGGCAGCAATGCATGTATTGTATCATTGCCATTGAGGATAAAAAGATGGGGGTTTCATCGTATTGCTTGAGTTAATTCCTCTACATCATGTCATCTTGCTTAATATGTTACTCTGTTCTTTACGAACTTAATACTCTAGATGAATGCTGGACAACGGTCGATGTTTGGAGTAATAGTAGTAGATGCAGAATCATTTCGGTCTACTTGACATGGACGTGATGCCTATATTCATGATCATTGCCTTAGATATCGTCATAACTTTGCGCTTTTCTATCAGTTGCTCGACAGTAATTTATTCACCCACCGTATTATTTGCTATCTTGAGAGAAGCATCTAGTGAAACCTATGGCCCGTGGGTCTATTTTCCATTATATAAGTTTCCGATCTACTATTTTGCAACCTTTTACTTTCGATCTATAAAACAAAAATATCAAAAATATTTACTTTACCTTTTATCTATCTCTATCAGATCTCACTTTTGCAAGTAACCGTGTAGTGATTGACAACCCCTTTATCGCATAGGGTGCAAGTTGTTTGTTTGTGCAGGTATTCGATGACTTGTGCATTGTCTCCTACTGGATTGATACCTTGGTTCTCAAACTGAGGGAAATACTTATCTCTACTTTGCTGCATCACCCTTTCCTCTTCAAGGGAAAAACCAACGCAAGCTCAAGAAGTAGCAGGTAGAATTTCTGGCACTGTTGCTGGGGAGATCTATGCCAAGTCAAGACATACCAAGTACCCATAATAAACTCTCATCTCTTGCATTACATTATTCGCCATTCGCCTCTCGTTTTCCTCTCCCCCCGCTTCTAAAATGATTTTTGAAAGGATTTTCCCTTTTCTTCGCCCTTCTTTCGTTCGATCTTATGTTTGCTTGTGTTTCCATGCACCTTCTATTTTTCGTGCATCTTTGCTTGCTAAAAATCTATTGATATGGATCCACTAAAAGTTTTCTACCTGGATCATCTTCGATCCAGATGTGCTTGTGCTGAAACCCCAACTAGTTTAGTTGAGAGAAAATCTTTAGATGAGCATGCTCATATTGTGCATCATCATTTGTCTGAAAAAGGGAAGCTCCTATGGAATCAAATAAATTGTTTTCTATGCTATGCTTGGAATATTTGTGAAATTTTTGATTTTACTTGTTGCTCCAAGAACCCTAAAAACACCTTCCCTACCTATGTGAGTTTAATGATAATGAAATTTTATCTTCTTATGAAAAGGGTGTTTATAGTTACTATGATATCGAATAAATTGAAGAATTTGTCGCTTTTAAGGGTGGTTATGAAGTTGCTTCTTTGATTGAAAAGTCTGATATTACTTTCTACAAATCTGAAAATTTTGACATACTTAAATATTGCTATGAAAACTATGCTCATAATGTCTATGTCAAATAATGAGAGAATGACCATTGCTTTGGAAGAAAATAATGATATGCATGAATCTATAGATAATTATGATTCCGATGATTTGATTGAAATATCCCTTGATGAACATGATGCTTGCTATTCTTATGGCCATGATGTCAATATTTATGGAGATGAATTTGCTATAGTTCCTTATATTAAACATGAGATTATTGCTATTGCACCCATACTTGATAGTTCCTTGAATCAAAAGCATGATTGCAATGATGTTATTGTAAATTCTATTTATGTCAATTTTGTTAATGATATGCAAAACCCTAAGCTTGGGGATGCTAGTTTTGCTATGTCCACTACTTGTTGCAATGATCATGATTGGGGTGATTCTTCTTACAATCTTGAAAAATTATTTAAGCCCCATGATGAATATGAGATTGATAATAATGTTTGAAATAATACTGAAAGTGGGTTTGTAAGAGTGTCAACTTTAGATCCCACATATTTGGATATTGTTCAATCCTATGAAGTTTTTGATAAAAGTGGGTTCGGAGAGGTCATGACTTTATTTGATGATAATCCCACTATTTTGGAAGAGTGTCAACTTTGCATGCATGTAGATCATGTAGAGAATATTTTATGTGATAGCTATATTGTTGAATTTGATTATGATCCAACATGTAATTATTATGAGAGAGGAAAATATGGTTGTGGAAATATTCATGTTACTAAATTACCTCTCGTTATGTTGAGATTGCTATTGTTTCTTTCTTCTTCCTTGCTTCCTATAATAATTCGTTTTCTTATAAAATGCATATGCATAGGAAGTATGTTAGACTTAGATCTGTTTGTAACGTGTTTTATGATGCTCTCTTTGTGCTTCATTTCTTGTCTTTCATGTGAGCATCATTAAAATTTCAATGCCTAGCTTAATGGCTTTAAAGAAACGCGCTTGTTGGGAGACAACCCAATATTTTTATTTTCTTTCTTTGAATAAATAATTTATCTAGCCTCTTGTTAGATGTGGTTTTGTGTTTTAATTAGTGTTTGTTCCAAGTAAGACCTTTGGGATGGCTTACGGTGATAGTTGATTTGATCTTGCTAAAAAATAGAAACTTTTATGCCCAGGAGATTAATTTTCATTTTTTAGCAGAAGCGCGATAAAATACTAACTCTTTTTGCAGAAGATTAATAAACAAATTTCTCAGGTTTTCCTAATTGTTCCTAATTTTTGGAGTTACACAAGTATTCGAGAGTTACAGATTGCTATAGACTGTTTTGTTTTTGACAGATTCTGTTTTCTATGTGTTGTTTGCTTATTTTGTTGATTCTATGGCTAGTATCGGGGGGTATGAACCATGGAAAAGTTTGAATACAATAGATATTACACCAATATAAATAAATAATGAGTTCACAATAGTACCAATAGTGATGATTTATTTTCTTATACTAACAGAGCTTATGAGATTTTCTATTGAGTTTTGTGTTGTGAAGTTTTCAAGTTTTGGGTAAGGATTTGATGGACTATGGAATAAGGAGTGGCAAGAGCCTAAGCTTGAGGATGCCCAAGGCACCCCAAGTTAATATTCAAGGACAACCAAGAGCCTAAGCTTGGGGATTCCCCGGAAGGCATCCCCTCTTTCGTCTTCGTCTATCGGTAACTTTACTTGAGGCTATATTTTTATTCACCACATGATATGTGTTTTTCTTGGAGCGCCTTGGATGATTTGAGTCTTTGTTTTTTTGTTTTCCACAATCATCCTTACTGTACACACGTTTTGGGAGGCACACGCATGTATCTTGATTTATTAGAATACTCTATGTGCTTCACTTATATCTTTTGAGCTAGGCAATTTTGCTCTAGTGCTTCACTTATATCTTTTTAGAGCACGACGGTGGATTTATTTTATAGAAATTGATGAACTCTCATGCTTCACTTATATTATTTTGAGAGTATTTAAACAACATGGTAATTTGCTTTGGTTATAAATTTAGTCCTAATATGTAGGCATCCAACAGAGATATGATAAAACTTTAATATAAAGTGCATTGAATACTATGAGAAGTTTGATTCCTTATGATTGTTTTGAGATATGAAGATGGTGATATTAGAGTCATGCTAATAAGTAATTCTGAATTTGAGAAATACAGGTGTTAAAGTTTGTGATTCCCGTAGCATGCACGTATGGTGAACTGATATGTGATGAAGTCAGAGCATGATTTATTTATTGACTGTCTTCCTTATGAGTGGCGGTCGGGGACGAGGGATGGTCTTTCCTACCAATCTATCCCCCTAGGAGCATGCGCGTAGTACTTCGTTTCGATAACAAATAGATTTTTGCAATAAGTATGTGGGTTCTTTATGACTAATCTTGAGTCCATGCATTATACGCACTCTCACCCTTCCACCATTGCTAGACTCTCTAGTACCACACAACTTTCGCCGGTACCATAAACCCACCATATACCTTCCTCAAAACAGCCACCATACCTACCTATTATGGCATTTCCATAGCCATTCCGAGATATATTGCCATACAACTTTCCACCTGTAACATCCCAATTTTCAATTTGGAATGTTATGCAATAGATCATCATTGTATATCATATTTTTATTGCCGTTCGTTTCGCAATCCTCGAAATTCTAAGCAACTCAAGGACCCTTAGAGAGAGTTGGGGATTTCACCGTTTTCATATTTGAATTTTATCAAATATCGAAACGAGGATCATTTGTTTTATTATTTTTCTCTACAAAAATATTTCATATTAAAATATATGAGTGGAGATAATATGACTTCTCCAAAATAAATAAAATATTGGAGGAAAAATATTAAAATCAAATATTTGATTTTATTCGGATTTTATTGCTATTTTATTAGAATTAGGAAAAATACGCGTTTTTCAAAATTGCATTATAGGCCCAAATAAATGTTCACCTCGTCCGACATATTTTTAGAGGACGGGGAAAATTTATTTCGGGATTTTTGGAGTCTATTTAGTATTCTTTTTCTTCGTTTTTCTGCGCATCGGAAATTTCTTTTAAAAAAAGGGAACCGACCTACGGGCCGTATCGGCGTGGACTCCTCCCCAGGCCCCTCCTTATAAGCCGGCCCCCTGCCCCGCAGCCCACCGCGCCGGAGCCGCCGCCGCCTCCCGTCGTCGCCAGAGCCGCCGCCGCCCGCCGGATCTTGCCGCCGTTGACCGGTCGGATTTCTTCGGTTAAAACACCAGTTTTTTTATTTTCCGGTTTAATTCGTTAGATCGGTCTTTCCATCGGTTTATTTATTATGCGGACGTTCGTCCGTTCATTCGTTTAAATGAACGCCGTTCACCCGTTAGTCACAGACAGCGAACGTTCGTTCGTTAGCCTGTTCGTCAGTTTTTCTTTTTCTCGGGTTTTTCGCGATTATTCTCGATCGCGATTTCTGATCCGATTTTCGTTTTAGTTTATCTTTTCGCTCGTTTATCGGAATCAGGCGATTCAAATGCCTAGATCTTCGTATCAAAACCCTCTTTCTGTTTAATCAACTTGAACAAGCTTTTGAAATTGTAAAATTTGACTTTAGTCCAGATTAGTAATCGGATCTTGTTTCTTTCGCCGTTTGAGTTTCGTTGATCCGTTTGATTTGATTCTTTTTGCAAACCGGAATTCTTAAGTAGAACTTTCTTGTTAGATCTTCTTATTTGAGTGTTACCCGTGCATCTTTGCTTAATTGCTTATGTATGCTATTGTTTGTTTGCGATAGAACACCCGGAGTGCGAAGCGTGCTACTACGAGTCTCTAGGTTTTGCGGATCATTAGCAAGGCAAGTAACACTTTGATCATATTATTTATCACCCAGTTTTTATGCATTAGTTTCAACCCCTGACACATTTCATGAGTAGGATCTCTTAACTTGTGGGTTTTGGGAAGTAGATGATGAGGTAGAACCTACTACCTGTTTTACTATCAAACCCTGGGAGTTACTTCTACGTTATGCCTATATTGCTATGCTATGCTCGTAGACGTGGATTGGGTTTGAGTGTATCCATGACAGATGTGAGATTGTTAATTAATGGTTCAACTTAAGGTGGCACCTTTAATACACATCGGGTGGATTGCTTGTTTGGGCACCTGAGGATATACCAGTGTTATCCTAGGAGATCCCGGTGATATACTGTGTCATCCTCCTACGGTCTGCCACCCAGGCTCAAAGGGATCATAAGATTATTCATGATAGAAACTTCCGTGTGCATCCACAAGCCATTATGGGCTCTGGCATAGTTGAGTATGTTGTGTGACCTCTTTTAGTGGTGGGCTAGCAGATGTAGAGGGAAAGTAGGTGTAACTGTCCACCCGGAGTAAAGAGTTAATGCTTCGGAAAGACTGTGTCTCGGTCATTCATTTCTCAAACACCATGTAGTGTGAAAAATCTAGTGGAGGAGATCGAGTCTTGTGGGGAAAAGTGCGCAAACCTCTGCAGAGTGTATAAATTAATCATGGTTAGCCATGTCCCTGGCTATGGACATCTTGAGTATCTAGTACTTGGATTATCCTATTGTATCTCATCACTCTAATTTAATTTGTTGGGTTGTTAATTACTTCAATTGGGATTGATTTGGAGGAACCTTCTCAATGATGTTTCAACTACCATGATAGTTAAAATAAAAAGTTATTCCTTTGTTGTAGGGAAAAATTGGCTTTTCGCAAAATATATAACCATAGAGCCTCCACCAGCCATATATGCATGTAGTGATAGCATTATTCTGTTCATTGCTCTACTATGTTATATTGCCAGCATATTCCATGTGCTGACCCATTTTCGAGCTACAACGTATTATGTTGCAGACTTTTCAAACGACGAGTAAAGGTGTGATAGGTCGTTGTCATGCACTCAACTATGCCGTTGGAGTTGATGGACTCACTTTATCTTCCAAGTCTTCCGCTGTTATCGTATTAGATGGCCTTAAGCCATATTTATTGTAATAAGTTCTCTTTTGAGACATTCGATGTAATAAGTGCGTGATTGCTACTCTGTTATAAATCCTTTGAGTACTGTGTGTGTCGGCATTACCGATCTAGGGATGACACTGAAACACAGAGGCTTGAACGTTTGAGGTCAGGTCGCTACAAGATGGTATCAGAGCCCACGCTTAATATAGGACACGACCACTAAGAAAACCATAGGTCACTCTTCTCTACTCATTTCTGACTCCTCTCCAATTTCCTCTCTTTAGCATGGCGGACATGAGGAACAAGTTTGCACAACCGGATGAAGACACCCCCTTTGGACGACACTTGAAGGAAGTCACTAGATACCTGAACATCGGAATACCAAGCTTCATCGGGACCTACAATGCCACTTTACCAGAAGAGGAGCGCTGGATGATTCAAGTTCAAGTTCCAAGAAGGACATTCACGCCGGTCACTGAGCCAATAGAGTTTTCCTTTGATGTACCCACCTGGAGTCTAGGTAAGAGCATGGAAGCCCACATTGCTATGGGACGTATTGGAGAAGTCTACAAACAATATTTGAAGGACACTATATACCAGATATGTGGGCGCCGAGACGAGCAATGGAAGATGATCAACACCACGAGGGATAGATCCATTGCAGCATTCATCCAGGAGTTAAACGAACACATTTGTCGCCAGGAGAACCATATGTGCGCAAGCATGATAGATTTGAAGAAGGCAATGACAAGGATCACCGAGCTAGAAGAGGAACTCAAGGCTACACGCGAAGATTATGAGGAGGAAATCATCATACTGGTGGAGAAGAATGACGACCTGATAAAGAAGCTAGGAGTATTCATGGTAGACCCTGCGCCAGGAGGGGAAGACGACGATTCTACTTGCCCGGAGAACTACATCATCATCGACGACACCGACTCGGACCCCGACGATAGCGATGATAACTATGTTGATGAAGCTGGAGCGGATATTATGGAGTCTTCCACCGATCAATATTTCTAGTAGACCACCATATAGTCCGAGCACTATAACGATAGGTCTAGACCGTTTGTATTCCCTTGCTTGATAGATTGAGTGATCTGACTGTGTTTGTCTCATGTGCATATGGGTAGTGTTTTCTCAGTAGACCTAATTTCTATTCTACTCTCTTCCCTGGATTTACCTTTCCACCGGAGCTCATTCAGTTGATCCAGCAACAGAATGCCTTGATGCAGATGTTAGTTCAGAACCAAGGCAACAACAACAACAACCCTCCTCCAGTTGACAACTTAGCCCATTTTCTGAGGTTACAGCCGCCGGTGTTTTCCAGTAGCACCGAGCCAATAGTTGCAGATGATTGGCTCCACAGGATTGGAAGGGAGTTGACCACTGTGGGATGCACAAATGCTAAGAAGGTGTGTTTTGCCGCACACCAATTGGATGGACCAGCAGCCTCATGGTGGGAGAATTACACAACAACTTTTCCTATAGCCAATGTTACATGGGATCAGTTTCAGCAGGCCTTTCGCACTGCCAATGTATCAGTAGGAGCTATGGCCATGAAGAAGCGTGAGTTTCGCAACTTACGCCAAGGAGGACGCATCGTTGGCTAGTATGTGGATGACTTTAGTAAGCTAGCACGTTATGCCCTAGATGACGTTGCTATGGATGCAGCTAAGAAGGAGAAGTTTCTGGAAGGACTGAATGATGAGCTGAGCATGTAGTTGATGGTGGCAACTTTCACTAACTACCAGGAGTTGGTAGATAGAGCTCTCATGATTGAAGGGAAGAAGCAGCAGATTGAGAATCGCAAGAGGAAGTATGGACAGGGGAAGTACAATTCTGGAGCTCAGCAGAAGCCCCGTCTCAACCCGAACTCGGGAGGACTTGTCCATAAGCATGGATGCCACACTCACCATGGAGCAAGTTCGCATAATCATAATGGCCCAAGGAATGGGAATGGGAACGGAGCAAGTAGCAATCAGAACCGCTCTAACCCAACCACACCCGCCAAGAAGGATCAAAGTCACGTTACTTGTTTCAAGTGCGGGAAGACTGGGCACTACACTAACGATTGTCGGGAATTGAAGAACGGCAATGGTAATGGAAGGGCTAGGAAGAAGCCCAACCCTTTCAATAGGGGACAAGTGAACCACGTGAACGTGGAGGAAGTTGAGGAGCAGCCTGATGAAGTTATCGGTAAGTTTTTGGTTAAGTCTTTTACTACAATTGTTCTTTTTGATACTGGTGCATCGCATTCATACATATCAAGGGGATTAGTGGATAAGTATAAGTTGCCCACTAAGGTACTTAGGACACCCATGTTAGTAAGTTTACCAGGACCTGAGTATATGGCAAGTCAAGGATGTTCTCAGATGCCATTGACCATTGGGAGACATGTTTTCCCCTCAGACCTGATAATTTTGGAGTCACAAGGATTGGATGTTATACTAGGAATGGATTGGCTATCAAAGTATGGGGGAAACATCAATTGCGCAAGTAAGTCAATTTTACTCACCACCCCTGAGGGAAAAAGGATCAAGTATGTATCTAGGCATGTGCCTAGGAGGAGCCAGGTAAATTCTCTCACGGGAGTTGTTCAGGAGGAAGTGCCGGTAGTGCAGGATTACCCGGATGTATTTCCAGAGGAGCTACCAGGCATGCCGCCAGATTGAGACATCAAATTTTTTATAGAGCTGTTGCTAGGCACCGGGCGAATATCAAAGAGGCCATATCGGATGCCCGCAAATGATCTAGAAGAGATCAAGAAGCAGATTAAGGAGTTATTGGAGAAAGATTACATCCAACGGAGCTCATCCCCATGGGGAGCCCCAGTGCTGTTGGTGGAGAAGAAGGATAAGTCCCTAAGAATGGTGGTTGATTATAGGGCATTGAATGATGTGACAATCAAGAACAAGTACCCACTGCCGATGATCAATGATTTATTTGACCAATTGATAGGAGCTAAAGTGTTTTCAAAGATCGATCTGCGATCGGGATATCACCAATTGAAGATCCGGGAGAAGGATATACCTAAAAAAGCTTTCACCACAAGGTACGGCTGTATGAGTATACGGTTATGTCATTTGGATTGACGAACGCCCCTTCCTACTTCATGAGTATGATGAACAAGGTGTTCATGGAGTTCTTGGATAAGTTTGTTGTGGTTTTCATTGATGATATTTTCGTATACTCGAAGAACGAAGAGGAACACAAGGAGCATTTGCGTTTAGTTCTCGAGAAGCTCAAGGAACATTCGTTGTATGCCAAGTTCAACAAATGGGAGTTTTGGTTGAAGGAAGTTGAATTTCTTGGACATGTTATATCAGGAGAAGGTATAGCAGTGGATCCCAGCAAGGTTCAGTCAGTCACGGAGTGGTTGGCACCCACCTCAGTCGGAGAGATCCGTTGTTTTCTTGGACTCGCATGATACTATCGGAGATTTATTGAGAATTTCTCTAAGATCGCAAAACCTATGACGACATTGTTGAAGAAGGACACTAAGTTCCATTGGACTGATGAATGTGAAGCAAGTTTCCAGGAGTTGAAGAAATGTTTGACTGCAGCCCCAGTGCTGATTCTGCCGGATATACGCAAGGATTTCCAAGTGTATTGCGACGCCTCTCACTTAGGACTTGGAGGAGTACTGATGCAAGACAGGAAAGTTATTTCGTATGCCTCATGACAACTTAAACCGCACAAATTGAATTATGCCACGCATGATTTGGAGTTAGCTACTGTGGTGCACGCGCTCAAGACCTGGAGACACTTTCTCATTGGAAATTGTTGTGATGTATACACTGATCACAAGAGTTTGAAGTACATCTTCACTCAGAAGGAGCTTAACCTCTGGTAGAGGAGATGGTTGGAGCTTATAAAGGATTATGACATGAAGCTGCATTATCACCCAGGAAAGGCCAATGTCGTAGCAGACGCTTTGAGCCGTAAGAGTTATGTTAACACCCTCGTAAGCGGAGGGATGCCAAAAGAGTTAGCCGGGGATCTCAGGGAGCTACGTTTGGAGATTGTTCCTAGAGGTTTTGTTGCAGCAATGGATATTCAGTCTACATTGTTGGGAAAGATTCGAGAAGCTCAGAAGGATGACAAGGAGATTGCCGAGATAAAGGAGAAGATGAGTGAAGGGAAAGCCAAAGGTTTTCGTGAGGATGAGCACGACACCTTGTGGTTTGAAGACCGTATATGTGTGCCCAATAATGCAGAGATCAGGAAGTTGATACTACAGGAAGCTCATGAATCGCCATACTCGATACACCCCGGTAACACCGAGATGTATTTGGATGTGAAGGAGCGTTTCTGGTGGACTGGTATGAAGAAGGATATTGCCGAGTATGTAGTCGTATGTGATGTATGTCAGAGAGTAAAAGCAGAAAAACAGAAACCAGCAGGATTACTGCAGCCTATGCCGATACCCGAATGGAAGTGGGATAAGCTTGGGATGGGTTTTATCACCGGATTGCCTAGGACCCGATCAGGATATGATTCTATCTGGGTAGTAGTGTATCGCTTGACCAAAGTAGCCCACTTTATCCCAGTGAAAACCACCTATACAAGTGCGAAGTTGGCCAAGATATATATGAACAGGATCGTATGTCTACATGGAGTTTCGAGGACCATCGTATCGGATAGAGGAACACAGTTTACTTCAAAATTCTGGCACCAGCTGCACCAGACCTTGGGTACCAGGCTGGAGTTCAGTACAGCTTTTCACTCGCAGATAGATAGATAGATAAAGCGAGTCGATCAAATTCTGGAGGACATGTTGAGAGCTTGTGCGCAAGATTATGGATCTAGTTGGGATGACAACCTGCCCTATGTAGAGTTTTCATACAACAACAGCTACCAGGCCAGTTTGAAGATGGCACCTTCCGAAGCCCTGTATGGAAGAAGATGTCGAACACCGTTGCTGTGGGATGAAGTTGGAGATCGTCAGTTGTTTGGACCAGATTTGATTAAGGAGTCCGAAGAGAGGGTTAAGCTGATTCGAGCTAGACTGAAGGTAGCTCAGTCCCGACAGAAGAGTTATGCAGATTCAGAACGTAAGGAGGTGGTCTGTGAAATCGGAGACAGAGCGTATCTGCGAGTATCACCACTTCGAGGAGTTAAGCGTTTCGGAGTTAAAGGAAAGTTAGCCCCGAGATTTGTGGGACCATACCCTGTTTTGGAACGCATGGGAGGGGTTGCCTACAAGTTGGAGTTACCCGAAGAACTGTCAGGAGTACATGATGTGTTTCACGTTTCCTAGTTGAAGAAGTGCCACGCAGAGATGGCCGATATCCCTCTAAGGGATACAGTACCCCTGGAAGTGATTCATTTGGATAGTGATTTGACATATGAGGAGAAACCTTTCAAGATTCTAGAGTTTGCCAGCCGAGTCACACGCAGTAAGGTTATCAATTTCTGCAAAGTTCAGTGGAGCCACCATACCGAGGATGAAGCCACTTGGGAACGAGAGGATGATCTGTGCAAAGACCACCTGCACCTATTTTCTAGCCAACCCGAATCTCGAGGGCGAGATTCATCTTAAGGGGGGTAGGTTTGTAACATCCCAAATTTTCAATTTGGAATGTTATGCAATAGATCATCATTGCATATCATATTTTTATTGCATTTCGTTTCGCGATCCTCGAAATTCTAAGCAACTCAAGGACCCTCGGAGAGAGTTGGGGATTTCACCGTTTTCATATTTGAATTATATCAAATAACGAAACGAGGATCATTTGTTTTATCATTTTCTCTCCGAAAATATTTCATTTTAAAATATATGAGCGGAGATAATATGAATTCTCCAAAATAAATGAAATATTGGAGGAAAAATATTAAAATCAAATATTTGATTTTATTTGGATTTTATTGCTATTTTATTTGAATTAGGAAACATGTGCATTTTTCAAAATTGCATTATAGGCCCAAATAAATGTTCACCTTGTCCGGCATATTTTTAGAGGATGGGGAAAATTTATTTCCAGATTTTTGGAGTCCGTTTAGTATTCTTTTTCTTTGTTTTTCTGTGCGTCGGAATTATTTATTATTTTTTTTAAAAAGGGGAACCGACCTACGGGCCGTATCCGGCCCGGACTCCTCCCCAGGCCCCTCCTTATAAGCCGGGCCCCCCTTCCCCGCAGCCCACCGACGTCGCCGCCACCGCCCTCGCGCACCGCGCCGGAGGCGCCGCCGCTGCCCGCGCCGCCGCCACCGCCGCCGCTGCCGCCGCCCAGCGGATCTCGTCGCCGTCGACTGCCATTGACCTGTCATTTTCTTCAGTTAAAACCCCATTTTTTTTATTTTCTGGTTTAATTCGTTAGATCGGTCTTTCTGTCGGTTTATTTATTTTGCGGACGTTCGTCCATTCGTTCGTCTAAACAAATGCCATTCACCTGTTAGTCACAGACAGCAAACATTCATTCATTAGCCTGTTCGTTAGTTTTTCCTTTTCTCGGGTTTTTCGTGATTATTCTCGATCGCGATTTCTGATTCGATTTTCGTTTTAGTTTATCTTTCGCTCGTTTATCGAAATCAGGCGATTCAAACGCCTAGATCTTCGTCTCGAAACCTGTAACATCCCAAATTTTCAATTTGGAATGTTATACATAGATCATCATGCATATCATATTTTATTTGGCATTTTGGTTGATCTTAGAAATTCTACGCAACTCAATGACCCACGGAGAGAGTTGGGGATTTCGTTATTTTCATTTTTTGAGTTCTCTCAAATTTTGAGAATAGGATCATTTGATTTTACTTATTTTATCATCAATTATTTCTATTACAAAAATATGAGAGAGGGAATAAAATGACTTTCCCAGAATAAAGAAATATTGAGGATTTAATAAAAAAATCAAATAAGTTTTTATTTTGGAGTTTTTCGGTGTTTTATTTGAATTTAGGAAAAAGTGCGTTTTTCAAAATTGCATTTAGGGCCCAAGTAAATGTTCACCTTGTGCGGCTTGATTTTAGAAGCCCGTTAAAATTTATTACGGAATTTTTGGAGTCCGTTTAGTATTTATTTTTATTTTTTTTTCTTTCGAGCGGAATAATTAAAAAAAAACGAACCGACTTCGGGTCGTACCCGAGCGGGACACCGCCCGGGGGCAGCCTTTAAATAGCGCCGCCCCGAGCCTCCCCAGCCCATCAGCCCCGCCTCGATCCGCGTGCGCCGCCGGAGCCGCCGCCGCCGCCAACGATCCCGCCGCCCGAGGTTCGTCGCGCCTCGTTTTCTGTGCCGAAAAAAAGAGAGAAAAAAATCAGCGTTCGTCGTTTTTCTTTTTCTCAGATTAAATCCATGATTTTTCTGATCGCGATTCCTGATCCGATTTTTGTTTTAGTTTAACTTTTCGCTCGTTTACCGGAATTAGGCGATTCAAGCACCTAAAGTTTCGTCTCGAAACCCTCTATCCGTTTAACCAACTTAAACAAGTTTTTGTTACTGTAAAATTTGCCCTAGATCCAGATTAGTAGAACGAAGTTGTTTTCTTTCGCCATTTGACTTCCGTTGCTTCGTTCGATTTGATTCTTTTTGCCAACCGGAGTTCTTAAGTTGAACCTTCTGGTTAGATCTCTTATTTGAGTGTGACCTGTGCATTAGATGAGTACTTACTGTATGCTTGTTTGTTTGTCTGCGATAGAATACCCGGAGTGCGCTGCCTGTTACTTCGAATCGTTAGGTTTCGCGGATCATCAGCAAGGCAAGTAACACTTTGATCATACCTTTCCTACTACCCAATTTTATTGCCTTAGATCAATCCTCACACATTTCATGATTAGGATCTAATTAAATTGTGGGATGGGAAGTAGATGAGGTAGTACCTATTACCTGTTTATTTTCAAACCTTTGGGAGTTACTTCTACATTTGCTTATTATGCCATGCTATGCTAGTAGACGTGGATTGGGTGAGTGAAATCCATGACAGATGTGAGATTGTTAATTAATGGTCTATCTAAGGTGGCAACTTAAACACACATCTGGGTGGATTGAGGCACCTGGGTATTCCAGGACTTGCCTGTTTTCTTTTGGACCGCCACCCAGGCTCAAAGGGATCATGAGACTATTCATACTAGAAACTTCCGTGTGCAGCCACAAGCTATTATGGGCTCTAGCATAGTTGACTAAGTCGTGCGAACTCTTATAGTGGTAGACTAGCAGATGTAGGTGGTACGGTCTACCCGATCATAAGGTGCTAGCGCTTCTGAAAGACTATGTCTCGGTCATCCGTCTTCTCAAACACCCTATAGTGCGAGAAAACAAACGGAGGCGATCGAGTCTTGTGGGGAAAAGTGTGCAAACCTCTTCAAAGTGTAATAAACTAATCATTGTTAGCCGTGTCCCCGGTTATGGACATCTTGAGTATCTAGTACTTGGATTTTCATGTGAATCTCAACATGTTACTCTAAATTAATTTTGTTGGGTTATGTTTACTGATGATGCCTAATTGGGATTGAGAATGCTATCAACCATTCTCAATGTTTAACAACCACCATGATAGTAATTAAATTTTATTCCTTTAAATTAGGGAAAAATTGGCTTTACGCAAAACTGTAACCATAGAGCTTTCCACCAGCCAAATATGCATACAGTATAGCTGTTTCATTCCATTACTCTCTATGCGTTACCTTGCCAGCATATTCCATGTGCTGACCCGTCTTCGGGCTGCAACGTTAATGTTGCAGACTTTTCAGACGACGATTAAGGAGTTTTTAGGTCGTGGTTCTATACTCAGTGATGCCGTTGGAGTTGATGGACTCACTTATCTTCCAAGCCTTCCGCTGTTATCATTATTAGATGGCCTTAAGCCATATTTATTGTAATAAGTTCTCTTTTGAGACATTCGATGTAATAAGTGTGTGATTGCTACTCTGCTATAAATCCTCCGAGTACTGTGTGGTGTCAGCATTACTGATCCAGGGATGACACCGGAGCACAGAGATCAGACTGTTTGAGGTTTGGTCGCTACAGAGATGGTATCAGAGCACACGCTGACTGTAAGACATGACCACTAAGCTGAAGACCTAGATCACTATTCACTCTCTTCTCTTCTGACCTCTCATCTTTTCTACTCTTTAGGATGGCGGATGCAAGGAACAAGTTCATGCAACCGGATGAAGATACACCCTTTGGATGCCACTTGAAGGAAGTCACTAGATACCTGAATATAGGAGTACCAAGCTTCACGGGAACCTACAACGCCACTTTACCTGAAGAAGAGCGCTGGATGATTCAAGTTCAAGTTCCAGGAAGGACGTTCATGCGAGTCACTGAGCCCATAGAATTTTCCTTTGATGCACCAACTTGGAGTCTAGGAAAGAGCATGGCAGCTCACATCGCCATGGGACGCATTGGAGAAGTCTACCGCAAGGATCTCAAGGATACTATCTACCAGATTTGTGGGCGCCGAGATGAACACTGGGAGATGATCAGCACCAGGAAGCATAGATCAATCGCAGCTTTTATCCAGGAGCTAAACCAGCACATTCGATGACAGGAGAACCAGATGTGCGCCGACATGATAGACCTAAAGAAGGCAAAGACTA
Source organism: Triticum urartu (assembly GCF_003073215.2). NCBI lineage: Eukaryota > Viridiplantae > Streptophyta > Magnoliopsida > Poales > Poaceae > Triticum > Triticum urartu. The sequence continues at coordinate 390,427,017 of NC_053028.1, forward strand.
GAATCAAGGAACTGGAGGAAGAACTCAAGGCTACACGTGAAGATTATGAAGAGGAAATTGAAGTATTGGTGGAGAAGAATGACGACCTGATCAAGAAGATTGGAATATTTATGGGAGACCCTACGCTAGTAGATGAAGCTGAAGAACCCAAGGAGATTAGCCCGGAAGACTACATCATCATCGACGGCACCGACTCGGAAGCAGATAGTAGTGATGATGACTATGTTGATGAAGCTGGGGCAGATATCATGGAGTCTGCAACCGAAGAATATTTCTAGTAGACCACCTCATCAGTAGTAGTAGTCCACCATGTGAATATAGTAGTCCGAGCACTTTTGCGATAGATAGATCGATTGTATGCCCCTGTTTGATTGATTGAAGTGAATTGTTTGTTTTGCCTCATGTGCATATGGGTAGTGTTTTCTCTTTAGACCCCCTCTATTCTTATATCTCATCTTTTCTAAACCCTTAGATGCCTCCGAGACGTGACCCCAGATTTGCCTTCCCACCGGAGCTCACCTAGTTGATCCAGCAGCAGAACACATTGATGCAGTTGCTAGTCCAGAATAACAATCAGGGGAACAAAAACAACAACCCACCACCACCACCACCACCTGTTGACCACTTAGCCCGTTTTCTTAGGCTAAATCCGCCGGTGTTTTCCAGTAGCACCGAGCCGATAGTAGCAAATGATTGGCTTCGCAAGGCAGCTAGGGAGTTGACCACAGCAGGATGCACAGATGCGGAGAAGGTGAAGTTTGCTGCACATCAGTTAGAAGGACCCGCAGCATCATGGTGGGAGAATTTCACAGCCACTTTCCCAGTAGACACTGTCACATGGGACCAGTTTCAGTAGGCTTTTCGTACTGCACACATTTCGGCAGGAGCTATGGCCATGAAGAAGCGTGAGTCTCGCAAGTTGCGCCAAGGAGGAAGGACAGTTGGCCAGTATGTGAAGGAATTTAGTAAGCTAGCACGTTATGCCCCAGATGACGTCGCTACGGATGCAGCTAAGCAGGAGAAGTTTCTGGAAGGACTGAATGATGAGTTGAGCATGCAGTTGATGGTAGCAACCTTCAACAACTACCAGGAGTTGGTAGATCATGCTCTTATGATTGAAGGGAAGCAGCAGCAAATCGAGAATTGCAAGAGGAAGTATGGACAAGGAAAGTACAATTCAGGAGCTCATCAGAAGCCACGTTTTACCCCTAGACCGGGAGGACATTTTCAGCATACCCATGGAGGAGGTAGCTCGCACAATCACAATGGCACCAAGAATGGTAATGGCAATGGAGGAAGCAACGGCCAGAACCGCACCAACCCATCAACCCCAGCCAAGAAGGACCTAAGCCAAGTCACTTGCTTTAAGTGTTCTAAGACAAGACATTATGCCAATGAATGTCCTGAATTAAAAAATGGAAATAGCAATGGAAGTTCTGGGAAGAAGCCGAACCCTTTCAACAGGGGATAGGTGAACCACGTTAGCGTGGAGGAGGTTGAAGCTCAGCCCGATGCAGTAATAGGTAAGTTTTTGGTTAAGTCAGTTACTGCACTCGTTCTTTTTGATACTGGTGCATCGCATTCATACATCTCAAGGGGATTTGTGGATAAGTATAACCTACCAACCCAAGCCCTTAGGTCACCCATGTTAGTAACCTCGCCCGGAGAAGAATATGTGGCTAGTCTATGGTGTGATCTGTTACCATTAAGGATTGGTAACTATGTTTTTCCCTCAGACCTAATAGTATTGGAATCGCAAGGATTGGATGTGATATTAGGCATGGATTGGTTATCAAAGTATGAAGGGAATATTGAGTGTGCTAGTAAGTCAATTTTGCTTACCACCCTAGAAGGGAGAAGGATCAAGTATGTATCTCGGCATGTGCCAAAGAGGACTCAAGTAAATTGCCTAACAGGAGTTGTGCAGGAGGAAGTACCAGTGGTAAAGGATTTCCCTGATGTATTTCCAGAGGAGTTGCCAGGCATGCCACCGGATAGAGATATTGAGTTTTTGATTGAGCTATTGCCAGGCACAGGTCCAATATCAAAGAGACCATATAGGATGCCAGCAAAGGATTTGGTGGAAATTAAGAAGCAGATTAAGGAGTTACTGGATAAGGGATATATTCGCCCCAGTTCTTCGCCTTGGGGATCGCCAGTACTTCTAGTGGAGAAGAAAAATGGATCATTAAGGATGGTTGTTGATTATCGAGGATTGAATGAAGCAACGATCAAGAACAAGTACCCACTACCGATGATCAATGATCTGTTTGATCGATTGCAAGGAGCTAAGGTATTTTCCAAGATCGATCTGCGATCGAGATACAACCAATTGAAGATTCGAGAACAGGATATACCGAAGACAGCTTTTACCACCAGGTATGGGCTGTATGAGTATACCGTTATGTCATTTGGTCTGACTAACGCACCTGCCTATTTTATGAACATGATGAACAAAGTGTTTATGGAGTTTTTGGATAAGTTCGTCGTAGTGTTCATTGATGATATCCTGGTTTATTCGAAGAATGAAGAGGAACATAAGGAGCATTTGCGTTTGGTACTTGGAAAGCTCAGAGAACATCAATTATATGCCAAGTTCAGCAAATGTGAGTTTTGGTTGAAGGAAGTAGGATTCCTCGGACATGTTATATCTAGAGAAGGTATAGCAGTAGATCCCGCTAAAGTTGAAACCGTGACCAAGTGGGAAGCCCCAACAACAGTTGGAGAGATCCGTAGTTTTCTTGGACTCGTAGGATACTACCGGATATTTATTGAGAATTTCTCAAAGATTGCGAAGCCTATGACTGAGTTGTTGAAGAAAGATACCAAGTTCATATGGACAGAGGAGTGTGAGGCTAGTTTCCAGGAGTTGAAGAAACGTTTGGTTACCTCACAAGTGTTGATTTTGCCAGACCAGACCAAGGATTATGAGGTGTATTGCGACGCTTCACGTCGAGGACTTGGAGCAGTGCTTATGCAGGAAGGGAGAGTTGTTTCATATGCCTCAAGACAACTGAAGCCTCATGAGTTGAATTATGCTACGCATGATTTGGAGTTAGCAGCCGTAGTGCATGCTTTGAAAACATGGAGACATTTTCTCATTGGAAACCATTGTGAGGTGTACACGGATCATAAGAGTTTGAAGTACATTTTCACCCAGAAGGAGTTGAATCTCAGACAAAGGAGATGGTTGGAGCTCATCAAGGATTATGATATGAGATTGCATTACCACCCCGGAAAGGCTAATGTAGTAGCTGACGCATTAAGCCGTAAGAGCCATGTCAATGCGTTAATGACGGGAGGAATACCCAAGGAGTTAGCAGAAAATCTTCGTGAACTATGTTTGGAAATAGTTCCGAGAGGCTACGTAGCAGCATTGGAGATTCAGTCAACTTTGATGGATAGAATCAGGGAAGCTCAGAAAGCTGACAAAGAGATTGCCGCTATAAAGGAGAAACTGAGCAAAGGAAAAGCTAAAGGATTTCGTGAGGATGAGCACGACACCCTATGGTTTGAAGACCGCATTTACGTGCCCAATGACCCGGAGATCAGGAAGTTGATTTTGCAAGAGGCACACGACTCACTGTATTCAATTCACCCAGGAAATACCAAGATGTATCTGGATTTGAGGGATATTTTCTGGTGGACCGGAATGAAGAAGGATATTGCGGAGTATGTAGCAGTTTGTGATGTATGTCAGAGAGTAAAGGCAGAGCATCAGAAGCCAGCTGGATTGTTACAACCATTGCCGATACCCGAATGGAAGTGGGATAAGCTAGGCATGGATTTTACCACGGGATTGCCCAGGACTCGTTCAGGCTATGACTCGATTTGGGTTGTAGTTGATCGATTAACGAAAGTAGCTCATTTCATCCCAGTAAAGACCACTTACACCAGTGCTAAGTTGGCAAAGATATACATGACCAGGATCGTATGTTTGCATGGAGTTCCAAGGAGTATCATATCAGATAGAGGAACCCAGTTTACCTCAAAGTTCTGGAAGCAGTTGCACGAAACTTTGGGAACCAGGCTATAATTTAGTACAGCTTTTCATCCACAGACAGATGGACAGACCGAGAGAGTCAATCAGATTTTGGAGGATATGCTGAGAGCTTGTGCGCTAGATTACGGATCTAGTTGGGACGATAATTTGCCATATGCAGAGTTCTCTTACAACAACAGTTATCAAACTAGTTTAAAGATGGCCCCTTTCGAAGCCTTGTACGGAAGGAGGTGCAGGACACCGTTGTCATGGGACGAAGTTGGAGACCGCCAGTTGTTTGGACCTGACTTGATTAAAGAGTCTGAACAGAAGGTGAAGTTGATTCGCGATAGGATCAAGGTAGCCCAGTCCAGACAGAAGAGTTATGCCGATTCTAAACACAAGGAGACAGTTTACAAAGTCGGAGACAGAGCTTATCTTCGAGTATCTCCACTTCGGGGAACAAAGAGTTTTGGATTTAAAGGGAAGTTAGCACCATCTCCGTCGTATCTACTTTTCCAAACACTTTTACCCTTGTTTTGGACTCTAACTTGCATGATTTGAATGGAACTAACCCGGACTGATGCTGTTTTCAGCAGAATTACCATGGTGTTATTTATGTGCAGAAACAAACGTTCTCGGAATGACCTGAAACTTCACGGAGCAACTTTTCAGAAAATATGAAAAATACCTGCCAAAGATGAAGGCCAGGGGGCCACCACCTCTCCACGAGGGTGGGGGGCGTGCCTGCCCCTCTTGGGCGCGCGCCCCTACCTCATGGGCCCCCTGTTGCCTCTCCGACTCCAACTCCAACTCTATATATTGTGTTTCAGGGAGAAAACAAAGAGAAGAATTCATCATGTTTTACGATATGGAGCCGCCGCCAAGCCCTAAAACCTCTCAAAAGGGCTGATCTGGAGTCCGTTCGGGGCTCCCGAGAGGGGAATCCGTGGCCATCGTCATCATCAACCATCCCCCATCACCAATTTCATGATGCTCACCGCCGTGCGTGAGTAATTCCATCGTAGGCTTGCTGGACGGTGATGGGTTGGATGGGATCTATCATGTAATCGAGTTAGTTTTGTTAGGGTTTGATCCCTAGTATCCACTATGTTCAGAGATTGATGTTGCTATGACTTTGCTATGCTTAATGCTTGTCACTAGGGCCCGAGTGCCATGATTTCAGATCTGAACCTATTATGTTTTCATCAATATATGAGTGTTCTTGATCCTATCTTGCAAGTCTATAGTCATCTATTATTTGTTATGATTCGTTATCCCCGAAGTGACAATAATCGGGATACTTACCGGTGATGACCGTAGTTTGAGGAGTTCATGTATTCACTATGTGTTAATAGTTTGTTCCGGTTCTCTATTAAAAGGAGGCCTTAATATCCCTTAGTTTCCGTAAGGACCCCGCTACCACGGGAGGGTAGTACAAAATATGTCATGCAAGTTCTTTTCCATAAGCACGTATGACTATGTTCGGAATACATGCCTACATTACATCAATGAACTGGAGCTAGTTCTGTGTCACCCTAGGTTATGACTGTTACATGATGAACCACATCCGACATAATTCTCCATCACTGATCCATTGCCTACGAGCTTTCCATATATTGTTCTCTGCTTATTTACTTTTCCGTTTCTATTGCTTTCATCACTACTATTACCTTTTGCTACCGTTATCACTACTATCATATTACTTTGCTACTAAACACTTTGCTGCAGATATTAAGTTTCCAGGTGTGGTTGAATTGACAACTCAGCTACTAATACTTGAGAGTATTCTTTGGCTCCCCGTGTGTCGAATCAATAAATTTGGGTTGAATACTTTACCCTCAAAAACTATTGCGATCCCCTATACTTGTGGGTTATCAAGACTATTTTCTGGCGCCATTACCGGGGGCATAGCTCTATTCTTTAAGTCTCTTGGGATATATATCTGCTTATCATTATGAAGAACTTGAGAGATCCAAAAACCAAGATCTATCCCTCAACTACAAGGGGAGGTAAGGAACTGCCATCTAGCTCTGCACTTGATTCACCTTCTGTTTTGAGTAAGCTTGCGACACCTCCACCTACTTCTGCTATTTGTTCTGATATGTTGCATGTTATTGATGATGCCACTTCTTCTATGCATGATACTTATGATGAAACTACCTCTATGCCTGATACTACTGTGCCACTTAGTGATTTTCTTGATGAACAACTTGCTAGGGCTAGAGAAATTGAAATGAACTTGTTATTCCTAAGGGTTATGTTTTTTATCAAGAAGCTTCTTTAGCTATTTTAGCTTGCAAAAATAGAAATGAACTCAAAAGGTTATTAGCTAAGTGGAGTAAGTAATCTCTAAATGCTAGAATGAAACCTGACCCTGCTTTTGCTACTTCACCTATCTTTGTTACCGATAAGGATTATGAATGCTCTGTTGATCCGGATATAATTACTTTGGTTGAATCTAATCCTTTTCATGGTTATGAATCTGAAACTGTTGTGGCACATCTTACTAAATTGAATGATATAGCCACCATGTTCACTAAACATGAGAGAACTCATTACTTTTACATCCTCAAAATATTTCCGTTCTCATTAAAGGGTGATGCTAAGATATGGTTTAATTCTCTTGATCCTGGTTGTGTGCGTAGTCCCCATGATATGATTTATTACTTCTCTGCTAAATATTTCCCTGCTCATAAGAAACAAGCTGCTTTAAGGGATATATAATTTTGTGCAAATTGAAGAAGAGAGTCTCCCACAAGCTTGGGGGAGTCTTCTCCAATTACTTAATGCTTTGCCTGATCACCCTCTTAAGAAAAATGAAATACTTGATATCTTCTATAATGGACTAACCGATGCCTCCAGAGATTACCTGGATAGTTCTGTTGGTTCTGTTTTCAGGGAAAGAACACCGGAAGAAGCTGAAATTCTATTGAATAATATGTTGACAAATGAAAATAATTGGACACCTCCGGAGCCAATCCCTAAACCAACTCCGAAGAAGAGGGGTATTCTATTTCTCAGTCCTGAAGATATGCAAGAGGCAAAGAAATCTATGAAAGAAAAGGGTATTAAAGATGAAGATGTTAAGAATTTACCTCCTATTGAAGAAATACATGGTCTTAATTTACTTCCTGTTGAAGAAACATATAATCCAAATCCTTCTCCTATTGAAGAAACTCATGGTCTTGATAACCCGACATAGGTAGTAAAGGTAAATTCTCTCTATAGATATGATAAAGCTGAAATCCCATTTACTAAGTTTGCTAGCCCATGCTTAGATGAGTTTGATAAAGTTATGGCTAAGCAAGAAGATTTTAATACTTATTTTTTTGGACAATTGAAATACAATTCAAATATGCTTGAACACTTGGGTGATTATATGGCTAATGTCAAAGGTGAACTTAAACTTATTAGTAAACATGCTTCGATGGTTACCACTCAAGTAAAACAAGTACTTAAAGCTCAAAATGATTTGCTCAATGAATTGAATAGTAAAGATATTGATAATGTTGTTAGAGTGGCTACTAGAACTGGTAGAATGACTCAGGAACCTTTGTATCCTCAAGGCCACCCTAAGAGAATTGAGCAAGATTCTCAGAGAAATAATATAGATGCACGTAGTCCTTCTAAAAAGAAGAAAAAGAAAAATGATAGGACTATGCATGCTTCTAGTGATCCTATTGTTGAAACACCTGAGAATCCAAATGATATTTCTAATTCTGATGCTGAAACACAATCTGGTAATGAACCTGAAACTAGTGGTAATGTTAATAATAATGTTCATGATAATGCTCAACCTAGTAATGATAATGATATAGAAATTGAACCTGCTGTTGATCTTGATAACCCACAATCAAAAAATCAACGTTGTGATAAAAAGGACTTTGTTGCTAGGAAACTTGGTAAAGAAAGAGAGCCTTGGGTTCAAAAACCCATGCCTTTTCCTCCCAAGCCATCCAATAAAAAGGATGATGAGGATTTTGAGCGCTTTGCTGAAATGATTAGACCTATCTTTTTGCGTATGCGATTAACTGATATGCTCGAAACCAATCCTTATGCTATGTACATGAAAGATATTATTACTAATAAGAGAAAGATACCGGAAGCTGAATTTTCCACCATGCTTGCTAATTATACTTTTAAGGGTGGAATACCAAAGAAACTTGGAGATCCCGGTGTACCAACTATACCATGCTCTATTAAAAGAAACTATGTTAAAACTGCTTTATGTGATCTTGGAGCCGGTGTTAGTGTTATGCCTCTCTCTCTTTATATCGTAGACTTGATTTGAATAAGTTGACACCTACTGAAATATCTTTGCAAATGGCTGATAAATCAACTGCTATACCTGTCGGTATTTGTGAGGATGTGCCTGTTGTAGTTGCAAATGTTACTATTTTAACAGACTTTGTTATTCTTGATATTCCCGAGGACGATAGTATGTCTATTATTCTTGGAAGACCCTTTTTGAATACTGCAGGGGCTGTTATTGATTGCACTAAAGGCAATTTCACTTTTCATGTTAATGGTAATGTGCATACGGTACACTTTCCGAGGAAACAACCTCAAGTTCATAGTATCAACTCTATTGGAAAAATTCCATCGATTATATTTGGAGGTTTTGAATTTCCTCTTCCTACTGTCAAGAAGAAATATGATACTCTTATTATTGGGGATGTGCATATCCCCATTGAGGTAACATAGTGTTATTCGAAATTTCTCCGCTTCCATGTTATTCGGAATGAGTTCGTTAACAAGACTTGATCAACCATGTTAGATGATTCCTTTTGATGAGCATGAGATGGATGAAACTAGAAGGCACAACCCTCTGTACCCCACTTGTACTTTCTGTTATTTATATAAAATAAAATAAAAATAAATATTTTTCTGTCTATTATCTGATTATCCATGCAATATAAAAATACCTCGAAAATAAAAGTTCTCCAAATACCCTAAAATTTAAATATGATTTTTTCTAGAATATTTGAGAATATTTGGCACTGAGAACACAACAGGGGGGGTCAACCACCTGCCCACGAGGGTGGAGGGCGCGCCCTACCCCCCTGGGGCGCACCCCCTGCTTCGTGGGCCCACGGTGGCCCTCCTCCACTTATTCTTTCACCCATACACTTCTTCTTCCTCCCACAAACACGAATAACCAGCTCAAACCCGAGTCCAAACTCGTTTTGCTGCCATTTTCGATCTCCTTGCTCAAAGCACCTCTCACAAAACTGCTTGGGGAGATTGTTCCTTGGTATGTGACTCCTCCATTGGTCCAATTAGTTTTTGTTCTAGTGCTTTATTCATTGCAAATTTTTGCTGCTTAGGTGACCCTATTCTTGAGCTTGCATGTCAAATTTATATGGTCAAAAGTAGTTTTGATGCATGATATAGGCCCTAGGCACTTGTAGGAGTAGTTGCTATCAATATTATTGAGTTTGGTTTACTTTTACTTTGAAGTTACTAAAAATTTCATAATTTTTCAGAAAATGATGAGGAGACTTTTGAGGGGCTCGTCGAGCCAAAGCTCGAAGGAAAAGGCACCAAAGCCTAAGTATAATCCGCCTCGCACCGCGGAGGTTCGGGCGTGTGAATGGCCTTCCGATGATTTCTTGAGAGCAGCCGGTATTTATGAAGATTTTCATGAATTGGCTAAGAATGCAGACTTCACTGCTTTCCTCCATGACCAATGTGATCAGTATCTCTTACTCACAAATACCTTTGTGCAAAACTTTCATTTTCATTCTAGGAACTCGCCACCTACGGTGGAGTTTCATTTATATGATGAGCATAAGGAGATGTCACTTTATAATTTTTGTCAGATTTGTTTAGTACCTTTTGAGGGCAAGACAGAAGAACCACATCGCGATGATGTGGAGGGGTTTATTGATACTATCACTGTAGGGGAAACAAGGAAGGTTTCCGATGCACGAATCACTAGCATACATTTTCCTATTTTACGTTACTTTGCATTATTTGCTAATCGTAGTTTAATTGGTCGCGGAAACTATGGAAACCTTAGTATGCCTGATATTATTATTTTGCTCTACGGTTTATACGGTGATAACTCTGTTAGTATGGGCGGTATTATTGCCAAACGGTTAAGTCTGAACCATAACAAGGGCCCCATCTTTGGAGGCATCTATGCTTCACGCCTAGCTGCACATTTTAACATACCTATTAGGCATTTTGAGAAGGAAGAAAAGGTGATGCCTCGTGTTTATCTAGATTATAAAAGTATGGTGGCACATGATTTTATTGTTAAGAATAGGGAAGGAGAGATTAAATATCAATTGTTCTTTAATAAACATCATCCTGAGACTATTACCCTGCCTGCTCCTTCTTTGTTTGATTTATCTTCAGGCACGTACCTTGTTCCGTTGAAGGCTACTCACGCCTACCGGAATCCTGCACCAGCCGTGGAGCCAGAGCCGAAACCATAAGTTAATCCTTTACGACAGTCTAATTACCAGTGGGATCCGGAGATGATTGTCAGCCAGTGGCAATCGGAGTCTTCCTCTTCTTCTTCTCAGTACGACCCCAACTACTATTATGGATATCCGCCAGGCCAGCCGTGGCCATAGACCAACTTAGGCCAAAAGCCTAAGCTTGGGGGAGTACGTATTTCCCACCGGCATTACATTTATGTTCACACACTCATTGCTAGATGTCGGTGCTCATACTTTTTCATTGTATCATCCATGCTAGTTTATTTCCTTTTTATGCTTTCTTCTTGTGTGTTTAATAAACCTTAAGAAAAACCAAAAAATTAGTTGTAGCTTTTAATCAGTTTAATTTCCATGCTTGTAGTAGTAATTAAAAAGAAAAACCAAAAAGATTTCATGTTCTTCTTTTGCTTGTTGGGAGCTTTCCCGTGTAAATAGTTTTATTTCTTTTCTTTGGGGGTCGATAGGAGAAGACAATAATTAAATTGTTGAAATGGCTCTTATATGCATTATTGTTTATCTGACAAAAGAGCCCATATTACCTTGTCTTCTCCTATTTATTGAATGCCTGCAGATTCCAGCTTAGTCCAATGCACGTGCACTATTATTATTATTCACATCATTCGATCGTGCAAGTGAAAGGCAATTATGATGATATATGATGGACTGGCTGAGATGAGAAAAGCTGGTATGAACTCAACCTCTTTTGTTTTTGTAAATATGATTAGTTCATCGTTCCTGATTCAGCCTATTATGAATAAACATGTTTGCAATGACAATTAGAGATCATAGTTTCTTGTGCCATGCTTGATTAGCTATGAGTTATAATGGTTTACCTTGCGTGCCAACATTCTATTGAGATAGTTGTGATGTGGTATGATAGGGTGGTAGCCTCCTCTGAATGATTTAAGTGACTTGACTTGGCACATGTTCACGCATGTAGTTGAAACAAAATCAACATATCCTTCATGATATTTATGTTCATGGTGGATTATATCCTACTCATGCTTGCATTCGGTGTTGATTAATTTTAATGCATGTTCATGACTATTGTCGCTCTCTAGCTGGTTGCTTCCCAGTCTTTTGCTAGACTTCACCTGTACTAAGCGGGAATACTGCTTGTGCATCCAAACTCCATAAATCCCAAAGTTATTCCACATGAGTCCACTATACCTACCTATATACGGTATCTACTTGTCGTTCCAAGTAAATTTGTATCTGAAAAACTCTAAACCTTCAAATAAATATCATGTTTTGTATGCTCGAATAGCTCATGTATCAACTAGGGCTGTCTGTATCTTCCATGTTAGGCGGGTTATTCTCAAGAGGAGTGGACTCCGCTCCTTACTCACGAGATAAATGGCTGGTCACCGGGATGCCCAGTCCCATGCTTTATGCAAACTAAGTCAAAATAATTGCAAACAAAACTCCCCCTGGGACTCTTGTTAGTTGGAGGCACTCGTTGTTTCGAGCAAGCCATGGATTGATGCTTGTTGGCGGAAGGGGGAGTATAAACTTTACCATTCTGTTTGGGAACCGCCTATAATGTGTGTAGCATGGAAGATATCGCCATCTCTTGGTTGTTATGTTGACAATGAAAGTATACCGCTCAAAATATTATTCATCACTATTTCAAAACCGAGCTCTGGCACCTCTACAAATCCCTGCTTCCCTCTGCGAAGGGCCTATCTATTTACTTTTATGATGAGTCATCATCCTCTTATTAAAAAGCACCAGTTGGAGAGCACCACTGTCATTTGCATTCATTACTGTTAGTTTACATTGAGTATGACTTGACTGGATCTCTTTTACCATGAATTACAATATCTAGCCAGTCCTTGGTCTTTAAAGGTGCTTTGCATTTATGTTTTGCGGTCTTAGAAAGGGCTAGCGAGATACCACCTTGTTATATCATATTATGATTGTTTTGAGAAAGTGTTGTCATCCGAGATTTATTATTATTGCTCGCTAGTTGATTATGCTATTGATATGAGTGAAATTGAGACCTGAGCGTTATTGTGAATGTGGTTAGTTATAATCTTTGCTGAAAACTTGAATGCTGGCTTTACATATTTACAACAACAAGAGCAAACAGAGTTTGTAAAAGTTTTTCTTTATCACTTTCAGTTTGCCAACTGAATTGCTTGAGGACAAGCAAAGGTTTAAGCTTGGGGGAGTTGATACGTCTCCGTCGTATCTACTTTTCCAAACACTTTTACCCTTGTTTTGGACTCTAACTTGCATGATTTGAATGGAACTAACCCGGACTTACGCTGTTTTCAGCAGAATTACCATGGTGTTATTTATGTGCAGAAACAAACGTTCTCGGAATGACCTGAAACTTCACGGAGAAACTTTTTAGAAAATATGAAAAATACCTGGAAAAGATGAAGGCCAGGGGGCCCACCACCTCTCCACGAGGGTGGGGGGCGCGCCTGCCCCCCTTGGGCGTGCCCCTACCTCGTGGGCCCCTTGTTGCCTCTCTGACTCCAACTCCAACTCTATATATTGTGTTTTGGGAAGAAAAAAATCAGAGAGAAGAATTCATCACGTTTTACGATACGAAGCCGCCGCCAAGCCCTAAAACCTCTCGGGAGGGCTGATCTGGAGTCCGTTCGGGGCTCCAGAGAGGGGAATCCGTCGCCATCGTCATCATCAACCATCCTCCACCAATTTCATGATGCTCATCGCCGTGCATGAGTAATTCCATCATAGGCTTGCTGGACGGTGATGGGTTGGATGGGATCTATCATGTAATCGAGTTAGTTTTGTTAGGGTTTGATCCCTAGTATCCACTATGTTCCGAGATTGATGTTGCTATGACTTTGCTATGCTTAATGCTTGTCACTAGGGCCCGAGTGCCATGATTTCAGATCTTAACCTATTATGTTTTCATCAATATATGAGTGTTCTTGATCCTATCTTGCAAGTCTATAGTCACCTATTATGTGTTATGATCCGTTAACCCCGAAGTGAAAATAATCGGGATACTTACCGATGATGACCGTAGTTTGAGGAGTTCATGTATCCACTATGTGTTAATACTTTGTTCCGGTTCTCTATTAAAAGGAGGCCTTAATATCCCTTAGTTTCCGTAAGGACCCCGCTGCCACGGGAGGGTAGGACAAAAGATGTCATGCAAGTTCTTTTCCATAAGCACATATGACTATGTTCGGAATACATGCCTACATTACATCAATGAACTGGAGCTAGTTCTGTGTCACCCTAGTTTATGACTGTTACATGATGAACCACATCCCGCATAATTCTCCATCACTTATCCATTGCCTATGAGCTTTCCATATATTGTTCTCTGCTTATTTACTTTTTCGTTGCTATTTCTATCATCACTACAAAATACCAAAAACATTACTTTTACTACTGTTACCTTTTGCTACCATTATCACTACTATCATATTACTTTGCTACTAAACACTTTGCTGCAGATATTAAGTTTCCAGGTGTGGTTGAACTGACAACTCAATTGACAACTCAGCTGCTAATACTTGAGAGTATTCTTTGGCTCCCCTTGTGTTGAATCAATAAATTTGGGTTGAATACTTTACCCTCGAAAACTGTTGCGATCCCCTATACTTGTGGGTTATCAGTTCTCCTCGATGTTCTTGGAGATCTATTCGATGTAATAGTCTTTTGCGGTGTGTTTGTCGAGGTCCGATGAATTGTGGATTTATGATCAGCTTATCTATGCATATTATTTGAATCTGCTCTGATTTCTTTTATGCATGATTTGATATCTTTGTAATTCTCTTCGAACTATCGGTTTGGTTTGGACAACTAGATTGGTTTTTCTTGCAATGGGAGAAGCGCATAGCTTTGGGTTCAATCTTGCGGTGTCCTTTCCTAGTGAAAGTAGGGGCAGCAAAGCACATAATGTATTGTTGCCATCGAGGATAAAAAGATGGGGTTTTCATCATATTGCTTGAGTTAATTCCTCTACATCATGTTATCTTACTTAATGCATTACTCCATTCTTTATGAACTTAATACTCTGGATGCATGCTGGATAGCGGTCGATGTGTGGAGTAATAGTACTAGATGCAGAATCGTTTCAGTCTACTTGACACGGATGTGATGCCTATATTCATGATCATTTCCTTAGATATCATCATAACTTTGCGCTTTTCTATCAATTGCTTGGCAGTAATTTGTTCACCCACCGTATTATTTTCTATCTTGGGAGAAGCCTCTAGTGAAACCTATGGCCCCCGGGTCTATTTTCCATCATATTAGTTTCCGATTTACTATCTTGCAATATTTTACTTTCTGATCTCTAAACCAAAAATACCAAAAATATTTACTTTACTGTTTATCTATCTCTATCAGATCTCACTTTTGCAAGTAACCGTGAAGGGATTGATAACCCCTTTATCATGTTGGGTGAAAGTTGTTTGATTGTTTGTGTGGGTATTCGGTGACTTGTGCATTGTTTCCTATTGGATTGATATCTTGGTTCTCAAACCGAGGGAAATACTTATCTCTACTTTGCTGCATCACCCTTTCCTCTTCAAGGGAAAAACCAATGCAAGTTCAATAAGTAGGAGGAAGAATTTCTGGCGCCGTTGCCGGGGAGATCTACGCCAAGTAAAGCCATACCAAGTACCCATCATAAACTCTCATCTCTTGCATTATATTATTCACCATTCGCCTGTCGTTTTCCTCGCCCCCACTTCCGAAACGATCTTCAAAAACATTTTCCTTTTCTTTGCCCCTCTTTCGTTCGTCTTCTTCGCTTGATTTTTGTGTGCTCGTGTATTGGATTTCTTGCTTTGTCATGATGGCTCAACCAAAGAATGTTGATCCTCACTTTAGGAGGTTGAAAGAAATTAAAAATAATGTTAGGAGCTTCATGTCTTTACAATGTGAGCATAATAGTTTCTTTAGAAACGAACTTAAGGAGCAGAAAAGTTTTATGGAGTACAGGAATAAAGAGCTCGATGATATGTCTAAAGAATATTATGGTTTGAAATATCAGTTTTCTCATCTTGAAAATTTAGTAGGCCGAATTTCTGATAAACAAGCTACCTTAGTGAATAAGATGGCCACTAAACTGGAGGCTTTAAATAATGATGAAGATCTTGAAGTGATTGATGTGACTCGTCTTGAATCTTTGTTTTCCAATATAATTCTTGATAAATATGGGACTGGATATGAGTTAACTTTAGTTAAAAGGCATCCCAATGATTCGGAGTTTTTAGATCTTGAAGCAAAAATCGATAAAAGTGGGATTGGAGAGGTCAAAACTTTAGGTAGCAATGAACCCACTCTTTTGGATTTCAAGGAATTAATTATGATAATTGTTCTTTAATGGATTGTATTTCCTTGTTGCAATCCATGTTGAATTCTCATCATGCTTATAATCAAAACAAAGCTTTTACCAAACATATCATTGATGCTATAATGCAATCTTTTGAAGAAAAGCTTGAATTGGAAGTTTCTATACCTAGAAAACTTTATGATGAGTGGGAACCTACTATTAAGATTAAGATTAAAGATTATGAGTGCCATGCTTTGTGTGATTTGGGTGCTAGCGTTTCCACAATTCCAAAAACTTTATGTGATGTGTTAGGTTTCCGTGAATTTGTTGATTGTTCTTTAAATTTGCATCTTACGGATTCCACTATTAAGAAACCTATGGGAAGGATTAATGATGTTCTTATTGTTGCAATAGGAATTATGTGCCCGTAGATTTCATTATTCTTGATATAGATTGCAATCCTACATGTCCTATTATTCTTGGTAGACCTTTCCTTAGAAACGATTGGTGCAATTATTGATATCAAAGAAGGAAACATTAGATTTGAATTTCTATTAAGGAAGGGCATGGAGCACTTTACAAGAAAGGAAATTAAATTGCCTTATGAATTTATTATAAGAGCTACTTATGGATTGCATACCAAAGATGCCAATACCTAGATCTATTCGTGTTTCATGCCTAGCTAAGGGAGATAAACAATAGCGCTTGTTGGGAGGCAACCGGATTTTATTTTTGTTCTTAATTTTTAGGTCCTATTTTGCATTAAATAATTTT
The DNA here is from genome assembly GCF_003073215.2 of Triticum urartu. Taxonomy (NCBI): domain Eukaryota; kingdom Viridiplantae; phylum Streptophyta; class Magnoliopsida; order Poales; family Poaceae; genus Triticum; species Triticum urartu. The sequence continues at coordinate 390,443,497 of NC_053028.1, forward strand.
CTAGCCTCTGTTTATATGTGGTTTTGTGTTTTAGTTAGTGTTTGTGCCAAGTAAGACCTTTGTGATAGCTTACGGTGATAGCTGATTTGATCTTGCTGAAAAACAGAAACTTTTGCGCCCAAGAAATTAATTTTTGTTTTCAGCAGAACCGTGATAAAATATTGATTCTTGTTGCAGAAGATTAATAAACAAACTTCTTAGGTTGTCCTAATTTTTAAAAATTGTTTGAGTTACATAAGTATTCGAGAGTTACAGATTGCTACAGACTGTTCTGTTTTTGACAGATTCTGTTTTTTATGTGTTGTTTTCTTAGTTTGATGAATCTATGGGTAGTATCGGGGGGTATGAACCATGGAAAAGTAGGAATATAGTATATATTACACCAATACAAATAAAGAATGAGTTCACAACAATACCAAAAGTGGTGATTTATTTTCTTATACTAACGGAGCTTATGCGATTTTTTGTTGAGTTTTGTGTTGTGATGTTTTCAAGTTTTGGGTAAGCATTTGATGGACTATGGAATAAGGAGTGGCAAGAGCCTAATATTGGGGATCCCCAAGGCACCCCAAGGTAATATTTAAGGACAACCAAGAGCCTAAGCTCGGGGATGCCCCGGAAGGCATCCCCTCTTTCGTCTTCATCTATCGGTAACTTTACTTGAGGCTATATTTTTATTCACCACATGATATGTGTTTTGCTTGGAGCGTCGTGCATGATTTTATTATTTTATTTTTAGTTTGCCACAATCATACTTGTTGTACACACCTTTTGAGAGAGACACGCATGAATCGTGATTTATTAGAATACTCTATGTGCTTCACTTATATCTTTTGAGCTAGGCAATTTTGCTCTAATGCTTCACTTATATCTTTTTAGAGCATGGTGGTGGTTTTATTTTATAGAAATTGATGAACTCTCATGCTTCACTTATATTATTTTGAGAGTCTTTAAACAGTATGGTAATTTGCTTTGGTTATAAATTTAGTCCTAATATGTTAGGCATCCAAGAGGGATATAATAAAAACTTTCATGTAAAGTGCATTGAATACTATGAGAAGTTTGATTCTTTATGATTGTTTTGAGATATAATTATGGTGATATTAGAGTCATGCTAGTGAGTAGTTGTGAATTTGAGAAATACTTGTATTAAGGTTTGTGAGTCCCGTAGCGTGCACGTATGGTGAACCGTTATGTAACGAACTTGGAGCATGAGATATTTTTTGATTGTCTTCCTTATGAGTGGTGGTCGGGGACGAGCGGTGGTCTTTTCCTACCAATCTATCACCCTAGGAGCATGCATGTAGTACTTTGTTTAGATGACAAATATATTTTTGCAATAAGTATGTGAGTTCTTTATGACTAATGTTGAGTCCATGGATTACACGCACTCTCACCCTTCCACCTTTGCTAGCCTCTCTAGTGCCGCGCAACTTTCGCCGGTACCATAAACCCACCATATACCTTCCTCAAAACAGCCACCATACCTACATATTATGGCATTTTCATAGCCATTCCGAGATATATTGCCATGCAACTTTCCACTGTCCCGTTTAGTATGACACACATCATCATTGTCATATTGCTTTGAATGATCATGTAGTTGACATCGTATTTGTGGCAAAGCCACGTTTCATCATTTTTATACATGTCCCTCTTGAATCATTGCACATCCCGGTACACTGCCAGAGGCATTCATATAGATTCATATTTTTGTTCTATTATCAAGTTGTAATTCTTGTGTTGTAAGTAAATAAAAGTGTGATGATCTTCATTATTAGAGCATTGTCCCATGTGAGGAAAAAAGAGAGAGAAAGGCCAAATAAAAAAGAGAATGAACAACAAAAAGAATGAGAGAAAAAGAGAGAAGGGTCAATGTTTCTATCCTTTTTCCACACTTGTGCTTCAAAGTAGCACCATGATCTTCATGATAGGGAGTGTCCTATGATATCACTTTCATATACTAGTGGAAATTTTTCATTATAGAACTTGACTTGTGTATTCCAATGATGGGCTTCCTCAAATTTCCCTAGGTCTTCATGAGCAAGCAAGTTGGATGCACACCCATGCATGTCCCCAACAATAAGAATATCATATTTCTTTTTGACAGTAGGAAGAGGGAATTCAAAACCTCCAATAGTAATAGTTGAAATTTTTCCAATTGAATTGATACTATGAACTTGAGGTTGTTTATTCGGAAAGTATACCGTATACTCATTACCATTAACATGAAAAGTGACATTTCCTTTGTTGCAATCAATAACAGCCCCTGCAGTATTCAAAAAGGGTCTACCAAGGATGATCCATATATTGTCGTCCTCGGGAATATCAAGAATAAAAAAGTCCGTTAAGATAGTAACGTTCGTAACCACAACAGGCACATCCTCACAGATACCGATGGGTATAGCAGTTGATTTATCAGTCATTTGCAAAGAAATTTCAGTAGGTGTCAACTTATTCAAATCAAGTCTACGATACAAAGAGAAAAGCATAACACTAACACCGGCTCCAAGATCACATAAAGCAGTTTTAACATAGTTTCTTTTAATGGAACATGGTATAGTTGGTACCCCCGGATCCCCAAGTTTCTTTGGTATTCCACCCTTAAAAGTATAATTAGCAAGCATGGTGGAAATTTCAGCTTCTGGTATCTTTATTTTTATTAGTAACAATATGTTTCATATACTCAGCATAAGGAGGCATTTTAAAAATATCAGTCAAACGCATACGCAAAAAGATAGGTCTAATCATTTCAGCAAAGCGCTCAAAATCCTCATCATCCTTTTTCTTGGATGGCTTAGGAGGAAAGGGCATGGGTTTCTGAACCCATGGTTTCTTTCTTTACCATGTTTCCTAGCAACAAAGTCTCTCTTATCATTACGTTGATTCTTTGATTGTGGGTTATCAAGATCAACAGCAGGTTCAATCTCTACATCATTTTCGTTACTAGGTTGAGCATCAACATGAACATCATCATTAACATTAGCACTAGGTTCATGTTCATTACCAGATTGTGTCTCAGCATGAGAAATAGAAATATCATTGGGATTCTCAGGTGTGTCTATAGCAGGTTCACTAGCATGCAAAGTCCTATCAGAATTATTTTCCTTTTTATTACAAGGACTAGGTATATCAGTATTAATTCTCTGAGAATCCAGCTCAACTCTCTTAGGATGGCCCTCAGGATACAAAGGTTCCTGGGTCATTTTACCACCTCTAGTCATAACCCTAACAACATTATCATTGTTCTTACTATTCAACTCATTAAGTAAATCATCTTGAGCCTTAAGTACTTGTTCTACTTGAGTTGTAACCTTGGAAGCATGTTTACTAATAAGCTTAAGATCATTAACGATACTATTCATATAATTACTCAGGTGATCAAGCATGTAAGCATTACGTTTCAATTATCTACTAACATAAGCTTTGAAGTTTTCTTGTTTAACAATAAAATTGTCAAACTCATCCAAGCATTGTCTAGCAGACTTATTATGAGGAATATCACCTTCATCAAATCTACAGAGAGAGTTTCCCTCTACACCTGTGTTGGGTTATCAAGACCATGTATTTCTTCAATAGGTGGTAGATTTTTAACATCTTCAGCTTTAATACCTTTTCTTTCATAGATTTCTTTACCTCTAGCATATCTTCAGGGCTCAGAAATAAAATACCCCTTTTCTTCGGAGTTGGCTTCGGAGTTGGTTCAGGAAGTGTCCAATCATTTTCATTACTCAATTTATTATTCAATAGCAATTCAGCTTGCTCAACATTTCTTTCCCTGAAAACACAACTAGCACAACTATCCAGGTGGTCTCTTGAAGCATCGGTTAGTCCATTATAAAAGATATCAAGTATTTCATTTTTCTTGAGACGATGATTAGACAAGGCATTAAGTAATTGGAGAAGCCTCCCCCAAGCTTGTGGGAGACTCTCTTCTTCAATTTGCACAAAGTTAAATATTTCCTTTAAAGCAGCTTGTTTCTTATGAGCCGGGAAATATTTTGCAGAGAAGTAATAAACCATATCCTGGGGACTATGCACACAACCAGGAACAAGAGAATTAAACCATATCTTAGCATCACCCTTTAATGAGAAAGTAAATAATTTAATAATATAGTAATAGCAAATTTTTTCCTCATGAGCAAATAGGGTGGCTATATCATTTAGTTTAGTAAGATGTGCCACAATAGTTTCAGATTCATAACCATGAAAAGGATCAGATTCAACAAAAGTAATTAACTTGGGATCGATAGAGAATTCATAATCCTTATTAGTAACAAACATAAGTGAAGTAGCAAAAGAGGGATCATATTTCATTCTAGCATTCAAGGATTTTTCTTTCAGCTTAGCTAACAATTTCTTAAGATCCTCCCTATCATTATAAGCAAAGAAGTCTCTAACAGTTTCTTCATCCATAACATAACCCTCAGGAACAACATGCAATTCATATCTAGGGTAGAATCATAATCATCATTTTCAATAATATCATCAGTTTCAGTAATTTCATTCTCCCTAACCCTAGCAAGTTGTTCATTAAGAAATTCACCTAGTGGCACAATATTATCAAGTAGAGAAGTAGTTTCATCATAAGCATCATGCATAGCAGAAGTGGCATCATCAATAACATGCGACATATCGAAACCAATAGCAGGTGTAGGTGTCGCAAGTTTACTCAAAACAGAAGGAGAATCAAGTGCAGAGCTAGATGGCAGTTCCTTACCTCCCCTCATAGTTGAGGGAAAAATCTTGGTTCTTTGATCTTTCAAATTCCTCATGATGATCAATAGATATAAATCCCAAGTAGCTTAGAGAATAGAGCTATGCTCCCCAGCAACGGCGCTAGAAAAAGGTCTTGATAACCCACAAGTATAGGCAATCACAACAGTTTTCGAGGGCAGGGTATTCAACCCAAATTTATTGATTCGACACAAGGGGAGACAAAGAATATTCTTGAGTATTAGCAGCTGAGTTGTCAATTCAACCACACCTGAAAGACTTAATATCTGTAGCAAAGTATTTAGTAGCAAAGCAGTATGGAAGTAACGGTAACGGTGGCAATAGTAACAATCGCAGTTTTGTAGCAATCATAACAGTGGCAACGAAAAAGTAAATTAGCAAAGATCAATATGAAATGAGCTCGTATGCAATGGATCAATGATGGATAATTATGTCGGATGACATTCATCATGCAAAGGTTATAACATAGGGTGACAGAGAACTAGCTCCAGTTCATCAATGTAATGTAGGCATGTATTCCGAATATAGTCATACGTGCTTATGGAAAAGAACTTGCATGACATATTTTGTCCTACCCTCCCGTGGCAGAGGGGTCCTATTGGAAACTAAGGGATATTAAGGCCTCCTTTTAATAGAGTACCGGACCAAAGCATAAGCACTTAGTGAATACATGAACTCCTCAAACTACGATCATCACCGGGAGTGGTCCCGACTATTGTCACTCCAGGTTTGCCGGATCATAACACGTAGTAGGTGACTATAACTTGCAATATCAGATCAAGAACACAAATATATTCATGAAAACATAATAGGTTCAGATCTGAAATCATGGCACTCGGGCCCTAGTGACAAGCATTAGGCATAGCAAAGTCATAGCAACATCAATCTTAGAACATAGTGGATACTAGGTATCAAACCCTAACAAAACTAACTCGATTACATGGTAAATCTCATCCAACCCATCACGGTCCAGCAAGCCTATGATGGAATTACTCATGAACGATGGTGAGCATCATGGAATTGGTGATGGAGGATGGTTGATGATGACGATGGCGATGGATTCCCCTCTCCGGAGCCCCGTACGGACTCCAGATCTGCCCTCCCGTGGAAGAACAAGGCTTGGCGGTGGCTCCGTATCGTAAAACGCGATGAATCCTTCTCTCTAATTTTTTTCTCCCCGAAAGAGAATATATGGAGTTGGAGTTGAGGTCGGTGGAGGTCCAGGGGGCCCACAAGGTCGGAGGGCGCGCCCCCACCCTTATGGCTAGGTTGTGGCCCCCCTGCTGCTGATTCTTTCGCCAATAGGTTTTATTAATACCAAAAATAATCTCCGTTGATTTTCAGGTCATTTCGAGAACTTTTTATTCTGCACAAAAATAACACCATGGCAATTATGCTAAAAACAACGTCAGTCTGGGTTAGTTCCATTCAAATCTTGCAAGTTAGAGTCCAAAACAAGGTCAAAAGAGTTTGGAGAAGTGGATACGTTGGAGACGTATCACGCGCCCAGGGGGTTGGGCGCGCCCTCCACCCTTGTGGTCTCCTCGTGCGTCTTTCGGACTACTTTTAATTTTCCTATTTTTAAATATTCCAAAATGGGAAAAAATTGCTATTGGAGACATTGTGGAGCCGTTTTACTCACCATACCACATACCTATTCCTTTTTGGAGTCTGAAACATTCTGGAAAGTATCTCTTATGTACTCCTCCAGTGTTATGGTCTTAATTATATTGGTGTCAACATTTATGGGAGTACCTGAGATATAATGTTTGATTCTTTGACCATTTACCACCTTCGGGTTAGTTCCTTCAGCATCGTTGATTTTGATGGCACCAGAACAATAAACCTCCTCGATAATGTAAGGAGCTTCCCATTTGGAGAGAAGCTTTCCTGCAAAAAATCTTAAACGAGAGTTGTATAGCAAAACATGATCGCCTACATTAAACTCACGCTTTTGTATCCTTTTGTCATGCCATCTTTTAACCTTTTCCTTAAACAACTTGGCATTCTCATAGGCTTGGATTCTCCATTCATCAAGTGAGCAAATGTCAAATAACCTTTTCTCACCGGCAAGTTTGAAATCATAGTTGAGCTCTTTAATAGCCCAATAAGCTTTATGTTCTAGTTTGAGAGGTAAGTGACATGTTTTTCCATAAACCATTTTATACGGAGACATACCCATAGGGTTCTTATAAGCAGTTCTATAAGCCCATAATGCATCATCAAGTTTCTTAGACCAATTCTTTCTAGATCTATTAACAGTCTTTTGCAAGATCAATTTAATTTCTCTATTACTCAATTCTACTTGACCACTAGACTGAGGATGATAAGGAGATGCAATTATATGATTAACATCATACTTACCAAGCAATTTACGGAAATCACCATGAATAAAAAATATCTAGGGACTCCAAACCTCGGAAAAATAACTTCTTTAAGCATCTTAATAGAAGTGTTATGATCAGCACTACTAGATGGAATAGCTTCTACCCACTTAGTAATGTAATCAACAACAACTAAAATATGTGTATACCCATTAGAGGAAGGAAAAGGTCCCATATAATTAAAGCCCCAAACATCAAGTGGTTCAATAACAAGTGAATAATTCATAGGCATTTCCTGACGTCTACTAATATTGCCAATTCTCTGGCATTCATCACAAGACAAGACAAACTTACGAGCATCCTTGAAGAGAGTAGGCCGATAAAAACCAGATTGCAATACCTAATGTGTAGTTCTATCTCCAGTGTGGTGTCCTCCGTAGGCCTCGGAGTGACACTTGTGTAGGATCTGTTCCTGTTCATGCTCAGGTACACAATGATACGTCTCCAACGTATCTATAATTTTTGATTGTTCCATGCTATTGTATTATCTGTTTTGGATGTTTTATATGCATTAATATGCTATTTTACATGATTTTTGGGAATAACCTATTAACCTAGAGCCCAGTGCCAGTGCCAGTTTCTGTTTTTCCTTGTTATTGAGTTTTGCAGGAAAGAAATATCAAACGGAGTCCAATTGACCTGAAACTTTATGACGATTGTTTTTGGACCAAAAGAAGCCCACAGAGTATTGGAGATGCACCAGCGGAGTCTCGGGGCCTCCACAAGGGTGGAGGGCGCCCCCACCCCCCTAGGGCGCGCCCTCCGACCATGCGGGCCCCTCGTGGGCTCCCCTGACTTATTCTCAACGCCAACACCTCTTATATATCCCCAAACCTCCAAAACAGAACCTAGCTAGATCGGGAGTTGCACCGCCGCAAGCCTCTGTAGCCACCAAAAACCAATCAAGACCCTATTCTGGCACCCTGCCGAAGGGGGAAATCATCACCGGTGGCCATCTTCATCATCCCGACGCTCTCCATGACGAGGAGGGAGTAGTTCACCCTCGGGGCTGAGGGTATGTACCAGTAGCTATGTGTTTGATCTCTCTCCCTCGTGTTCTTGATTTGGCACGATCTTGATGTACCGCGAGATTTGCTATTATAGTTGGATCTTATGATGTTTCTCCCCCTCTACCTTCTTGTAATGGATTGAGTATTCCCTTTGAAGTTATCTTATCGGATTGAGTCTTTAAGGATTTGAGAACACTTGATGTATGTCTTGCATGCGTTTATCTGTGGTGACAATGGGATATTCACGTGATTTACTTGATGTATGTTTTGGTGATCAACTTGCGGGTTCTGTGACCTTGTGAACTTATGCATAGGGGTTGGCACACATTTTCGTCTTGACTCTCCGATAGAAACTTTGGGGCACTCTTTGAAGTTTTTTGTGTTGGTTCGAATAGATGAATCTGAGATTGTGTGATGCATATCGTATAATCAAACCCGCGGATACTTGTGGTGACTTTGGAGTATCTAGGTGACATTAGGGTTTTAGTTGATGTGTATCTTAAGGTGTTATTTTAGTATGAACTCTAGGGATGTTTGTGACACTTATAGGAATAGCCCACTAGATCGATCAGAAAGAATAACTTTGAGGTGGTTTCGTACCCTACAGTAATCTCTTCGTTTGTTCTCCGCTATTAGTGACTTTGGAGGGACTCTTTGTTGCACGTTGAGGGGTTTTTATATGGTCTAATTATGTTATCATTGTTGAGAGAACTTGCACTAGTGAAATTATGAACCCTAGGCATTGTTTCCAAGCATTGCAATACCGTTTTGCTCACTTTTACCACTTGTTACCTTGCTGTTTTTATATTTGCAGATTACAAAAACCTATATCTACTATCCATATTGAACTTGTATCACCATCTCTTCGCCGAACTAGTGCACCTATACAATTTACCATTGTATTGGGTGTGTTGGGGACACAAAAGACTCTTTGTTATTTGGTTGCAAGGTTGTTTGAGAGAGACCATCTTCATCCTATGCCTCCCACGGATTGATAAACCTTAGGTCATCCACTTGAGGGAAATTTGTTGCTGTCCTACAAAACTTTGCACTTGGAGGCCCAACAACGTCTACAAGAAAAAGGTTGCGTAGTAGACATCAAGCTCTTTTCTGGCGCCGTTGCCGGGGAGGTTAGTGCTTGAAGGTATATCTTTAGATCTTGCAATTGAATCTTTTAGTTTCTTGTTTTACCACTAGTTTAGTTTATAAAAGAAATCTACAAAAAATGGAATTGAGGTTGCCTCATATGCTTCATCTTTTTAACGTCTTTCGTGAAAATAAGGATTCTGATAATTGTGCTTGATTGCTATAGGAAGAATGCAATAAAATGTTTGACATACAATCTTTGAATGATGAGCTTGATTGCAATGTTGTTAGTATGAATTCTTTGAATATCCATAGTACTAATGATGATTGCACTAGTCATGATAAAAATGTTTCTTATAAGCATGTCAATTTTGTGGTGTGCATAGATTTTTTCCGTTACATACCAAATAGGGAAGATAGATTTTGCAAGAGGCATAAGCATTTAGAAACTAAATGTTTGCAAGAGAGGCTAGATGTTTGTGCTGAAAAATTTAATATTTTTAGCCATCCTTGTGAACTTTGCAATGAACATGGTCATTTAAATATCCAATGCAAATGGTTTCATGGTTGAATCGTGTCCAAAAATTGTGATGACTTGATTTCCCTTGCGCATCATAATGAACTTAGTTTGCTTCTGGGATATGAAGAAATGAAACGTATAACTAAGGGTATTCCAGAATATAACCCTGAGAAATTTCTTGATTTTGATCTAGAGGAAATTTATATGTATTGTGCGGTAAATTGCATTGATAATCCTTATATTGCCAATTACTTAAAGATAAGAAAACAAATAGAAGATGAATAGAATACTAATGAAGGGAAGAGGTTTCCCAATATCCTCCTATTTTTTCTTATGATGAATCAGGTAACGAGGAGGAGCTTTTTATTCAACCAATCTCATCAATAAGGAGCTCCAAAGGGGTGATTAAACCCACACATGATGTGAAGAAGAAAAAGAAAAGACGGAGAAGCAAAGGTAAAAAGGTAAAAAGGTATCACTCCCAGATGATTTTTCTCCTATTACTGTTATGCCTCATAAGAGTGAATCGAAAATAAATGTGGGTGATGATATACTTCATGATGATATTGATTCCTTACCTTATGATACTATGTCCGAAGAAATTATTGAGGATGATTCCGTTATGCCTATTATTCCTTGTGATGATTATGATTGGGAAAGTAATGATACTTGTTATAATCTTGAAAATCTTTTTGGCACCAACTTAGAACGTTGTGATGATAATAATTGCTATACTATTTGTGCTATCCATACTATTGATGATGAGAGTGATTATGCTTATGATATGCAAAGGCCCAAGCTTGGGGATGCTATGTTTGATGATAATGACATGTTTGAGAATTTATTTGCTGCCATTAATGTTTGTACCAAGCTTTTAGGATGCTATGTTTAATGGAGATGATATTTTTAGTCCCCCAAGTCTTGATGTGCAAATTTATTATGATGATAGCATGCCTCCTATTTATGATGATTGCAATATCTATGAAAGTGGGTTTGGAAGAGTGTCAACCTTATGAAATAGTGATCCCACTATTTTGGAGGGTGTTGAATCTTATTATAATGCTAAAAGTGGATTTGGAGAGGTCATGACTTTATTTAGTAATGATTCCACTATCTTGGAAGAGGTTTCAATTGACTATGATGAAAACAAAGTTTCTACTTATGATGATTATTGTGATGTCACTTATGTTATAAAAAGTAGTGATGATTATATTTATAAAGCTTGTCATAATTATGATTACCCTTTTTCTGAACATTATTCTTTTGTTATGGAAACAATTTATAGTATTCGAGTTTCTTATGATACTCCCACCATTCCAAATGAGAATAAATTTGCTTATGTGGGGAGTAATAAAATTTCTATGCTTGTGCATCATGAAAATAATGCTTTGTGTGATGGTTATATTGTTGAATTCATTCATGATGCTACTGAAAATTATTATGAGGGAGGATTATACGCTAGTAGGAATTGCAACAATATCATGTTCCATCTCTATATGTTGAAAATCTTGAAGTTTTTCTTGTTTTCCCTTCCTATGCTAGTTGATTATTGTTCCCATGAATCGTTTGCTCACAAAATCCCTATGAATAGGAAGAGGGTTAGACTTCAATGTGCTAGTCATGTTCTTCATGATGCTCCCATTATGTTTCAATTCCTATCTTTTATGTGAGCGTCATTGAAATCATCATGCCTAGCTATAAAGGCATTAAAGAAAAGTGTATGTTGGGAGACAACCCAATATTTATACCTACTGTTTTTGTGTGTTAACATGATTATGTTATGATAGTAATCATGATTTATAACTTTCATTTCAATAAAGTGCCAAGTAAGAACTTTGAGATAGCTTACGGTGATAGTTGCTTTGATCCTGCCGAAAAACAGAAATGTTTGCGCCCAGGATATTAGTTTTCATTTTAATAGAAGAGCGATAAAATACGGATTCTTCTTGTTGAGGATTTATAAAAAAAATTCTTAGGACTTCCTAATTTCTAAGGATTTTTGGAGTTACAGAAGTATGCAAAATCTCCAGATTTCTTTAGACTGTTCTGTTTTTGACAGATTCTGTTTTCTATGTGTTGTTTGCTTATTTTGATGAATCTAACCATAAATAAGTTGGAATACAGTAGATATTACACCAATATAAATAAAGAATGAGTCCACAACAGTACAAAAAGTGGCGATTTATTTTCTTATACTAACGGAGCTTATGAGATTTTCTGTTGAGTTTTGTGTTGTGAAGTTTTCAAGTTTTGGGTAAGGATTTGATGGCCTATGGAATAAGGAGTGGCAAGAGCCTAAGATTGGGGATGCCCAAGGCAACCCAAGGTAATATTCAAGAACAACCATGATCCTAAGCTTGGGGATGCCCCGGATGGCATCCCCTCTTTTGTCTTCGTTCATCGGTAACTTTACTTGGAGCTATATTTTTATTCACCACATGATATGTGTTTTGCTTGGAGCGTCATTTTATTTCATTTTGTTTTGCTTGCTGTTTGAATAAAGTACTTAAGATCTGAAATTTTATTTATGAGAAGGAGTCTTCACATAGTTACATAATTATTTGACTACTCACTGATCTTCACTTATATCTTTCGGAGTAGTTTGTCATTTGCTCTAGTGCTTCACTTATATCTTTTTAGAGCACAACAGTATTTTTATTTTGAAGAAATTTTTGAACTCTCATGCTTCACTTATATTTTTTTGAGAGTCTCTCAGCAGCATGATAATTTTCTTAGGTTATGAATTTAGTCCTAATATGATAGGCATCCAAGAGGGATATAATAAAAACTTTCATAAAAAGTGCATTGAATACTATGAGAAGTTTGATTCCTTATGATTGTTTTGATATATAAATATGGTGACATTAGAGTCATGATAGTGAGTAATTGTGGATTGTAGAAATACTTGTGTTACAGTTCATGATTCCCGTAGGATGCACGTATGGTGAACCATTATGTGATGAAGTCGAAGCATGATTTATTTATTGATTGTCTTCCTTATGAGTGGTGGTCGGGGACGAGCGATGGTCTTTTCCTACCAATCTATCCGCCTAGTAGCATGCACTTAGTACTTTGTTTTGATAACTAATATATTTTTGCAATAAGTATGTGAGTTCTTTATGACTAATGTTGAGTCCATGGATTATATGCACTCTCACCCTTCAACCATTGCTAGCCTCTCTAGTGCCACGCAACATTCGTCGGTACCATACAAGCACCATATACCTTCTTCAAAACAGCCACCATACCTACCTATTATGGCATTTCCATAGCCGTTCTGAGATATATTGCCATGCAACTTTCCACCGTTCCGTTTATTATGTCACACTTCATTATTGTCTTATTGCTTTGCATGATCATGTAGTTGACATTGTATTTGTGGCAAATCCACCGTTCAAAATTCTTTCATACATGTCACTCTTGATTCATTGCATATCCTGGTACACCACCGGAGGCATTCATATAGACTCAGATTTTGTTCTAAGTATCGAGTTGTAATTCTGGAGTTGTAAAGTAAATAAAAGTGTGATGATCATCATGAGCATTGTCCCAACTAAGGAAAGGATGATGGAGACTACGATTCCCCCACAAGTCGGGATGAGACTCCAGATGAAAAATAAATAAATAAATAATAGGCCAAAAAAGAGAAGGCAAAAAAAATGAGTGTAACATCCCAAATTTTCAATTTGGAATGTTATACATAGATCATTCATGCATATCATATTTTACTGCATTTTGTTTCGCAATCCTCGAAATCCTAAGCAACTCAAGGACCCTCGGAGAGAGTTGGGGATTTCTCAGTTTTCATACTTGAGTTTTATCAAATATTGAAATGAGGATTTCTGGTTTTAATTATTTTTCTCTCCGAAAATATTTCATATTGAAATATATGAGAGGAGATAAAATGAATTCTCCAAAGCAAATGAAATACTGGAGGAAAAAATATTAAAATCAAATGTTTGATTTTATTCAGAGTTTATTGCTATTTTATTTGAATTAGAAAAATTGCACGTTTTTCAAAGTTGCATTTTAGGGCCAACAAAATGTTCATCTTGTTCTTAATATTTTATTTAGACGGTGAACATTTGTTTTGAAATTTTTAGATTTTTATTTTATTTTCTATGATTTATTTAAGTTTCGGCGATTTTTTTAAAAAAGTCTCAGCGCCCGACTGGGCCGAAGCCCAGCCGAGCCGACCGCTAGCCCCGCGCCGCCGTCTCCTTCCAGGAGACCGGGAGGCCGACGCCGCCCGCGACGCCGAGTTCGGCCAGGACTCTGCCGCGCCCCCCTTGCCCCCTCCCCAAGCAACCACCCCCTCCTTTTATACCCCACCGCCGGAGCCCCCACCACCACCAACCCCGCCGCCTGCCTCGCCCCACCCCGCAGCACCGCACGCTGCCGTCGAGCCGCGCCGCGCCGCCGCCCTTTGCCACGCCGCCGCTCGTCGTTGCCGCCTGTTTCTGCCCCGCGCCGCCCACCTTCCCAGCCCCACCTCACCGGAGCCGCAGCCCCACCTTGTCGGACTTCTCCGGAGGTAAAGTCGTCGTTGCCGCCGCCGGTTTTTTTAGAAAAGACCGATCTGGTTTTTTAGAACAGATCGGTTTATTTTTTCGGTTTAGTTTAATTAGCGGACGTTCGTCTGTATGTTTGTTTTAATGAACGGTGTTCACCCGTTAGCTGCAGACAGCGAACGTACGTTCATTCGTTAGCCTGTTCGTTAGTTTTCTTTTTCTCGGATTATCCGCGATTATTTTTGATCGCGATTTTTGATCCGGTTTTTGTTTTAGTTTAAACTTTTGCTCGTTTATCGGAATCAGGCAATTCAAGCGCCTAGATCTTCGTCTCGAAACCCTCTTCATGTTTAATCCACTTGAACAAGATTTTTGTACTGTAAAATTTGAAGCGTGCTACTACGAGTCTCTAGGTTTTGCGGATCATCAGCAAGGCAAGTAACACTTTGATCATACCCTTTTCATACCCTGTTTTTATGCATTAGCTCCAATTCTCAAACATTGCATGATTAGGATGTGATTAACATGTGGGTTGGGAAGTAGTTGATGAGGTAGAACCTATTGCCCTGTTATTATCAACCCCTTGGGAGTTACTTCTACGTATTGCTTATATTGCTATGCTATGCTTATAGACGTGCTTTGGGTGAGTGAACACATGACAGATGTGAGATTGTTAATTAATGGTTCAACTTAAGGTGGCAACTTAAATACACATCTGGGTGGATTGTTTGTTGGGCACCTGGGGAATCTAGTGTTGTCCTAGGATATCCTGGAGTACCTTTGTGATAATCCTATGGTCCGCCACCCAGGCTCTAAGGGAACTGAGATATTTCATGCTAGAAACTTCCGTGTGCAGCCACAAGCTATTATGGGCTCTAGCATAGTTGAGTAAGTTGCGTGAAGCTCCTGAAGAGGTGGATCAACAGGTAGAGGGATGTAGGTCGGTATGGTCTGCCCGGAGTAAGGAGTTAATGTTTCTGAAAGACTGTGTCTCGGTCATTCGTTTCTCAAACACCCGGCAGTGCGAGAAATCCAACGGAGGAGATCGGGTCTTGTGGGGAAAAGTGCGCAAACCTCTACAGAGTGTATAAACTAATCATGGTTAGCCGTGTCCCCGGTTATGGACAAATCTTGAGTATCTAGTACTTGGATTATCATATGTATCTCATCACTCTAAAATTAATATTGTTGGGTTGATAATTACTTTTAATTGGGATTGATTTGGAGGAACCTTCTCAATGATGTTTCAACTACCATGATAGTTAAATAAAATCTATTCCTTTGTTGTAGGAAAAAATTGGCTTTTCGCAAAACTATAACCGTAGAGCTTTCCACCAGCCAAATATGGATGTAGTGATAGCATTTTTTTTCTGTTCTTGCTCTACTATGTTACTTTGCCAGCATATTCCATGTGCTGACCCGTTTTCGGGCTGCAACGTATTATGTTGCAAACTTTTCAGACGAGGAGTAAGGTTTGTTAGGTCGTTGCCATGTAGCTCAGCTGTGCTGTTGGAGTTGATGGACTCACTTTATCTTCCAAGCCTTCCGCTGTTATTGTATTAGATGGCCTTAAGCCATATTTATTGTAATAAGTTGTCTTTTGAGACATTCGATGTAATAAGTGTGTGATTGGTACTCTGTTATAAATCCTCAAGTACTGTGTGTGTCAGCATTACCGATCCAGGGATGACACTAAAGCACAGAGACTTGACCGTTTGAGGTCGGGTCACTACAGAGAGAAAAAAGAGAGAAGGGGCAATGCTACTATCCTTTTACCACACTTGTGCTTCAAAGTAGCACCATGACCTTCATGATAGAGAGTCTCCTATGTTGTCAGTTTCATATAGTAGTGGGAATTGTTCATTATAGAACTTGGCTTGTATATTCCAATGATGGGCTTCCTCCTATTGCCCTAGGTCTTCGTGAGCAAGCGAGTTGGATGCAGACCCACTTAGTTTCTTTTTGAGCTTTCATAAACTTATAGCTCTAGTGCATCAGTTGCATGGCAGTCCCTACTCACTCACATTCATATCTATTGATGGGCATCCCCATAGCCCGTTGATACGCCTAGTTGATGTGAGACTATCTCCTTCTTCTTGTCTTCTCCACAACCACCGTCTATTCCACCTATAGCGCTATGTCCATGGCTCACGCTCATGTATTGCATGAAAGTTGAAAAAGTTTGAGAACATCAAAAGTATTAAACAATTGCTTGGCTTGTCATCGGGGTTGTGCATGATTTGAATATTTTGTGTGATGAAGATGGAGCATATCCAGACTATATGATTTTGTAGGGATAAGCTTTCTTTGGCCATGTTATTTTGAGAAGACATAATTGCCTTGTTAGTATGCTTGAAATATTATTGTTTTTATGTCAATATTAAACTTTTGTTTTGAATCTTATGGATCTGAATATTCTTGCCACAATAAAGAAGATTACATGGATAAATATGTTAGGTAGTATTCCACATCAAAAATTCTGTTTTTATCATTTACCTACTCGAGGGCGAGCAGGAATTAAGCTTGGGGATGCCTGATACGTCTCGAACGTATCTAAATTTTTTGATTGTTCCATGCTATTATATTATCTATTTTAGATGTTTATATGCATTACTATCCTTTTTATATGATTTTTGGTACTAACCTATTAACCTAGAGCCCAGTGTCAGTTTTTTTCTTTGCTTTTGAGTTTCCCTAGAAAGGAATATCAAACGGAGTCCAATTGATCTGAAACTTTACGACGATTGTTTTTGGACCAAAAGAAGCCCATGGAGTACCGGAGATGCACCAGAGGAGTCCCAGGGCCTCCACAAGGGTGGAGGGCGCCCCCACCCCCTAGGACGCGCCCTTTGACCATGTGGGACCCTCGTGGATTCCCGTGACTTGTTCTCGATGCCAACACCTCTTATATATCCCCAAACCTCTAGAACAGAACCTAGATCGGGTGTTCCACCGCCACAAGCCTCTGTAGCCACCAATAACCAATCGGGATCGTGTTCCGGCACCCTGACGGTGGGGGAAATCATCATCGGTGGCCATCTTCATCATCCTAGCTCTCTCCATGACGAGGAGGGAGTAGTTCACCCTCGGGGCTAAGGGTATGTACTAGTAGCTATGTGTTTCATCTCCCTCCCTCGTGTTCTTGATTTGGCACGATCTTGATGTACCGTGAGCTTTGCTATTATAGTTTGATCTTATGATGTTTTTCCTCCTCTACCTTCTTGTAATGGATTGATTTTTCTCTTTGAAGTTATCTTATCGGATTGAGTCCTTAAGTGATTTTAGAGTGACTCTTTGTTGCACGTTGAGGGATTGTTATATGATCTAATTATTTTATCTTTGTTGAGAGAACTTGCACTAGTGGAAGTATGAACCTTAGGCCTTGTTTCCAAGCATTGCAATACCATTTTTGTTCACCTTTTCCACTATTTACCTTGCTGTTTTTATATTTTCAGATTACAAAAACCTATATCTACTATCCATATTGCACATGTATCACCATCTCTTCACCGAACTAGTGCACCTATACAATTTACCATTGTATTGGGTGTGTTGGGGACACAAGAGACTCTTTGTTATTTGGTTGCAGGGTTGTTTGAGAGACCATCTTCATCCTACGCCTCCCACGGATTGATAAGCCTTAGGTCATCCACTTGAGGGAAATTTGCTGTTGTCCTACAAAACTCTGCACTTGGAGGCTCAACAACATCTACAAGAAGAAGGTTTCATAGTAGACATCACACAATGTCTAATAACACCATCTACTCCTTCTTTATATTGGTGTGGGTCATCCCAAAAGTAATGTCTTAAATCATAGAAAAACTTTTTCTTTTGCTGGTATATGAAACTAGGTGGTATAAATTTAGTAACGATGTAATTAGCATAATGAGCATACCATGGAGTATTACGAGAAGCATTTATGACAACTAATTGCTCATCAAGAAAACTATCATCAATACGCAGTGGGTCATCAAGAACATTTTCTAACGTAGACAAGTTGTCTGCAACGGGGTTCTCATCTCCCTTTCTATCAATAATATGCAAATCAAATTCTTGCAGCGAGAACCCATCTAATAAGTGTAGGTTTAGCATCTTTCTTTTCCATAAGATATTTAATAGCACCATGATCAGTGTGAACAGTTAATTTAGAATCAACAATATAAGATCTGAACTTAT
Source organism: Triticum urartu (assembly GCF_003073215.2). Classification (NCBI taxonomy): domain Eukaryota; kingdom Viridiplantae; phylum Streptophyta; class Magnoliopsida; order Poales; family Poaceae; genus Triticum; species Triticum urartu. The sequence goes on from NC_053028.1 coordinate 390,461,921, forward strand.
CACAAGAAAAACCAAATGCTAAAAATTCTTTTTCAGTAGTAGCATAATTTCTCTGGGCACTGCCTACAGTTTTAATAGCATAATGAATAACATTCAATTTCTTATCAACTCTTTGCCCTAGAGCAGCACCAACAACATAATCACCAGCATCGCACATAATTTCAAAGGGTAAATTCCAATTAGGTGGCTGAACAATAGGTGCAGAAATCAAGGCTTTCTTAAGTATTTCAAATGCTTCTACACAATCATCATCAAAAACAAAAGGAACATCTTTTTGCAAGAGATTAGTGAGAGGCCTAGAAATTTTAGAGAAGTCTTTAATAAACCTCCTATAGAAACCAGCATAACCAAGGAAACTTCTTATACCTTTGATATCTTTAGGACACGACATCTTTTCAATAGCATCTACTTTAGCTTTATCAACCTCAATACCTCTTTCAGAAATTTTATGCCCCAAGACAATACCTTCATTAACCATAAAGTGGCACTTCTCCCAATTCAAGACAAGATTAGTTTCTTCACATCTCTGCACAACTCGATCAAGGTTGCTTAAGCAATCATCAAAAGAAGTTCCGTAAACGGAAAAATCATCCATGGAAACCTCAACAATCTTTTCACACAATCTTTTCACAAAAGTCAGATAATATAGCAGTCATACATCTTTAAAAGGTAGCAGGTGCATTGCATAAACAAAAAGGCATACGTCTATAAGCAAAAGTACCAAAAGGGCAAGTAAGTGTGGTCTTTTCCTGATCATCTTTTGACACGGGTATTTGAGAAAAACCAGAATAACCATCTACAAAGAAAAAATGTGTATGTTTGGATAGTCTTTCTAGCATTTGATCAATAAAAGGTAGAGGGTAATGATCTTTTCTAGTAGCTTTGTTTAATTTGTGAGAATCAGTTACCATTCTATAGCATGTAACAATTCTTTGTGGAATCAATTCATTCTTATCATTAGGAACAACAGTAATACCTCCCTTCTTAGGGACACAATAAACAGGACTTACCCATCTACTATCAGCAATAGGATAAATTATACCTGCCTCCAGAAGCTTTAATATTTCATTTCTTACCACTTCTTTCATCTTAGGATTTAACCGCAGTTGATGATCAAGAACTGGATTAGCACCAGGCTCCAAAATAATTTTGTGCCGACATAGAGTGGGACTAATGCCCTTAAGATCACCAAGAGTATATCCAATAGTGGCACGGTGCTTCTTCAGAGTTTTCAATAATTTATTTTATTCATGCTCTGAAAGGTTAGCACTAATAATAAGATATATCTTCTTCTCATCAAGATAAGCATATTTCAAAGTATCAGGTAATTTTTTAATCTCAAACACAAGATCACCCTTGGGTGTAGGAGGATCCCCAAGGATTTCAGTAGGAAAAACATGCCCTTTATTAAAGAATATTTCATCTAATTCCTTCTTTCATTCATAAACATATCATTTTCATGGTCTACCAAATATTGTTCTAAAGGATCAGTAGGAGGCAGGGCAATAGAAGCAAGACCAACAATTTCATCTTTACTAGGAAATTATTTATCATGGGGTTGCCTATGAAATTTAGAGAAATTAAAATCATGAGACATATCCCCTAAACCAACAGTAACAATATCTTTCTCGAAGTCTATCTTAACACTGACAGTATCAAGAAAGGTCTACCAAATATAATGGGACAAAAATCATCTTGTGTGGAATCAAGAACAAGATAGTCAATAGGGTATTTTAATTTCCCACACAAGACTTCAACATCTCTAACAATCCCAATTGGTGATATAGTATCTCTATTGGCAAGCTTAATAGTAACATCAATATCTTCTATCTCAGCGAGTGCAATATCATTCATAATTTATTTGTATAGAGTAAAAGGAATTGCACTCACACTAGCATGCACATCACATAAGCCATGATAACAATGATCTACAATTTTAATGGAAACAACAGGCATGCCAACAACGGGTCTATGTTTATCTTTAATATTAGGTTTAGCAATCCTAGCAGCATCATCACAGAAATAAATAACATGCCCATCAATATTATCGACCAAGAGATCTTTAACCATAGCAATACTAGGTTCAACTTTAATTTGTTCAGGGGGTGTAGGTGTTCTAGTATAACTCTTACGAACCACAATTGAAGCTTTAACAGGTTCCTTAATTCTAACAGGGAAAGGTGGTTTCTCAATATAAGCAGTAGGAACAATAGGGTCAACATTATAAGTAATGGTTTCTTCTTCAACTTTAATAGGTTCTACTACTTTCACTTCAATGGGAGGATGATATTTAAACCACTTCACCTTAGGGAGATCAACATGAGTAGCAAAAGGTTCACAAAAAGAAGCTATTATCTCAGAGTCAAGTCCATATTTAGTGTTAAATTCACGAAAAGCATCGGTATCCATAAAAGATTTAACACAATCGAACTTAAGATTTATACCTGACTCCTTACCTTCCTCGAGTTCCCAATCTTTAGAGTTGCATTTAATTCTTTCCAATAAATCCCATTTGAATTCAATATCCTTCTTCATAAAATAACTAGTACAAGAAGTATCTAGCATGGATTGATCATTACGAGAAAGCCAAGCATAAAATTTTGAAAAATAATTTCTCTTCAGAGCTCATGATTGGGGAATGAATATAACATTGACTTAATCCTCCCCCAAGCTTGAGCGATGCTTTCTCCTTCACGAGGCCAGAAATTATATATATAATTGCGATCACGATGAACAAGATGCATAGGGTAATACTTTTGATGAAATTCCTTACAATCTTTTATAGTCCGATCTCATATCATCACATAGCCTATACCATATCAATGTGTCTCCCTTCAAAGATAAAGGGAAGACCTTCTTCTTAGCAACATCATCGGGTATACCTGCAAGCTTAAATAATCCACAAACTTCATCCACATATACTAAGTGCTCATCAGGATGCTTTGTTCCATCTCCTGTAAAAGGGTAGCTAGCAGTTTTTCCATCATACCCGAAGGAAATTCAAAAGGAGTTTCATTTTCAATAGGTTCAGTAGGTTGAGGAGCAACTCTTTGCTCTACTGGACGGGTGAAGATACCCCGAACAAGCCCCTCAAAGAGATTACTTTCCATAGTAACAAGTGACAGTAAATTTCAGCACACTATATAAATTTTTCCTTACCAAATTCCACCTACCAAAGCGCTCACTCCCCGGCAACGGCGCCAGAAAAGAGTCTTGATGACCCACAAGTATAGGGGATCTATCGTAGTCCTTTCGATAAGTAAGAGTGTCGAACCCAACGAGGAGCAGAAGGAAATGATAAGCGGTTTTCAGCAAGGTATTCTCTGCAAGTACTGAAATAAGTGGTAACAGATAGTTTTGTGACGGGATAAATTGTAACGAGCAACAAGTAACAAAAGTAAATAAAGTGCAGCAAGGTGGCCCAATCCTTTTGTAGCAAAGGACAAGCCAGAACAAACTCTTATAATAGGAAAAGCGCTCCCGAGGACACATGGGAATATCGTCAAGCTAGTTTTCATCACGTTCATATGATTCGCGTTCGATACTTTGATAATTTGATATGTGGGTGGACCGGTGCTTGGGTGCTGTTCTTACTTGAACAAGCATCCCACTTATGATTAACCTCTATTGCAAGCATCCGCAACTACAACAAATATTAAGGTAAACCTAACCATAGCATGAAACATATGGATCCAAATCAGCCCCTTACGAAGCAACGCATAAACTAGGGTTTAAGCTTCTGTCACTCTAGCAACCCATCATCTACTTATTACTTCCCAATGCCTTCCTCTAGGCCCAAAATAATGGTGAAGTGTTATGTAGTCGACGTTTACATAACACCACTAGAGAGTAGACAACATACATCTCATCAAAATATCGAACGAATACCAAATTCACATGACTACTAATAGCAAACTTCTCCCTTGTCCTCAGGAACAAACGTAATTACTCACAAAGCATATTCATGTTCATAATCAGAGGGGTAATAATATGCATATAGGATCTGAACATATGATCTTCCACCAAATAAACCAACTAGCATCAACTACAAGGAGTAATCAACACTACTAGCAACCTACTAGCACCAATCCCGGACTTTGAGACAAGAATTGGATACAAGAGATGAACTAGGGTTTGGAGATGAGATGGTGCTGGTGAAGATGTTGATGGAGATTGCCCTCTCCCGATGAGAGGAGCGTTGGTGATGACGATGGTGATGATTTCCCCCTCCCGGAGGGAAGTATCCCCGGCAGAACAGCTCTGCCGGAGCTCTAGATTGGATCCGCCAAGGTTCCGCCTCATGGCGGCGGAGTCTCGTCCCGAAAAGTTCCTTCATTTTTTTCTCATCGAAAGACTTCATATAGGAGAAGATGGGCATCGGAGAGCCACCAGGGGGCCCACGAGGTAGGCGCGCGGGGCGCCCCCACCCTCGTGAGCAGGGTGTGGGCCCCCTGGCCTTCATCTTTGGCGAGGATTTTTCTTTATTTCTTTTAAGACGTTCCGTGGAGTTTCAGGACTTTTGGAGTTGCGCAGAATAGGTCTCTAATATTTGCTCCTTTTCCAGACCAGAATTCCAGCTGCCGGCATTCTCCCTCCTTATGTAAACCTTGTAAAATAAGAGAGAATAGCCATAAGTATTGTGACATAAAGTGAAATAACAGTCCATAATGCGAAAATATCGATATAAAAGCATGATGCAAAATGAGACGTATCACACTCACGTGATTATCGACTTGAAAGTATTAGTTGTATTGATCACGATCATTAGATGACTAGGGATCACTAGTAGCAAACGGGGCTTGGTCACTGGTCAGCATTATGTCCATGGTTTTACTTGAGGCCATGGCAGTGTCACTCAGCCGTTCATGATACAGCGCACTCTGTAGTCGACCAGACCTCAAACAGTCTGATCTCTGTGCTCCGGTGTCATCCCTGGATCAGTAATGCTGACACCACACAGTACTCGGAGGATTTATAGCAGAGTAGCAATCACACACTTATTACATCGAGTGTCTCAAAAGAGAACTTATTACAATAAATATGGCTTAAGGCCATCTAATAAAGGATAACAGCGGAAGGCTTGGAAGATAAGTGAGTCCATCAACTCCAACGGCATCACTGAGTATAGAACCACGACCTAAAAACTCCTTAATCGTCGTCTGAAAAGTCTGCAACATTAACGTTGCAGCCCGAAGACGGGTCAGCACATGGAATATGCTGGCAAGGTAACGCATAGAGAGTAATGGAATGAAACAGCTATACTGTATGCATATTTGGCTGGTGGAAAGCTCTATGGTTATAGTTTTGCGTAAAGCCAATTTTTCCCTACTTCAAAGGAATAAAATTTAATTACTATCATGGTGGTTGTTAAACATTGAGAATGGTTGACAGCATTCTCAATCCCAATTAAGCATCATCAGTAAACATAACCCAACAAAATTAATTTAGAGTAACATGTTGAGATTCACATGAAAATCCAAGTACTAGATACTCAAGATGTCCATAACCGGGGACACGGCTAACCATGATTAGTTTATTACACTCTGCAGAGGTTTGCACACTTTTCCCCGCAAGACTCGATCGCCTCCGTTTGTTTTCTCGCACTACAGGGTGTTTGAGAAGATGGATGACCGAGACATAGTCTTTCAGAAGCGCTAGCACCTTACGATCGGGTAGACCATACCACCTACATCCCCTACATCTGCTAGTCTACCACTGTAAGAGTTCGGACGACTTAGTCAACTATGCTAGAGCCCATAATAGCTTGTGGCTGCACACGGAAGTTTCTAGTATGAATATTCTCATGATCCCTTTGAGCCTGGGTGGCGGTCCAAAAGAAAACAGGCAAGTCCTGGAATACCCAGGTGCCTCAATCCACCCAGATGTGTGTTTAAGTTGCCACCTTAGATAAACCATTAATTAACAATCTCACATCTGTCATGGATTTCACTCACCCAATCCACGTCTACTAGCATAGCATGGCATAATAAGCAAACGTAGAAGTAACTCCCAAAGGTTTGAAAATAAACAGGTAATAGGTACTACCTCATCTACTTCCCATCCCACAATTTAATTAGATCCTAATCATGCAATGTGTGAGGATTGATCTAAGGCAATACAACTGGGTAGTAGGAAAGGTATGATCAAAGTGTTAGTTGCCTTGCTGATGATCCGTGAAACCTAACGATTCGAAGTAACAGGCAGCGCACTCCGGGTATTCTATCGCAGACAAACAAACAAGCATACAATAAGTACTCATCTAATGCACAGGTAAAACTCAAATAAGAGATCTAACCAGAAGGTTCAACTTAAGAACTCCGGTTGGCAAAAAGCATCAAATCGAACGAAGCAACGAAAGTCAAACGGCGAAAGAAAACAACTTCGTTCTACTAATCTGGATCTAGGGAAAATTTTACAGTAACAAAAACTTGTTTAAGTTGGTTAAACGGATAGAGGGTTTCGAGACGAAACCCTAGGCGCTTGAATCGCCTGATTCCGATAAACGAGCGAAAAGTTAAACTAAAACGAAAATCGGATCAGGAATCGCGATCAGAAAAATCGCGGATTTAATCCGAGAAAAAGAAAAACGACGAACGCCGATTTTTTTTCTCTCTTTTTTTTCGGCACAGAAAACGAGGCGCGACGGACCTCGGGCGGCGGGATCGTCGGCGGCGGCGGCGGCTGCGGCGGCGCGCGCGGATCGAGGCAGGGCTGATGGGCTGGGGCGGCTCGGGGCGGCGCTATTTAAAGGCTGCACCGGGCGGTGTCCTGCTCGGGTACGGCCCGAAGTTGGTTCGTTTTTTTTAATTATTCCGCTCGGAAGAAAAAAAATAAAAAGAAATACTAAACGGACTCCAAAAATTCCGAAATAAATTTTCACGGGCTTCTAAAATCAAGCCACACAAGGTGAACATTTACTTGGGCCCTAAATGCAATTTTGAAAAACACACTTTTTCCTAAATTCAAATAAAACACCGAAAAACTCCGAAATAAAAACTTATTTGATTTTTTATTAAATCCTCAATATTTCTTTATTTTGGGAAAGTCATTTTATTCCCTCTCTCATATTTTTGTAATAGAAATAATTGATGATAAAATAAATAAAATCAAATGATCCTATTCTCAAAATTTGAGAGAACTCAAAAAATGAAAATAACGAAATCCCCAACTCTCTCCGTGGGTCATTGAGTTGCATAGAATTTCTAGGATCAACCAAAATGCCAAATAAAATATGATATGCATGATGATCTAATGTATAACATTCCAAATTGAAAATTTGGGATGTTACAAACCTACCCCCCTTAAGATGAATCTCGCCCTCGAGATTCGGGTTGGCTAGAAAATAGGTGAGGGTGGTCTTTGAGCAAATCTTCCTCTCGCTCCCAGGTGGCTTCATCCTCCATGTGGTGGCTCCACTGAACTTTGCAAAACTTAATAACCTTGCTGCGAGTAACTCGGCTGGCAAACTCGAGGATCTTAATTGGTTTCTCCTCGTAGGTCAAATCGTTATCCAACTGAAAAGTTTCCAAAGGCATTGTGTCTCTCAACGGTATGTCAGCCATTTCCGCGTGACATTTCTTTCACTGAGAAACGTGGAACACATCATGTACTCCTGACAATCCTTCGGGCAATTCCAACTTGTAGGCCACTTCTCCCATACGCTCCAAAACTCGATATGGTCCTACAAATCATGGTGCTAACTTCCCTTTAACTCCAAAACGCTTTGTTCCCCGAAGTGGAGATACTCGAAGATAAGCTCTGTCTCCGACTTCGTAAACTGTCTCCTTGCGTTTAGAATCCGCATAACTCTTCTGTCTGGACCGGGCTACCTTAAGCCTATCGTGAATCAACTTCACCTTCTGTTCAGACTCTTTAATCAAGTCAGGTCCAAACAACTGGCGCTCTCCAACTTCGTCCCATGACAACGGTGTCCTGCACCTCCTTCCGTACAAGGCTTCGAAAGGGGCCATCTTTAAACTGGTTTGATAACTGTTGTTGTAAGAGAACTCTGCATATGGCAAATTATCGTCCCAACTAGATCTGTAATCTAGCGCACAAGCTCTCAGCATATCCTCCAAAATCTGATTGACTCTCTCGGTCTGTCCATCTGTCTGTGGATGAAAAGTTGTACTGAATTCTAGCCTGGTTCCCAAAGTTTCGTGCAACTGCTTCCAGAACTTTGAGGTAAAGTGGGTTCCTCTATCAGATACGATACTCCTTGGAACTCCATGCAAACATACGATCCTGGTCATGTATATCTTTGCCAACTTAGCACTGGTGTAAGTGGTCTTTACTGGGATGAAATGAGCTACTTTCATCAATCGATCAACTACGACCCAAATCGAGTCATAGCCTGAACGAGTCCTGGGCAATCCCGTGATAAAATCCATGCCTAGCTTATCCCACTTCCATTCGGGTATCGGCAATGGTTGTAACAATCCTGCTGGCTTCTGATGATCTACCTTTACACTCTGACATACATCACAAACTGCTACATACTCCGCAATATCCTTCTTCATTCCGGTCCACCAGAAAATAACCCTCAAATCCAGATACATCTTGGTATTTCCTGGGTGAATTGAATATGGTGAGTCGTGTGCCTCTTGCAAAATCAACTTCCTGATCTCTGGGTCATTGGGCACGTAAACGCGGTCTTCAAACCATATGGTGTCGTGCTCATCCTCACGAAATCCATTAGCTTTTCCTTTGCTCAGTTTCTCCTTTATAGCGGCAATCTCTTTGTCAGCTTTGTGAGCTTCCCTGATTCTATCCATCAAAGTTGACTGAATCTCCAATGCTGCTACATAGCCTCTCGGAACTATTTCCAAACGTAGTTCACGAAGATTTTCTGCTAACTCCTTGGGTATTCCTCCCGTCATTAACGCATTGACATGGCTCTTACGGCTTAATGCGTCAGCTACTACATTAGCCTTTCCGGGGTGGTAATGCAATCTCATATCATAATCCTTGATGAGCTCCAACCATCTCCTTTGTCTGAGATTCAACTCCTTCTGGGTGAAAATGTACTTCAAACTCTTATGATCCGTGTACACCTCACAATGGTTTCCAATGAGAAAATGTCTCCATGTTTTCAAAGCATGCACTACGGCTGCTAACTCCAAATCATGAGTAGCATAATTCAACTCATGAGGCTTCAGTTGTCTTGAGGCATATGAAACAACTCTCCCTTCCTACATAAGCACTGCTCCAAGTCCTCGACGTGAAGCGTCGCAATACACCTCATAATCCTTGGTCTGGTCTGGCAAAATCAACACTGGTGAGGTAACCAAACGTTTCTTCAACTCCTGGAAACTAGCCTCACACTCCTTTGTCCATATGAACTTGGTATCTTTCTTCAACAACTCAGTCATAGGCTTCGCAATCTTTGAGAAATTCTCAATAAATCTCCGGTAGTATCCTACGAGTCCAAGAAAACTCCGGATCTCTCCAACTGTTGTTGGGGCTTCCCACTTGGTCACGGTTTCAACTTTAGCAGGATCTACTGCTATACCTTCTCCAGATATAACATGTCCGAGGAATCCTACTTCCTTCAACCAAAACTCACATTTGCTGAACTTGGCATATAATTGATGTTCTCTGAGCTTTCCAAGTACCAAACGCAAATGCTCCTTATGTTCCTCTTCATTCTTCGAATAAACCAGGATATCATCAATGAACACTACGACGAACTTATCCAAAAACTCCATAAACACTTTGTTCATCATGTTCATAAAATAGGCAGGTGCGTTAGTCAGACCAAATGACATAACGGTATACTCATACAGCCCATACCTGGTGGTAAAAGCTGTCTTCGGAATATATTGTTCTCGAATCTTCAACTGGTGGTATCCCGATCACAGATCGATCTTGGAAAATACCTTAGCTCCTTGCAATCAATGAAACAGATCATTAATCATCAGTAGTGGGTACTTGTTCTTGATCGTTACTTCATTCAATCCTCGATAATCAACAACCATCCTTAATGATCCATCTTTCTTCTCCACTAGAAGTACTAGCGATCCCCAAGGCGAAGAACTGGGGCGAATATATGCCCTATCCAGTAACTCCTTAATCTGCTTCTTAATTTCCACCAAATCCTTTGCTGGCATCCTATATGGTCTCTTTGATATTGGACCTGTGCCTGGCAATAGCTCAATCAAAGACTCAATATCTCTATCCGGTGGCATGCCTGGCAACTCCTATGGAAATACATCAGGGAAATCCCTTACCACTGGTACTTCCTCCTGCACAACTCCTGTTAGGCAATTTACTTGAGTCCTCTTTGGCACATGCCGGGATACATACTTGATCCTTCTCCCTTCTAGGTGGTAAGCAAAATTGACTTACTAGCACACTCAATATTCCCTTCATACTTTGATAACCAATCCATGCCTAATATCACATCCAATCCTTGCGATTCCAATACTATTAGGTCTGAGGGAAAAACATAGTTACCAATCCTTAATGGTAACCGATCACACCATAGACTAGCCACATATTCTGCTCCGGGCGAGGTTACTAACATGGGTGACCTAAGGGCTTGGGTTGGTAGGTTATACTTATCCACAAATCCCCTTGAGATGTACGAATGCGATGCACCAGTATCAAAAATAATGAATGCAGTAACTGACTTAACCAAAAACTTACCTATTACTGCATTGGGCTGAGCTTCAACCTCCTCCACGCTAACGTGGTTCACCTGTCCCCTGTTGAAAGGGTTTGGCTTCTTCCCAGAACTTCCATTGCTATTTCCATTTTGTAATTTAGGACATTCATTGGCATAATGTCCTGTCTTAGAACACTTAAAGCAAGTGACTTGGCTTAGGTCCTTCTTGGCTGGGGTTGATGGGTTGGTGCGGTTCTGGCCGTTGCTTCCTCCATTGCTATTACCATTCTTGGTGCCATTGTGATTGTGCGAGCTACCTCCTCCATGGGTATGCTGAAAATGTCCTCCCGGTCTAGGGGTAAAACATGGCTTCTGCTGAGCTCCCAAATTGTACTTTCCTTGTCCATACTTCCTCTTGCGATTCTCAATTTGCTGCTGCTTCCCTTCAATCATAAGAGCACGATCTACCAACTCCTGGTAGTTGTTGAAGGTTGCTACCATCAACTGCATGCTCAACTCATCATTCAGTCCTTCCAGAAACTTCTCCTGCTTAGCTGCATCCGTAGCGACGTCATCTGGGGCATAACGTGCTAGCTTATTAAATTCCTCCACATACTGGCCAACTGTCCTTCCTCCATGGTGCAAGTTGCGAAACTCACGCTTCTTCATGGCCATAGCTCCTGCTAAAACGTGTGCAGTACGAAAAGCCTGCTGAAACTGGTCCCATGTGACAGTGTCTACTGGGAAAGTGGCTGTGAAATTCTCCCACCATGATGCTGCAGGTCCTTCTAACTGATGTGCGGCAAACTTCACCTTCTCCGCATCTGTGCATCCTGCTGTGGTCAACTCCCTAGCTATCTTGCGAAGCCAATCATCTGCTACTATCGGCTCGGTGCTACTGGAAAACACCGGCGGATTCAGCCTAAGAAAACGGGCTAAGTGGTCAACAGGTGGTGGTGGTGGTGGTGGGTTGTTGTTGTTGTTGTTGTTCCCCTGATTCTGATTCTGGACTAGCAACTGCATCAATGTGTTCTGCTGCTGGATCAACTGGGTGAGCTCCGGTGGAAAGGCAAATCCGGGGTCACGTCTCGGAGGCATCTAAGGGTTTAGAAAAGATGAGATATAAGAATAGAGGGGGTCTAAAGAGAAAACACTACCCATATGCACATGAGGCAAAACAAACAATTCACTTCAATCAATCAAACAGGGGCATACAATCGATCTATCTATCGCAAAAGTGCTCGGACTACTATATTCACATGGTGGACTACTACTACTGATGAGGTGGTCTACTAGAAATATTCTTCGGTTGCAGACTCCATGATATCTGCCCCAGCTTCATCAACATAGTCATCATCACTACTATCTGCTTCCGAGTCGGTGCCGTCGATGATGATGTAGTCTTCCGGGCGAATCTCCTTGGGTTCTTCAGCTTCATCTACTAGCGTAGGGTCTCCCATAAATATTCCAATCTTCTTGATCAGGTCGTCATTCTTCTCCACCAATACTTCAATTTCCTCTTCATAATCTTCACGTGTAGCCTTGAGTTCTTCCTCCAGTTCCTTGATTCTAGTCTTTGCCTTCTTTAGGTCTATCATGTCGGCGCACATCTGGTTCTCCTGTCATCGAATGTGCTGGTTTAGCTCCTGGATAAAAGCTGCGATTGATCTATGCTTCCTGGTGCTGATCATCTCCCAGTGTTCATCTCGGCGCCCACAAATCTGGTAGATAGTATCCTTGAGATCCTTGCGGTAGACTTCTCCAATGCGTCCCATGGCGATGTGAGCTGCCATGCTCTTTCCTAGACTCCAAGTTGGTGCATCAAAGGAAAATTCTATGGGCTCAGTGACTCGCATGAACGTCCTTCCTGGAACTTGAACTTGAATCATCCAGCGCTCTTCTTCAGGTAAAGTGGCGTTGTAGGTTCCCGTGAAGCTTGGTACTCCTATATTCAGGTATCTAGTGACTTCCTTCAAGTGGCATCCAAAGGGTGTATCTTCATCCGGTTGCATGAACTTGTTCCTTGCATCCGCCATCCTAAAGAGTAGAAAAGATGAGAGGTCAGAAGAGAAGAGAGTGAATAGTGATCTAGGTCTTCAGCTTAGTGGTCATGTCTTACAGTCAGCGTGTGCTCTGATACCATCTCTGTAGCGACCAAACCTCAAACAGTCTGATCTCTGTGCTCCGGTGTCATCCCTGGATCAGTAATGCTGACACCACACAGTACTCGGAGGATTTATAGCAGAGTAGCAATCACACACTTATTACATCGAATGTCTCAAAAGAGAACTTATTACAATAAATATGGCTTAAGGCCATCTAATAATGATAACAGCGGAAGGCTTGGAAGATAAGTGAGTCCATCAACTCCAACGGCATCACTGAGTATAGAACCACGACCTAAAAACTCCTTAATCGTCGTCTGAAAAGTCTGCAACATTAACGTTGCAGCCCGAAGACGGGTCAGCACATGGAATATGCTGGCAAGGTAACGCATAGAGAGTAATGGAATGAAACAGCTATACTGTATGCATATTTGGCTGGTGGAAAGCTCTATGGTTACAGTTTTGCGTAAAGCCAATTTTTCCCTAATTTAAAGGAATAAAATTTAATTACTATCATGGTGGTTGTTAAACATTGAGAATGGTTGATAGCATTCTCAATCCCAATTAGGCATCATCAGTAAACATAACCCAACAAAATTAATTTAGAGTAACATGTTGAGATTCACATGAAAATCCAAGTACTAGATACTCAAGATGTCCATAACCGGGGACACGGCTAACAATGATTAGTTTATTACACTTTGAAGAGGTTTGCACACTTTTCCCCACAAGACTCGATCGCCTCCGTTTGTTTTCTCGCACTATAGGGTGTTTGAGAAGACGGATGACCGAGACATAGTCTTTCAGAAGCGCTAGCACCTTATGATCGGGTAGACCGTACCACCTACATCTGCTAGTCTACCACTATAAGAGTTCGCACGACTTAGTCAACTATGCTAGAGCCCATAATAGCTTGTGGCTGCACACGGAAGTTTCTAGTATGAATAGTCTCATGATCCCTTTGAGCCTGGGTGGCGGTCCAAAAGAAAACAGGCAAGTCCTGGAATACCCAGGTGCCTCAATCCACCCAGATGTGTGTTTAAGTTGCCACCTTAGATAGACCATTAATTAACAATCTCACATCTGTCATGGATTTCACTCACCCAATCCACGTCTACTAGCATAGCATGGCATAATAAGCAAATGTAGAAGTAACTCCCAAAGGTTTGAAAATAAACAGGTAATAGGTACTACCTCATCTACTTCCCATCCCACAATTTAATTAGATCCTAATCATGAAATGTGTGAGGATTGATCTAAGGCAATAAAATTGGGTAGTAGGAAAGGTATGATCAAAGTGTTACTTGCCTTGCTGATGATCCGCGAAACCTAACGATTCGAAGTAACAGGCAGCGCACTCCGGGTATTCTATCGCAGACAAACAAACAAGCATACAGTAAGTACTCATCTAATGCACAGGTCACACTCAAATAAGAGATCTAACCAGAAGGTTCAACTTAAGAACTCCGGTTGGCAAAAAGAATCAAATCGAACGAAGCAACGGAAGTCAAATGGCGAAAGAAAACAACTTCGTTCTACTAATCTGGATCTAGGGCAAATTTTACAGTAACAAAAACTTGTTTAAGTTGGTTAAACGGATAGAGGGTTTCGAGACGAAACTTTAGGTGCTTGAATCGCCTAATTCCGGTAAACGAGCGAAAAGTTAAACTAAAACAAAAATCGGATCAGGAATCGCGATCAGAAAAATCATGGATTTAATCTGAGAAAAAGAAAAACGACGAACGCTGATTTTTTTCTCTCTTTTTTTCGGCACAGAAAACGAGGCGCGACGAACCTCGGGCGGCGGGATCGTTGGCGGCGGCGGCGGCTCCGGCGGCGCACGCGGATCGAGGCGGGGCTGATGGGCTGGGGAGGCTCGGGGCGGCGCTATTTAAAGGCTGCCCCCGGGCGGTGTCCCGCTCGGGTACGACCCGAAGTCGGTTCGTTTTTTTTTAATTATTCCGCTCGAAAGAAAAAAAAATAAAAATAAATACTAAACGGACTCCAAAAATTCCGTAATAAATTTTAACGGGCTTCTAAAATCAAGCCGCACAAGGTGAACATTTACTTGGGCCCTAAATGCAATTTTGAAAAACGCACTTTTTCCTAAATTCAAATAAAACACCGAAAAACTCCAAAATAAAAACTTATTTGATTTTTTTATTAAATCCTCAATATTTCTTTATTCTGGGAAAGTCATTTTATTCCCTCTCTCATATTTTTGTAATAGAAATAATTGATGATAAAATAAGTAAAATCAAATGATCCTATTCTCAAAATTTGAGAGAACTCAAAAAATGAAAATAACGAAATCCCCAACTCTCTCCGTGGGTCATTGAGTTGCGTAGAATTTCTAAGATCAACCAAAATGCCAAATAAAATATGATATGCATGATGATCTATGTATAACATTCCAAATTGAAAATTTGGGATGTTACAGGTTTCGAGACGAAGATCTAGGCGTTTGAATCGCCTGATTTCGATAAACGAGCGAAAGATAAACTAAAACGAAAATCGAATCAGAAATCGCGATCGAGAATAATCACGAAAAACCCGAGAAAAGGAAAAACTAACGAACAGGCTAATGAATGAATGTTTGCTGTCTGTGACTAACAGGTGAATGGCATTTGTTTAGACGAACGAATGGACGAACGTCCGCAAAATAAATAAACCGACAGAAAGACCGATCTAACGAATTAAACCAGAAAATAAAAAAAATGGGGTTTTAACTGAAGAAAATGACAGGTCAATGGCAGTCGACGGCGACGAGATCCGCTGGGCGGCGGCAGCGGCGGCGGTGGCGGCGGCGCGGGCAGCGGCGGCGCCTCCGGCGCGGTGCGCGAGGGCGGTGGCGGCGACGTCGGTGGGCTGCGGGGAAGGGGGGCCCGGCTTATAAGGAGGGGCCTGGGGAGGAGTCCGGGCCGGATACGGCCCGTAGGTCGGTTCCCCTTTTTAAAAAAAATAATAAATAATTCCGACGCACAGAAAAACAAAGAAAAAGAATACTAAACGGACTCCAAAAATCTGGAAATAAATTTTCCCCATCCTCTAAAAATATGCCGGACAAGGTGAACATTTATTTGGGCCTATAATGCAATTTTGAAAAATGCACATGTTTCCTAATTCAAATAAAATAGCAATAAAATCCAAATAAAATCAAATATTTGATTTTAATATTTTTCCTCCAATATTTCATTTATTTTGGAGAATTCATATTATCTCCGCTCATATATTTTAAAATGAAATATTTTCGGAGAGAAAATGATAAAACAAATGATCCTCGTTTCGTTATTTGATATAATTCAAATATGAAAACGGTGAAATCCCCAACTCTCTCCGAGGGTCCTTGAGTTGCTTAGAATTTCGAGGATCGCGAAACGAAATGCAATAAAAATATGATATGCAATGATGATCTATTGCATAACATTCCAAATTGAAAATTTGGGATGTTACAAACCTACCCCCCTTAAGATGAATCTCGCCCTCGAGATTCGGGTTGGCTAGAAAATAGGTGCAGGTGGTCTTTGCACAGATCATCCTCTCGTTCCCAAGTGGCTTCATCCTCGGTATGGTGGCTCCACTGAACTTTGCAGAAATTGATAACCTTACTGCGTGTGACTCGGCTGGCAAACTCTAGAATCTTGAAAGGTTTCTCCTCATATGTCAAATCACTATCCAAATGAATCACTTCCAGGGGTACTGTATCCCTTAGAGGGATATCGGCCATCTCTGCGTGGCACTTCTTCAACTAGGAAACGTGAAACACATCATGTACTCCTGACAGTTCTTCGGGTAACTCCAACTTGTAGGCAACCCCTCCCATGCGTTCCAAAACAGGGTATGGTCCCACAAATCTCGGGGCTAACTTTCCTTTAACTCCGAAACGCTTAACTCCTCGAAGTGGTGATACTCGCAGATACGCTCTGTCTCCGATTTCACAGACCACCTCCTTACGTTCTGAATCTGCATAACTCTTCTGTCGGGACTGAGCTACCTTCAGTCTAGCTCGAATCAGCTTAACCCTCTCTTCGGACTCCTTAATCAAATCTGGTCCAAACAACTGACGATCTCCAACTTCATCCCACAGCAACGGTGTTCGACATCTTCTTCCATACAGGGCTTCGGAAGGTGCCATCTTCAAACTGGCCTGGTAGCTGTTGTTGTATGAAAACTCTACATAGGGCAGGTTGTCATCCCAACTAGATCCATAATCTTGCGCACAAGCTCTCAACATGTCCTCCAGAATTTGATCGACTCGCTTTATCTATCTATCTATCTGCGAGTGAAAAGCTGTACTGAACTCCAGCCTGGTACCCAAGGTCTGGTGCAGCTGGTGCCAGAATTTTGAAGTAAACTGTGTTCCTCTATCCGATACGATGGTCCTCGAAACTCCATGTAGACATACGATCCTGTTCATATATATCTTGGCCAACTTCGCACTTGTATAGGTGGTTTTCACTGGGATAAAGTGGGCTACTTTGGTCAAGCGATACACTACTACCCAGATAGAATCATATCCTGATCGGGTCCTAGGCAATCCGGTGATAAAACCCATCCCAAGCTTATCCCACTTCCATTCGGGTATCGGCATAGGCTGCAGTAATCCTGCTGGTTTCTGTTTTTCTGCTTTTACTCTCTGACATACATCACATACGACTACATACTCGGCAATATCCTTCTTCATACCAGTCCACCAGAAACGCTCCTTCACATCCAAATACATCTCGGTGTTACCGGGGTGTATCGAGTATGGCGATTCATGAGCTTCCTGTAGTATCAACTTCCTGATCTCTGCATTATTGGGCACACATATACGGTCTTCAAACCACAAGGTGTCGTGCTCATCCTCACGAAAACCTTTGGCTTTCCCTTCACTCATCTTCTCCTTTATCTCGGCAATCTCCTTGTCATCCTTCTGAGCTTCTCGAATCTTTCCCAACAATGTAGACTGAATATCCATTGCTGCAACAAAACCTCTAGGAACAATCTCCAAACGTAGCTCCCTGAGATCCCCGGCTAACTCTTTTGGCATCCCTCCGCTTACGAGGGTGTTAACATAACTCTTACGGCTCAAAGCGTCTGCTACGACATTGGCCTTTCCTGGGTGATAATGCAGCTTCATGTCATAATCCTTTATAAGCTCCAACCATCTCCTCTACCAGAGGTTAAGCTCCTTCTGAGTGAAGATGTACTTCAAACTCTTGTGATCAGTGTATACATCACAACAATTTCCAATGAGAAAGTGTCTCCAGGTCTTGAGCGCGTGCACCACAGTAGCTAACTCCAAATCATGCGTGGCATAATTCAATTTGTGCGGTTTAAGTTGTCATGAGGCATACGAAATAACTTTCCTGTCTTGCATCAGTACTCCTCCAAGTCCTAAGTGAGAGGCGTCGCAATACACTTGGAAATCCTTGCGTATATCCGGCAGAATCAGCACTGGGGCTGCAGTCAAACATTTCTTCAACTCCTGGAAACTTGCTTCACATTCATCAGTCCAATGGAACTTAGTGTCCTTCTTCAACAATGTCGTCATAGGTTTTGCGATCTTAGAGAAATTCTCAATAAATCTCCGATAGTATCATGCGAGTCCAAGAAAACAACGGATCTCTCCGACTGAGGTGGGTGCCAACCACTCCGTGACTGACTGAACCTTGCTGGGATCCACTGCTATACCTTCTCCTGATATAACATGTCCAAGAAATTCAACTTCCTTCAACCAAAACTCCCATTTGTTGAACTTGGCATACAACGAATGTTCCTTGAGCTTCTCGAGAACTAAACGCAAATGCTCCTTGTGTTCCTCTTCGTTCTTCGAGTATACGAAAATATCATCAATGAAAACCACAACAAACTTATCCAAGAACTCCATGAACACCTTGTTCATCATACTCATGAAGTAGGAAGGGGCGTTCGTCAATCCAAATGACATAACCGTATACTCATACAGCCGTACCTTGTGGTGAAAGCTTTTTTAGGTATATCCTTCTCCCGGATCTTCAATTGGTGATATCCCGATCGCAGATCGATCTTTGAAAACACTTTAGCTCCTATCAATTGGTCAAATAAATCATTGATCATCGGCAGTGGGTACTTGTTCTTGATTGTCACATCATTCAATGCCCTATAATCAACCACCATTCTTAGGGACTTATCCTTCTTCTCCACCAACAGCACTGGGGCTCCCCATGGGGATGAGCTCCGTTGGATGTAATCTTTCTCCAATAACTCCTTAATCTGCTTCTTGATCTCTTCTAGATCATTTGCGGGCATCCGATATGGCCTCTTTGATATTCGCCCGGTGCCTAGCAACAGCTCTATAAAAAATTTGATGTCTCAATCTGGCGGCATGCCTGGTAGCTCCTCTGGAAATACATCCGGGTAATCCTGCACTACCGGCACTTCCTCCTGAACAACTCCCGTGAGAGAATTTACCTGGCTCCTCCTAGGCACATGCCTAGATACATACTTGATCCTTTTTCCCTCAGGGGTGGTGAGTAAAATTGACTTACTTGCGCAATTGATGTTTCCCCCATACTTTGATAGCCAATCCATTCCTAGTATAACATCCAATCCTTGTGACTCCAAAATTATCAGGTCTGAGGGGAAAACATGTCTCCCAATGGTCAATGGCATCTGAGAACATCCTTGACTTGCCATATACTCAGGTCCTGGTAAACTTACTAACATGGGTGTCCTAAGTACCTTAGTGGGCAACTTATACTTATCCACTAATCCCCTTGATATGTATGAATGCGATGCACCAGTATCAAAAAGAACAATTGTAGTAAAAGACTTAACCAAAAACTTACCGATAACTTCATCAGGCTGCTCCTCAACTTCCTCCACGTTCACGTGGTTCACTTGTCCCCTATTGAAAGGGTTGGGCTTCTTCCTAGCCCTTCCATTACCATTGCCGTTCTTCAATTCCCGACAATCGTTAGTGTAGTGCCCAGTCTTCCCGCACTTGAAACAAGTAACGTGACTTTGATCCTTCTTGGCGGGTGTGGTTGGGTTAGAGCGGTTCTGATTGCTACTTGCTCCGTTCCCATTCCCATTCCTTGGGCCATTATGATTATGCGAACTTGCTCCATGGTGAGTGTGGCATCCATGCTTATGGACAAGTCCTCCCGAGTTCGGGTTGAGACGGGGCTTCTGCTGAGCTCCAGAATTGTACTTCCCCTGTCCATACTTCCTCTTGCGATTCTCAATCTGCTGCTTCTTCCCTTCAATCATGAGAGCTCTATCTACCAACTCCTGGTAGTTAGTGAAAGTTGCCACCATCAACTACATGCTCAGCTCATCATTCAGTCCTTCCAGAAACTTCTCCTTCTTAGCTGCATCCATAGCAACGTCATCTAGGGCATAACGTGCTAGCTTACTAAAGTCATCCACATACTAGCCAACGATGCGTCCTCCTTGGCGTAAGTTGCGAAACTCACGCTTCTTCATGGCCATAGCTCCTACTGATACATTGGCAGTGCGAAAGGCCTGCTGAAACTGATCCCATGTAACATTGGCTATAGGAAAAGTTGTTGTGTAATTCTCCCACCATGAGGCTGCTGGTCCATCCAATTGGTGTGCGGCAAAACACACCTTCTTAGCATTTGTGCATCCCACAGTGGTCAACTCCCTTCCAATCCTGTGGAGCCAATCATCTGCAACTATTGGCTCGGTGCTACTGGAAAACACCGGCGGCTGTAACCTCAGAAAATGGGCTAAGTTGTCAACTGGAGGAGGGTTGTTGTTGTTGTTGCCTTGGTTCTGAACTAACATCTGCATCAAGGCATTCTGTTGCTGGATCAACTGAATGAGCTCCGGTGGAAAGGTAAATCCAGGGAAGAGAGTAGAATAGAAATTAGGTCTACTGAGAAAACACTACCCATATGCACATGAGACAAACACAGTCAGATCACTCAATCTATCAAGCAAGGGAATACAAACGGTCTAGACCTATCGTTATAGTGCTCGGACTATATGGTGGTCTACTAGAAATATTGATCGGTGGAAGACTCCATAATATCCGCTCCAGCTTCATCAACATAGTTATCATCGCTATCGTCGGGGTCCGAGTCGGTGTCGTCGATGATGATGTAGTTCTCCGGGCAAGTAGAATCGTCGTCTTCCCCTCCTGGCGCAGGGTCTACCATGAATACTCCTAGCTTCTTTATCAGGTCGTCATTCTTCTCCACCAGTATGATGATTTCCTCCTCATAATCTTCGCGTGTAGCCTTGAGTTCCTCTTCTAGCTCGGTGATCCTTGTCATTGCCTTCTTCAAATCTATCATGCTTGCGCACATATGGTTCTCCTGGCGACAAATGTGTTCGTTTAACTCCTGGATGAATGCTGCAATGGATCTATCCCTCGTGGTGTTGATCATCTTCCATTGCTCGTCTCGGCGCCCACATATCTGGTATATAGTGTCCTTCAAATATTGTTTGTAGACTTCTCCAATACGTCCCATAGCAATGTGGGCTTCCATGCTCTTACCTAGACTCCAGGTGGGTACATCAAAGGAAAACTCTATTGGCTCAGTGACCGGCGTGAATGTCCTTCTTGGAACTTGAACTTGAATCATCCAGCGCTCCTCTTCTGGTAAAGTGGCATTGTAGGTCCCGATGAAGCTTGGTATTCCGATGTTCAGGTATCTAGTGACTTCCTTCAAGTGTCGTCCAAAGGGGGTGTCTTCATCCGGTTGTGCAAACTTGTTCCTCATGTCCGCCATGCTAAAGAGAGGAAATTGGAGAGGAGTCAGAAATGAGTAGAGAAGAGTGACCTATGGTTTTCTTAGTGGTCGTGTCCTATATTAAGCGTGGGCTCTGATACCATCTTGTAGCGACCTGACCTCAAACGTTCAAGCCTCTGTGTTTCAGTGTCATCCCTAGATCGGTAATGCCGACACACACAGTACTCAAAGGATTTATAACAGAGTAGCAATCACGCACTTATTACATCGAATGTCTCAAAAGAGAACTTATTACAATAAATATGGCTTAAGGCCATCTAATACGATAACAGCGGAAGACTTGGAAGATAAAGTGAGTCCATCAACTCCAACGGCATAGTTGAGTGCATGACAACGACCTATCACACCTTTACTCGTCGTTTGAAAAGTCTGCAACATAATACGTTGTAGCTCGAAAATGGGTCAGCACATGGAATATGCTGGCAATATAACATAGTAGAGCAATGAACAGAATAATGCTATCACTACATGCATATATGGCTGGTGGAGGCTCTATGGTTATATATTTTGCGAAAAGCCAATTTTTCCCTACAACAAAGGAATAACTTTTTATTTTAACTATCATGGTAGTTGAAACATCATTGAGAAGGTTCCTCCAAATCAATCCCAATTGAAGTAATTAACAACCCAACAAATTAAATTAGAGTGATGAGATACAATAGGATAATCCAAGTACTAGATACTCAAGATGTCCATAGCCAGGGACATGGCTAACCATGATTAATTTATACACTCTGCAGAGGTTTGCGCACTTTTCCCCACAAGACTCGATCTCCTCCACTAGATTTTTCACACTACATGGTGTTTGAGAAATGAATGACCGAGACACAGTCTTTCCGAAGCATTAACTCTTTACTCCGGGTGGACAGTTACACCTACTTTCCCTCTACATCTGCTAGCCCACCACTAAAAGAGGTCACACAACATACTCAACTATGCCAGAGCCCATAATGGCTTGTGGATGCACACGGAAGTTTCTATCATGAATAATCTTATGATCCCTTTGAGCCTGGGTGGCAGACCGTAGGAGGATGACACAGTATATCACCGGGATCTCCTAGGATAACACTGGTATATCCTCAGGTGCCCAAACAAGCAATCCACCCGATGTGTATTAAAGGTGCCACCTTAAGTTGAACCATTAATTAACAATCTCACATCTGTCATGGATACACTCAAACCCAATCCACGTCTACGAGCATAGCATAGCAATATAGGCATAACGTAGAAGTAACTCCCAGGGTTTGATAGTAAAACAGGTAGTAGGTTCTACCTCATCATCTACTTCCCAAAACCCACAAGTTAAGAGATCCTACTCATGAAATGTGTCAGGGGTTGAAACTAATGCATAAAAACTGGGTGATAAATAATATGATCAAAGTGTTACTTGCCTTGCTAATGATCCGCAAAACCTAGAGACTCGTAGTAGCACGCTTCGCACTCCGGGTGTTCTATCGCAAACAAACAATAGCATACATAAGCAATTAAGCAAAGATGCACGGGTAACACTCAAATAAGAAGATCTAACAAGAAAGTTCTACTTAAGAATTCCGGTTTGCAAAAAGAATCAAATCAAACGGATCAACGAAACTCAAACGGCGAAAGAAACAAGATCCGATTACTAATCTGGACTAAAGTCAAATTTTACAATTTCAAAAGCTTGTTCAAGTTGATTAAACAGAAAGAGGGTTTTGATACGAAGATCTAGGCATTTGAATCGCCTGATTCCGATAAACGAGCGAAAAGATAAACTAAAACGAAAATCGGATCAGAAATCGCGATCGAGAATAATCGCGAAAAACCCGAGAAAAAGAAAAACTGACGAACAGGCTAACGAACGAACGTTCGCTGTCTGTGACTAACGGGTGAACGGCGTTCATTTAAACGAATGAACGGACGAACGTCCGCATAATAAATAAACCGATGGAAAGACCGATCTAACGAATTAAACCGGAAAATAAAAAAACTGGTGTTTTAACCGAAGAAATCCGACCGGTCAACGGCGGCAAGATCCGGCGGGCGGCGGCGGCTCTGGCGACGACGGGAGGCGGCGGCGGCTCCGGCGCGGTGGGCTGCGGGGCAGGGGGCCGGCTTATAAGGAGGGGCCTGGGGAGGAGTCCACGCCGATACGGCCCGTAGGTCGGTTCCCTTTTTTTAAAAGAAATTTCCGATGCGCAGAAAAACGAAGAAAAAGAATACTAAATAGACTCCAAAAATCCCGAAATAAATTTTCCCCGTCCTCTAAAAATATGTCGGACGAGGTGAACATTTATTTGGGCCTATAATGCAATTTTGAAAAACGCGTATTTTTCCTAATTCTAATAAAATAGCAATAAAATCCGAATAAAATCAAATATTTGATTTTAATATTTTTCCTCCAATATTTTATTTATTTTGGAGAAGTCATATTATCTCCACTCATATATTTTAATATGAAATATTTTTGTAGAGAAAAATAATAAAACAAATGATCCTCGTTTCGATATTTGATAAAATTCAAATATGAAAACGGTGAAATCCCCAACTCTCTCTAAGGGTCCTTGAGTTGCTTAGAATTTCGAGGATTGCGAAACGAACGGCAATAAAAATATGATATACAATGATGATCTATTGCATAACATTCCAAATTGAAAATTGGGATGTTACAGGTGGAAAGTTGTATGGCAATATATCTCGGAATGGCTATGGAAATGCCATAATAGGTAGGTATGGTGGCTGTTTTGAGGAAGGTATATGGTGGGTTTATGGTACCGGCGAAAGTTGTGTGGTACTAGAGAGTCTAGCAATGGTGGAAGGGTGAGAGTGCGTATAATGCATGGACTCAAGATTAGTCATAAAGAACCCACATACTTATTGCAAAAATCTATTTGTTATCGAAACGAAGTACTACGCGCATGCTCCTAGGGGGATAGATTGGTAGGAAAGACCATCCCTCGTCCCCGACCGCCACTCATAAGGAAGACAGTCAATAAATAAATCATGCTCTGACTTCATCACATATCAGTTCACCATACGTGCATGCTACGGGAATCACAAACTTTAACACCTGTATTTCTCAAATTCAGAATTACTTATTAGCATGACTCTAATATCACCATCTTCATATCTCAAAACAATCATAAGGAATCAAACTTCTCATAGTATTCAATGCACTTTATATTAAAGTTTTATCATATCTCTGTTGGATGCCTACATATTAGGACTAAATTTATAACCAAAGCAAATTACCATGTTGTTTAAATACTCTCAAAATAATATAAGTGAAGCATGAGAGTTCATCAATTTCTATAAAATAAATCCACCGTCGTGCTCTAAAAAGATATAAGTGAAGCACTAGAGCAAAATTGCCTAGCTCAAAAGATATAAGTGAAGCACATAGAGTATTCTAATAAATCAAGATACATGCGTGTGCCTCCCAAAACGTGTGTACAGTAAGGATGATTGTGGAAAACAAAAAAACAAAGACTCAAATCATCCAAGGCGCTCCAAGAAAAACACATATCATGTGGTGAATAAAAATATAGCCTCAAGTAAAGTTACCGATAGACGAAGACGAAAGAGGGGATGCCTTCCGGGGAATCCCCAAGCTTAGGCTCTTGGTTGTCCTTGAATATTAACTTGGGGTGCCTTGGGCATCCTCAAGCTTAGGCTCTTGCCACTCCTTATTCCATAGTCCATCAAATCCTTACCCAAAACTTGAAAACTTCACAACACAAAACTCAATAGAAAATCTCATAAGCTCTGTTAGTATAAGAAAATAAATCATCACTATTGGTACTATTGTGAACTCATTATTTATTTATATTGGTGTAATATCTATTGTATTCAAACTTTTCCATGGTTCATACCCCCCGATACTAGCCATAGAATCAACAAAATAAGCAAACAACACATAGAAAACAGAATCTGTCAAAAACAAAACAGTCTATAGCAATCTGTAACTCTCGAATACTTGTGTAACTCCAAAAATTAGGAACAATTAGGAAAACCTGAGAAATTTGTTTATTAATCTTCTGCAAAAAGAGTTAGTATTTTATCGCGCTTCTGCTAAAAAATGAAAATTAATCTCCTGGGCATAAAAGTTTCTATTTTTTAGCAAGATCAAATCAACTATCACCGTAAGCCATCCCAAAGGTCTTACTTGGAACAAACACTAATTAAAACACAAAACCACATCTAACAAGAGGCTAGATAAATTATTTATTCAAAGAAAGAAAATAAAAATATTGGGTTGTCTCCCAACAAGCGCGTTTCTTTAAAGCCATTAAGCTAGGCATTGAAATTTTAATGATGCTCACATGAAAGACAAGAAATGAAGCACAAAGAGAGCATCATAAAACACGTTACAAACAGATCTAAGTCTAACATACTTCCTATGCATATGCATTTTATAAGAAAACGAATTATTATAGGAAGCAAGGAAGAAGAAAGAAACAATAGCAATCTCAACATAACGAGAGGTAATTTAGTAACATGAATATTTCCACAACCATATTTTCCTCTCTCATAATAATTACATGTTGGATCATAATCAAATTCAACAATATAGCTATCACATAAAATATTCTCTACATGATCTACATGCATGCAAAGTTGACACTCTTCCAAAATAGTGGGATTATCATCAAATAAAGTCATGACCTCTCCGAACCCACTTTTATCAAAAACTTCATAGGATTGAACAATATCCAAATATGTGGGATCTAAAGTTGACACTCTTACAAACCCACTTTCAGTATTATTTCAAACATTATTATCAATCTCATATTCATCATGGGGCTTAAATAATTTTTCAAGATTGTAAGAAGAATCACCCCAATCATGATCATTGCAACAAGTAGTGGACATAGCAAAACTAGCATCCCCAAGCTTAGGGTTTTGCATATCATTAACAAAATTGACATAAATAGAATTTACAATAACATCATTGCAATCATGCTTTTGATTCAAGGAACTATCAAGTATGGGTGCAATAGCAATAATCTCATGTTTAATATAAGGAACTATAGCAAATTCATCTCCATAAATATTGACATCATGGCCATAAGAATAGCAAGCATCATGTTCATCAAGGGATATTTCAATCAAATCATCGGAATCATAATTATCTATAGATTCATGCATATCATTATTTTCTTCCAAAGCAATGGTCATTCTCTCATTATTTGACATAGACATTATGAGCATAGTTTTCATAGCAATATTTAAGTATGTCAAAATTTTCAGATTTGTAGAAAGTAATATCAGACTTTTCAATCAAAGAAGCAACTTCATAACCACCCTTAAAAGCGACAAATTCTTCAATTTATTCGATATCATAGTAACTATAAACACCCTTTTCATAAGAAGATAAAATTTCATTATCATTAAACTCACATAGGTAGGGAAGGTGTTTTTAGGGTTCTTGGAGCAACAAGTAAAATCAAAAATTTCACAAATATTCCAAGCATAGCATAGAAAACAATTTATTTGATTCCATAGGAGCTTCCCTTTTTCAGACAAATGATGATGCACAATATGAGCATGCTCATCTAAAGATTTTCTCTCAACTAAACTAGTTGGGGTTTCAGCACAAGCACATCTGGATCGAAGATGATCCAGGTAGAAAACTTTTAGTGGATCCATATCAATAGATTTTTAGCAAGCAAAGATGCACGAAAAATAGAAGGTGCATGGAAACACAAGCAAACATAAGATCGAACGAAAGAAGGGCGAAGAAAAGGGAAAATCCTTTCAAAAATCATTTTAGAAGCGGGGGGAGAGGAAAACGAGAGGCGAATGGCGAATAATGTAATGCAAGAGATGAGAGTTTATTATGGGTACTTGGTATGTCTTGACTTGGCATAGATCTCCCCAGCAACAGTGCCAGAAATTCTACCTGCTACTTCTTGAGCTTGCGTTGGTTTTTCCCTTGAAGAGGAAAGGGTGATGCAGCAAAGTAGAGATAAGTATTTCCCTCAGTTTGAGAACCAAGGTATCAATCCAGTAGGAGACAATGCACAAGTCATCGAATACCTGCACAAACAAACAACTTGCACCCTATGCGATAAAGGGGTTGTCAATCACTACACGGTTACTTGCAAAAGTGAGATCTGATAGAGATAGATAAAAGGTAAAGTAAATATTTTTGATATTTTTGTTTTATAGATCGAAAGTAAAAGGTTGCAAAATAGTAGATCGGAAACTTATATAATGGAAAATAGACCCACGGGCCATAGGTTTCACTAGATGCTTCTCTCAAGATAGCAAATAATACGGTGGGTGAATAAATTACTGTCGAGCAACTGATAGAAAAGCGCAAAGTTATGACGATATCTAAGGCAATGATCATGAATATAGGCATCACGTCCATGTCAAGTAGACCGAAATGATTCTGCATCTACTACTATTACTCCAAACATCGACCGTTGTCCAGCATTCATCTAGAGTATTAAGTTCGTAAAGAACAGAGTAACATATTAAGCAAGATGACATGATGTAGAGGAATTAACTCAAGCAATACGATGAAACCCCCATCTTTTTATCCTCAATGGCAATGATACAATACATGCATTGCTGCCCCTACTATCACTGGGAAACGACACCGCAAGATTGAAGCCAAAGTAAGCACTTCTCCATTGCAAGAATAACCAATCTAGTTGGCCAAGCCAAACCGATAGTTCAATGAGAATTACAACAATATCAATGTTGGGGATCGTAGCAGAAATTAAAAAAATTCTACGCATCACCAAGATCAATCTATGGAGTATTCTAGCAACGAGGGGAATAGGAGTGCATCTACATACTATTGTAGATCGCGAGCGGAAGCGTTCAAGAGAACGGGGATGATGGAGTCATACTCGCCGTGATCCAAATCACCGATGACCAAGTGCCGAACGGATGGCACCTCCGCGTTCAACACACGTACGGAGCGGATGACGTCTCCTCCTTCTTGATCCCGCAAGGGGGAAGGAGAGGTTGATGAAGTTCCAGCAGCACGACGGCGTGGTGGTGGATGCAGCAGTGATCGCAGCAGGTCTTCGCCGAGCTTCTGCGAGAGGGAGAGGTGTAGCAGGGGAGAGGGAGGCGCCAAGGCTTGAGGTACGGCTGCCCTCCCTCCCCCCTTTATATAGGCCCCCTAGGGGGGTGCGCCGGCCCTAGGAGATGGGATCTCCTAGGGGGGGCGGCGGCCAAGGGGTGGAGTACCCCCCAAGGCAAGTGGAGGCGCCCCCTCCCCTAGGGTTCCCAACCCTAGGCGCATGGGGGGCCCAAGGGGGGGCGCACCAGACCACTATGGGCTGGTTTCCCTCCCCACTTTAGCCCATGGGGCCCTCCGGGATGGGTGGCCCCACCCGGTGCACCCCCGGGACCCATCCGGTTGTCCCCGTACAATACCGGTGACCCCGAAACTTTCCCGATGGCTGAAACTATACTTCCTATATATAATTATTCACCTCCGGACAATTCCGGAACTCCTCGTGACGTCCAGGATCTCATCCGGGACTCCGAACAACTTTCGGATTACTGCATAATCATATCTATACAACCCTAGCATCACCGAACCTTAAGTGTGTAGACCCTACGGGTTCGGGAGACAAGCAGACATGACCGAGACGACTCTCTAGTCAATAACCAACAGCGGGATCTGGATACCCATGTTGGCTCCCACATGCTCCTCGATTATCTCATTGGATGAACCATAATGTCGAGGACCTAATTAATCCCGTACTGAATTCCCTTTGTCAATCGGTACGTTACTTGCCCGAGACCCGATCGTCGGTATCCCAATACCTTGTTCAGTCTCGTTACCGGTAAGTCACTTTACTCGTACCGTAATGCATGATCCTGTGATCAACCACTTGATCACATTGAGCTCATTATGATGATGCATTACCGAGTGGGCCCAGAGATACCTCTCCGTCATAGGGAGTGACAAATCCCAGTCTCGATTCGTGCCAACCCAACAGACACTTTCGAAGATACCTGTAATGTACCTTTATAGTCACCCAGTTACGTTGTGACGTTTGGCACACCCAAGGTACTCCTACGGTATCCGGGTGTTGCACAATCTCATGGTCTAAGGAAATGATACTTGACATCTAGAAAAGCTACAGCAAACGAACTACACGATCTTTGTGCTATGCTTAGATTTGGGTCTTGTCCATCACATCATTCTCCTAATGATGTGATCTCGTTATCAATGACATCACCATGTCCATAGCCAGGAAACCATGACTATCTGTTGATCAACGAGCTAGTCAACTAGAGGCTCACTAGGGACACATTGTGGTCTATGTATTCACACATGTATTACGATTTCCGGATAATACAATTATAGCATGAATAATAGACAATTATCATGAACAAGGAAATATAATAATCATTTTATTATTGCCTCTAGGGCATATTTCCAACAGTCTCCCACTTGCACTAGAGTCAATCATCTAGTTACATTGTGATGAATCAAACACCCATGGAATTCTGGTGTTGATCATGTTTTGCTCTAGGGAGAGGTTTAGTCAACGGATCTGCTACATTCAGGTCCGTATGTACTTTACAAATCTCTATGTCTCCATTTTGAACACTTTCACGAATGGAGTTGAAGCGACGCTTGATATGCCTGGTCTTCCTGTGAAACCTGGGCTCCTTGGCAAGGGCAATAGCTCCAGTGTTGTCATAGAAGACAGTCATCGGGCCCGACGCATTGGGTATGACTCCTAGGTCGGTAATGAACTCCTTCACCCAGACTGCTTCGTGTGCTGCCTCCGAGGCTGCCATGTACTCCGCTTCACATGTAGATCCCGCCACAACGCTTTGCTTGCAACTGCACCAGCTTACTGCCCCACCATTCAAAATATACACGTATCCGGTTTGTGACTTAGAGTCATCCAGATCTGTGTCGAAGCTAGCATCGACGTAACCCTTTACGACGAGCTCTTCGTCACCTCCATAAACGAGAAACATTTCCTTAGTCCTTTTCAGGTACTTCAGGATATTTTTGACCGCTGTCTAGTGTTCCATGCCGGGATTACTTTGGTACCTTCCTACCAAACTCACGGCAAGGTTTACATCAGGTCTGGTACACAGCATAGCATACATGATAGACCCTATGGCCGAGGCATAGGGGACGACACTCATCTTTCCTCTATCTTCTGCCGTGGTTGGGCATTGAGCCAAGCTCAATCTCGTACCTTGCAATACAGGCAAGAACCCTTTCTTTGACTGATCCATTTTGAACTTCTTCAAAATCTTTTCAAGGTACGTACTCTGTGAAAGACCAATGAGGCATCTCGATCTATCTCTATAGATATTGATGCCTAATATATAAGCAGCTTCTCCAAGGTCCTTCATTGAAAAACACTTGTTCAAATAGGCCTTTATGCTTTCCAAGAATTCTATATCATTTCCCATCAACAGTATGTCATCCACATACAATATGAGAAATGCTACAGAGCTCCCACTCACTTTCTTGTAAATGCAGGCTTCTCCATAAGTCTGCATAAACCCAAATGCTTTGATCATCTCATCAAAGCGAATGTTCCAACTCCGAGATGCTTGCACCAGCCCATAAATCGAGCGTTGGAGCTTGCACACCTTGTTAGCATTCTTAGGATCGACAAAACCTTCCGGCTGCATCATATACAATTCCTCCTTAAGGAAACCATTAAGGAATGCCGTTTTGACATCCATTTGCCATATATCATAATCATAGAATGCGGTAATTGCTAACATGATTCAGGCGGACTTCAGCTTCGCTACGGGTGAGAAAGTCTCATCGTAGTCAACCCCTTGAACTTGTCGATAACCCTTAGCGACAAGCCGAGCTTTATAGATGGTCACATTACCATCCGCTTCTGTCTTCTTCTTAAAGATCCATTTATTTTCTATGGCTTGCCGATCAACGGGCAAGTCAGTCAAAGTCCATACTTCGTTTTCATACATGGATCCTATCTCGGATTTCATGGCTTCCAGCCATTTGTTGGAATCTGGGCCCGCCATTGCTTCTTCATAGTTCGAAGGTTCACCGTTGTCTAACAACATGATTTCCAAGACAGGGTTGCCGTACCACTCTGGTGCGGAATGTGTCCGTGTGGACCTACGAAGTTCAGTAGCAACTTGATCTGAAGTTTCATGATCATCATCATCAACTTCCTCTCTAGTCGGTGCAGGCACCTTAGGAACATTTTCTTGAGCTGCGCCACTTACCGGTTCAAGAGGTAATACTTCATCAAGTTCTACCTTCCTCCCACTTATTTCTTTCGAGAGAAACTCCTTCTCTAGAAAGGACCCATTCTTGGCAACAAATATCTTGCCTTCGGATCTGAGGTAGAAGGTATACCCAACAGTTTCTTTAGGGTATCCTATGAAGACGCATTTTTCCAACTTGAGTTTGAGCTTTTCAGGTTGAAGTTTCTTGACATAAGCATCGCATCCCCAAATTTTTAGAAACGACAACTTAGGTTTCTTCCCAAACCATAATTCATACGGTGTCGTCTCAACGGATTTCGACGGAGCCCTATTTAAAGTGAATGTGGCAGTCTCTAAAGCATAGCCCCAAAATGATAGCAGTAAATCGGTAAGAGACATCATAGATCACACCATATCTAATAGAGTGCGATTACGATGTTCGGACACACCATTACGCTGAGGTGTTCCAGGTGGCGTGAGTTGTGAAACTGTTCCACATTTTCTTAAGTGTGTGCCAAATTCGTGACTCAAGTATTCTCCCCCACGATCTGATTGCAAGAACTTGATTTTCCTGTCATGTTGATTCTCAACCTCACTCTGAAATTCCTTGAACTTTTCAAAGGTCTCAGACTTGTGTTTCATTAAGTAGACATACCCATATCTACTCAAATCATCAGTGAGGGTGAGAACATAACGATAGCCACCGCGAGCCTCAACACTCATTGGACCGCACACATCAGTATGTATGATTTCCAATAAGTTGGTTGCTCGCTCCATTGTTCCTGAGAATGGAGTCTTGGTCATTTTACCCATGAGGCATGGTTCGCACGTGTCAAATGATTCGTAATCAAGAGACTCTAAAAGTCCATCTGCATGGAGCTTCTTCATGCGTTTGACACCTATGTGACCAAGGCGGCAGTGCCACAAGTATGTGGGACTATCATTATCAACCTTACATCTTTTGGTATTCACACTATGAATATGTGTAGCATTACGCTCGAGATTCATTAAGAATAAACCACTCACCATCGGAGCATGACCATAAAACATATATCTCTCATATAAATAGAACAACCATTATTCTCGGATTTAAATGAGTAGCCATCTCGTATTAAACGAGATCCTGATACAATGTTCATGCTCAAAGCTAGCACTAAATAACAATTATTGAGGTTTAAAACTAATCCCGTGGGTAAATGTAGAGGTAGCGTGCCGATGGCGATCACATCGACCTTGGAACCATTCCCGACGCGCATCGTCACCTTGTCCTTCGCCAGTCTCCGCTTATTCCGCAGCTCCTGCTTTGAGTTACAAATGTGAGCAACCGCACGGTATCAAATACCCAGGAGCTACTACGAGTACTGGTAAGGTACACATCAATTACATGTATATCACATATACCTTTTGTGATGCCGGCCTTCTTGTCCGCTAAGTATTTGGGGCAGTTCCGCTTCCAGTGACCACTTCCCTTGCAATAAAAGCACCCAGTCTCGGGCTTGGGTCCATTCTTTGGCTTCTTCCCGGCAGCTTGCTTACCGGGCGCGGCAACTCCCTTGCCGTCCTTCTTGAAGTTCTTCTTACCCTTGCCTTTCTTGAACTTAGTGGTTTTATTCACCATCAACACTTGATGTTCCTTTTTGACTTCTACCTCTGCTGATTTCAGCATTGCAAATACTTTAGGAATGGTCTTTTCCATCCCCTACATATTGAAGTTCATCACAAAGCTCTTGTAGCTTGGTGGAAGCGACTGAAGGATTCTGTCAATGACCGCGTCATCCGGGTGATTAACTCCCAGCTGAGTCAAGCGGTTGTGCAACCCAGACATTTTGAGTATGTGCTCACTGATAGAACTATTTTCCTCCATCTTACAGCTGAAGAACTTGTCGGAGACTTCATATCTCTCGACCCGGGCATGATCTTGGAAAACCATTTTCAGCTCTTTGAACATCTCATATGCTCTGTGTCGCTCAAAACGCTTTTGGAGCCCCGGTTCTAAGCTGTAAAGCATGCCGCACTGAACGAGGGAGTAATCATCAGCACGTGTCTGCCAAGCGTTCATAATGTCTTGGTTCTATGGGACGGGTGCGTCACCTAGCGGTGCTTCTAGGACATAATCTTTCTTGGCAGCTGTTAGGATGATCCTCAGGTTCCGGACCCAGTCCATATAGTTGCTGCCATCGTCTTTCAGCTTGGTTTTCTCTAGGAACGCGTTGAAGTTGAGGACAACATTGGCCATTTGATCTACAAGACATATTGTAAAGATTTTAGACTAAGTTCATGATAATTAAGTTCATCTAATCAAATTATTCAATGAACTCCCACTTAGATAGACATCCCTCCAGTCATCTAAGTATAACATGATCCAAGTTGACTAGGCCGTGTCCGATCATCACGTGAGACGGACTAGTCAACATCGGTGAACATCTTCATGTTGATCGTATCTTCTATACGACTCATGCTCGACCTTTCGGTCTTCTGTGTTCCGAGGCCATGTCTGTACATGCTAGGCTCGTCAAGTCAACCTAAGTGTATTGCGTGTGTAAATCTGTCTTACACCCGTTGTATGTGAACGTTGGAATCTATCACACCCGATCATCACATGGTGCTTCGAAACAACGAACTATCGCAACGGTGCACAGTTAGGGGGAACACTTTCTTGAAATTATTATGAGGGATCATCTTATTTACTACCATCGTTCTAAGTAAACAAGATGCAAAAACATGATAAACATCACATGCAATCAAATAATAGTGACATGATATGGCCAATATCATATAGCTCCTTTGATCTCCATCTTGGGGCTCCATGATCATCTTGTCACCGGCATGACACCATGATCTCCATCATCATGATCTCCATCATCGTGTCTTCTTGAAGTTGTCTCGTCATCTATTACTTGTACTACTATGGCTAACGCTTTAGCAATAAAGTAAAGTAACTACATGACGTTTATGTTGACACGCAGGTCATAAATAAATAAAGACAACTCCTATGGCTCCTGCCGGTTGTCATACTCATCGACATGCAAGTCGTGATTCCTATTACATGAAAATGATCAATCTCATACATCACATATATCATTCATCATTCATCACAACCTTTGGCCATATCACATCACAAAACACTTGCTGCAAAAACAAGTTAGACGTCCTCTAATTGTTATTGCAAGTTTTTACGTGGCTGCTATAGGTTTCTAGCAGCAGCGTTTCTTACCTATGCCAAAACCACAACGTGAATTGCCAATTTCTATTTACCCTTCATAAGGGCCCTGTTCATCGAATCCGATCCGACTAAAGTGGGAGAGACAGACACCCGCCAGCCACCTTATGCAACTAGTGCATGTCAATCGGTGGAACCGGTCTCACGTAAGCATACGTGTAAGGTTGGTCCGGGCCACTTCATCCCACGATGCCGCCGAATCAAGATAACACTCGTAACGGCAAGCAAATTGACAATATCGACGCCCACAACTACTTTGTGTTCTACTCATGCATAGTAACTAAGCATAGACCTAGCCCATGATGCCACTGTTGGGGATCGTAGTAGAAATTAAAAAATTTCTACACATCACCAAGATCAATCTATGGAGTATTCTAGCAACGAGGGGAATAGGAGTGCATCTACATACCCTTGTAGATCGCGAGCGGAAGCGTTCAAGAGAACGGGGATGATGGAGTCGTACTCGCCGTGATCCAAATCACCAATGACCAAGTGTCGAACGGACGGCACCTCCGCATTCAACACACGTACGGAGCGGATGACGTCTCCTCCTTCTTGATCCAGCAAGGGGGAAGGAGAGGTTGATGAAGATCCAGCAGCACGACGGCGTGGTGGTGGATGCAGCACTGATCGCAGCAGGGCTTCGCCGAGCTTCTGCGAGAGGGAGAGGTGTAGCAGGGGAGAGGGAGGTGCCAAGGCTTGAGGTACGGCTGCCCTCCCTCCCCCCTTTATATAGGCCCCCTAGGGGGTGCGCCGGCCCTAGGAGATGGGATCTCCTAGGGGGGCTGCGGCCAAGGGGTGGAGTACCCCCCAAGGCAAGTGGAGGCGCCCCCTCCCCTAGGGTTCCCAACCCTAGGCGCATGGGGGGCCCAAGGGGGGCGCACCGGCCCACTATGGGCTGGTTCCCCTCCCCACTTCAGCCCATGGGGCCCTCTAGGATGGGTGGCCCCACCCGGTGGACCCCCGTGACCCATCCGGTGGTCCCGGTACAATACCAGTGACCCCGAAACTTTCTCGATGGCTGAAACTATACTTCCTATATATAATTCTTCACCTCCGGACAATTCCGGAACTCCTCGTGACGTCCAGGATCTCATCCGGGACTCCGAACAACTTTCGGATTACGGCATACTCATATCTATACAACCCTAGCGTCACCGAACCTTAAGTGTGTAGACCCTACGGGTTCGGGAGACAAGCAGACATGACCGAGACGACTCTCTGGTCAATAACCAACAGCAGGATCTGAATACCTATGTTGGCTCCCACATGCTCCTCGATGATCTCATCGGATGAACCACGATGTCGAGGACCTAATTAATCCCGTACTCAATTCCCTTTGTCAATCGGTACGTTACTTGCCCGAGACCCGATCGTCGGTATCCCAATACCTTGTTCAGTCTCGTTACCGGCAAGTCACTTTACTCGTACCGTAATGCATGATCCTGTGATCAACCACTTGATCACATTGAGCTCATTATGATGATGCATTACCGAGTGGGCCCAGAGATACCTCTCCGTCATACGGAGTGACAAATCCCAGTCTCGATTCGTGCCAACCCAACAGACACTTTTGGAGATACCTGTAATGTACCTTTATAGTCACTCAGTTACGTTGTGACATTTGGCACACCCAAGGTACTCCTACGGTATCCGGGAGTTGCACAATCTCATGGTCTAAGGAAATGATACTTGACATCCAGAAAAGCTACAACAAAAAAACTACACGATCTTTGTGCTATGCTTAGGTTTGGGTCTTGTCCATCACATCATTCTCCTAATGATGTGATCCCGTTATCAATGACATCCCCATGTCCATAGCCAGGAAACCATGACTATCTGTTGATCAACGAGCTAGTCAACTAGAGGCTCACTAGGGACACATTGTGGTCTATGTATTCACACATGTATTACGATTTCCGGATAATACAATTATAGCATGAATAATAGACAATTATCATGAACAAGGAAATATAATAATCATTTTATTATTGCCTCTAGGGCATATTTCCAACAATCATATCATGCATATAAGAATTCAAAGGAGATTCAAATAATATTCATAGGTAAGTTGATCATAAATCCACAATTCATTGGATCTCGGCAAACACGCCACAGAAGAGTATTACATCAAATAGATCTCCAAGAACATCGAGGAAAACATGGTATTGAGAATCAAAGAGAGAGAAGAAGCCATCTAGCTACTAGCTATGGACCCGTAGGTCTGTGGTAAGCTACTCACGCTTCATTGGAAGGGCAATAGAGTTGATGTAGAAGCCCTCCATGATCGAAAAGGTCCCTTGATGGGATATCACGGGTACAGAATGTTGCGGTGGTGGAAAAGTGTTTTCGTGGCTTGTTCTGGTGGTTTAGGGATATAAGAGTATATATATAGGCGAAATAATTAGGTCGGGAGGTGCACGAGGGGCCTACAAGGGTTGGGGCGTGCCATCCGTCCTTGTGGCTGCCTCGTGGCTCTTCTGACTTCATCTCCAAGTCTCCTGGTTGTCTTATGGTCAAAGAAAAATCATCACGGAGGTTTTATTCTGTTTGGACACAGTTTGGTATTCCTTTTCTGCGAAACTCAAAAACAAGGAAAAAACAGGAAATGTCACTGGGCTCTAGGTTAATAAGTTAGCCCCAAAAATAATATAAAATAACATATTAATGCATATAAAACATCCAAAACCGATAATATAATAGCAAGGAAGAATCAAAAATTATAGATACGTTGGAGACGTATCACCCGACACCGGGCCCAAGAGCATACATCGAAGCTGACCAGTTCAGGCAATCAATGGAGGAAGAGATGGAGGCTGACTTGAAAAGGGTGGATGCCATGGAGGAGGATCAACAAGTTACCTATTATCTTCAAACTAGATTCATGCTGGACGAACTTGAGGGCTCAGCAATACCAAATTCGGTCATTCCTCCCAATACTAGATTTCTCTCCTGTGAAAATATGAAAAAGATTGTTGCTTTTTCTCCCGCAGCTATGAAACATCCATGGGTGAATGGATCTCTAACCGTCACGGGTAAACTTTGCAGAGAAGTAATGGATCTTAAGCAGCAAAATAATAAGCTCGAGGAAGAGAATCGCATCACAAGGGGCATCATCGCCAAGAATATCACATCACCACCTCCGAAGAAAGAGGCATAAATACATGAGTATGGGCACTCCCCTTGGCAACAGCCAAGCTTGGGGGAGGTGCCCCGGTATTGTACCACCACCACACCTTTATCTTTATCATTTTTTCTTAGTTCAATCCTTTTGGTTATATCTTGATCTAGTAGAATAAGATTTTAGTATGATTTAGCTTTGAGTTTTGTTTCGATCTCTATCTATGTAATTGAGTCCGTGAGTTATATATAAAATAAAGAGTAGTTCTGAGTTGAGAGCTTCGCTTTCTTGCTATGATCTTGAGGGAATAAAAGAAAACAGAATAAAAAGAAATAAAAAGATCATATAGTGATCTTATGGAGAGTAATGACTTCACATATAAAGAGAATGATGAATAAAAGTTGTTGAGAGTTGACTCACATAGTTTTGGTCACTGTTGCAATGAATAGGAAGTAATAAGGAAAGAGATGCTTCACATATAAATATACTATCTTGGACATCTTTTGTAATTGTGAGCACTCATTAAAATATGACATGCTGAAAAGTTGATGTTGGACAAGGAGGACAACACAACGAGTTATGTTTGCTTATA
Organism: Triticum urartu; assembly: GCF_003073215.2. Classification (NCBI taxonomy): domain Eukaryota; kingdom Viridiplantae; phylum Streptophyta; class Magnoliopsida; order Poales; family Poaceae; genus Triticum; species Triticum urartu. The sequence goes on from NC_053028.1 coordinate 390,500,479, forward strand.
TCTGAATAGAAGTTATATTGTCATGGATCCTCCAACATGTTGAGCTTGCCTTTCCCTCTCATGCTAGCCAAATTCTTTGCACCAAGTAGAGATACTACTTGTGCTTCCAGACATCCCTTAAACCAGTTTTTCCATGAGAGTCCACCATACCTACCTATGGATTGAGTAAGATCCTTCAAGTAAGTTGTCATCGGTGCAAACAAGAAAACTTGCTCTCCAAATATGTATGATCTATTAGTGTGAAGAAAATAAGCTTTATACAAACTTGTGATATGGAAGAAATAAAAGTGACGGACCGCATAATAAGGTTCTTTATCACAAGCGGCAATATAAAGTGATGTTCTTTTGCATTAAGATTTTCTGCATTCAACCATAAAAGCGCATGACAACATCTGCTTCCCTCTGTGAAGGGCCTATTTTTACTTTTATCTTCTACCCTTATACAAGAGTCATGGTGATCTTCACCTTCCCTTTTTACACCTTTTCTTTTGGCAAGCACTATGTGTTTGAGGGATCCGGATATATATATCCACTCAGATGTAGGTTATCATAAAGTATTATTGTTGACATTGCCCTTGAGGTAAAATGTTGGGAGGCAAAACTATAAGCCCCTATCTTTCTCGGTGCCCGATTGAAACTTTGTAGCCATAAATATCGCGTGAGTGTTAGCAATTGTGAAAGATTAAATGATAGTTGAGTATGTGGACTTGCTGAAAAGCTCTTAAATTGACTCTTTCCGATGTTATGATAAACTGCAATTGCTTCGATGATTGAGATCATAGTTTGTTAGTTTTCAATGAAGTTTCTGATTCATACTTTACCTTGTGAATGAATTGTTACTTTAGCATAAGAAATTATATGACAATATATGTTGTCTGTATTTTATTTCATCGACACCTCTATCTCTAAACATGTGAACATATTTTTTGATATCGGCTTCCGCTTGAGGACAAGCGAGGTCTAAGCTCGGAGGAGTAGATACGTCCATTTTGCATCATGCTTTTATATTGATATTTATTGCATTATGGGCTGTTATTACACATTATATCACAATACTTATGCCTTTTCTCTGTTATTTTATCAGGTTTACATGAAGAGGGAGAATGCCGGCAGCTGGAATTCTGGACTGGAAAAGGAGCAAATATTAGAGACCTATTCTGCACAACTCCAAATGTCCTAAAACTTCATGGAGAATTATTTTGGAATATATAAAAAATATTATGAGAATAAAGTACCAGAGGGGGGCCATGCTACCTCTTGAGCTTGTGTTGGTTTTTCACTTGAAGAGGAAAGGGTGATGCAGCAAAGTAGCATAAGTATTTCCCTCAGTTTTGAGAACCAAGATATCAATCCAGTAGGAGATAACGCGACAAGCCACCGAATACCTGCACAAACAAACACCAACTTGCAACTAACGCGACAAAAGGGTTGTGAATCCCTTCATGGTTATTCACAAAGTGAGATCTGATAGAGATGGATAAATGATAAAGTAATATTTTTGGTATTTTTGGTTTATGGAACGGAAAGTGAATGATTGCAAAAGAAAGTAAATAGGAAACTAGAATTGTAGATCGGAAACTTATATGATGGAAAATAGACCCGGGGGCCATAGGTTTCACTAGAGGCTTCTCTCAAGAAAGGAATTATTACGGTGGGTGAAAAAATTACTACCGAGCAGTTAATAGAAAAGCGCAAATTTATGATGATATCTAAGGCAATGATCATGAATATAGGCATCACGTCTGTGTCAAGTAGACCGAAACGATTTTGCATCTACTACTATTACTCCACACATCGACCGACTCATGCCTGCATCTAGAGTATTATGTTCATAAGAACAGAGTAACACATTAAGTAAGAAGGCATGATGTAGCGGGATTAAATCAAGCAATATGATGAAAACCCCATATTGTTATCCTCGATGGCAACAATACAATACGTGTTGGTTCCCCTTCTGTCACTAGGATCGATCACCGCAAGATTGAACCCAAAGCTAAGCACCTCTCCCATTGCAAGAAAAACCAATGTAGTTGGCCAAACCAAATCGATAGTTTGAAGAGACTTGCAAAGATATCAAATCATGCATGTAAGGATTCATAGGAGATTCAAATAATATTTATAGATAAGCTGATCATAAATCCACAATTCATCTGATCTCGGCAAACACACCACAAAAGAGTATTACATCAAATAGATCTCCAAGAACATCGACGAGAACATGGTATTGAGAATCAAAGAGAGAGAAGAAGCCATCTAGATACTAGCTATGGACTCGTACGTCTATGGTAAACTACTCACTCTTCATCAAAGAGGCAATGGTGTTGATGTAGAAGCCCTCCGTGATTGAATCCCCCTCCAGCAGGATGCTGGAAGAGTCCCCAAGATGGGACCTCAGGGGTACGGAAGGTTGCGGCGGTGGAAAAGTGGTTTAGTGGCTCCCCCGGAAGTCTTTGGTCTATAAGAGTATATATAGGAGGAAGATCTAGGTCAGGAGGCTAGCAAGGGGCCCACATGGTTAGGGGTGTCGGTGTCAAAACCGGCGGATCTCGGGTAGGGGGTCCCGAACTGTGCATCTAAGGACGATGGTAAAAGGAGACAGGGGACACAATGTTTTACCCAGGTTCGGGCCCTCTCTATGGAGTTAATACCTTACGTCCTGCTTGATTGATCTTGATGAATATGAGTATTTACATGAGTTGATCTACCACGAGATCGTAATGGCTAAACCCTAGAGGTCTAGCTTGTATGGCTATGATAATGTCTATCCTCCGGACTAAGCCCTCCGGTTTATATAGACACCGGGAGGATCTAGGGTTACACAAGGTCAGTTACAAAGAAAGGAATCTACATATTTTGTTGCCAAGCTTGCCTTCCACGCCAAGGAGAGTCCCATCCGGACACGGGTGTAGTCTTCGGCCTTCGTATCTACACAACCCATTAGTCCGGCCCATGGCTAACAGGCCGGACGCCCGAGGACCCCTAAGTCCAAGACTCCCTCAGGGGGCGCACCCTCCACCCTTGTGGCCGCCTCGTGGCACTTCTGACTTGCACTCAAAGTCTCCTGGGTGTTCTGGTCCAAGAAAGATCATCGCGAAAGTTTTATTCCGTTTGGACTCTGTTTGGCATTCCTTTTCTGTGAAACTCTTAACAAGGAAAAAACAGAAACTGGCACTAGGCTCTAGGTTAATAGGTTAGTCCCAAAAATCATATAAAATAGCATATTAATGCATATAAAACATCCAAACAGATAATATAATAGCATGAAACAATAAAAAAATTATAGATACGTTGGAGACGTACCAGGCCACCTGCCATCCACAAGGGTGGGGGGTGCGCCCTACACCCCTGGGCGCGCCCCCTGCCTTGTGGGCCACCTGGCAGGCCCCCGATGCCCATCTTCTGCTGTTAGGGGTGTTTTGACCTAGAAAGAAAATCAGGACGAAGCTTTCGGGACGAAGCGCCGCCGTCTCGAGGCGGAACTTGGGCAGAACCAATCTAGGGCTCCGGCGGAGCTGTTCTACCGGGGAAACTTCCCTCCGGGAGGGGGAAATAATCGCCATCGTCATTGTGAATGATCCTCTCATTGAGAGGGGGTCAATCTCCATACACATCTTCACCAGCACCATCTCCTCTCAAACCCTAGTTCATCTCTTGTATCCGATCTTTGTCTCACAACCTCAGATTGGTACATGTGGGTTGCTAGTAGTGTTCATTACTCCTTGTAGTTGATGCTAGTTGGTTTATTTGGTGGAAGATAATATGTTTTGATCCTTAATGATAATTAATACTCCTCTGATTATGAACATGAATATGCTTTGTGAGTAGTTAAGTTTGTTCCTGAGGACATGGGAGAAGTCTTGTTATAAGTAATCATGTGAATTTGGTATTCGTTCAATATTTTGATGAGATGTGTGTTGTCTCTCCTCTAGTGGTGTTATGTGAACATCGACTACATGACACTTCACCATGATTTTGGTCTAGGAGAAGGCATTGGGAAGTAACAAGTAGATGATGGTTGCTAGAGTGATAGAAGCTTAAACCCTAGTTTATGTGTTGCTTCATAAGGGGTTGATTTGGATCCATATGTTTCATGCTATGGTTAGATTTATCTTAATTCTTCTTTCGTAGTTGCGGATGATTGCGAGAGGGGTTAATCATAAGTGGGAGTCTTGTCCAAGGAAGGGCAGCACCCAAGCACCGGTCCACCCACATATCAAATTATCAAAGGTAACGAACGTGAATCATATGAGCATGATGAAAACTAGCTTGACAGTAATTCCCATGTGTCCTCAGGAGCGCTTGCTTTATAAGAGTTTGTCTAGGCTTGTCCTTTGCTACAAAAAGGATTGGGACAACGTGCTGCACCTTAGTTACTTTTGTTACTTGTTACCCGTTACGAATTATCTTATCACACAACTATCTGTTGCCAATAATTTCAATGCTTGTAGGGAATACCTTGCTGAAAACCACTTATCATTTCCTTCTACTCCTCGTTAGGTTCGACACTCTTACTTATTGAAAGGACTACGATAGATCCCCTATACTTGTGGGTCATCAATGCTATATTTGATGAATATGATATTTTTAGTCCCCCATGTTTTGATGAGAAATTTTATTATGATGAAAGCACGCCTCATATTTATGTTGATTATATTGATGAAAGTGGGTTTGGAAGAGTGTCAACTCTAGGTAGTATTGATCCCACTATTTTGGAGGGTGTTGAATCTTATTGTTATAATTATGGAGGTGGATTTGGAGAGGTCATGACTTTATTTAGTGATGAATCCACTATTTTGGAAGAGGTTTCAATTGACCATGATTAAAAAGTTGCTATCTATGATGATTATGGCGATGACATGTATGCTATATTGAATAGTGATAACCATGAAACTTTTCATCATTATTTTAATTTTCAATCACATGATAGTTATTTTGTTGAGTTTGCTCCCACTACTATTCATGATAATAAATTTGCTTATGTGGAGAGTAGTAAAATTTCTATGCTACGGATCATGAAAAGAATGCTTCATGCGATAGTTATATTGTTGAATTCATTCATGATGCTACTAAAAATTATTACGAGAGAGTAAAATATGATTTTACATATCTCAATAATCTCAAGTTTACTCTCTATGTGCTGAAAGTTTTGAAGTATTGCTTGTTTTGCCTCCCTATGCTAGATGATTCTTGTTCACATGAATTATTTGCTCACAAAATCCCTATGCATAGGAAGTGGGTTAGGCTTAAATGTGCTTTCCATGTGTTTCATGATGCTCCCGTTATGTTTCAATTCTTTACTTCTATGTGAGCATCATTTAAATCATCATGCCTAGCTAAAAAGGCATTAAAGAAAATTGCTTGTTGGGAAACAACCCAGCACTTTTACCTACTGTTTTTGTGTGTTCACATGGTTAAGCTACTGTAGTAATCATGTTTTATAGATTTTGTTGCAATGAAGTGCCAAGTAAAGCCTTTGGGACAGTGTGGATGATAGTTGATTTAATTCTGTGCAAAAACAGAAACTTTTGTGCCCAGTAACAGAATTGATCTGCGCTACTAGAATGTGATAAATTCTTGAATATTTTACAGCTGATTGATATACAAATTTCCCACATTGTCCTAATTTTTCAGAATTTTTGTAGCAGAAATATGGTCATTGTCTAGATCATTACAAACTGTTCTATTTTTGACAGATTCTATTTTCAATGCATAGTTTGCTTGTTTCCTAGTTTTTGTTACTTATATTTCTCAATATAAATTGTGTAAATGATTAGGTACAGTATGCATTGTGTGAGAACAATTATTAATCTTGTCTTGGCAGTACCAAAGTGAATGATTTGTCTTTATCATACTAACCTATCTCAAGAAGTTTCGTTAAGTTTTGTGTGATTGAAGTTTTCAAGTTTAGGCTGAGATATCGATATGAGGAGAATAAGGAGTGGATAGAACCTAAGATTGGGGCTGCACAAGGCACCCCAAGGTAATATTCAAGGAAGATCCAAGCAACTAAGATTGGGGATGCCCCGGAAGGCATCCCCTCTTTCGTCTTCAACATTATCGGTAACCTCACTTGGAGCTATATTTTCATTCGTCACATGATATGAGGTTTGCTAGGAGCACCATTTTATTTTGGTAGGATTTTATTTCCGTTATTTATAACAATGTTTTGTATCTTTTATTTCAATAAAAATGTCAAGTATAGCCTTTACCATGCTTGTTTTGGAAGTCTACATGTTGTTGTTTAAAAATAGAAAGTTTTCTATCATTGTTTGAATTCTTCTGGAAAGTCAGAACGTTATAAAATCTTGAAATTTGTAAACAATAAGCTACAACAATTTTTTTACAGTTTGGTAATTTTTCAGAATTTTTGGAGTCAAAGAAGTATGAATCTTCTTGCATTCTTTACAGATTGTACTGTTTTGATAGACTGCTGTCATGTTTGCATTGTTTGCATATCTGTGCTTGTTTAATGATTCTATTTGAGGATAGGAATATTAAATATGCATAGGAATTTAGTATGCAATGTTAAATATTAATTTTAGTGATTTTTTACAGTAGAGAATGATAAGGTTATGCATTGATTTATACTAACTTATCTCACGAGTTCTTGTTGAGTTTTCTGTGGATGAAGTTTTTAAGATTTAGGGAAACCGTGATATAAAAGGAATTAAGGAGAAACAAAAGCTCAAGCTTAGGGATGCCGAAGGCATCCCAAGATAATATTTCAAGAAGTCTCAAGGATCTAAACTTGGGGATGCCCCAGTAGGCATCCCATTTTCTTCATCAACAATTATCAGTTAGCCTCGGTTGAGCCTAAGTTTTTTGCTTCTTCACATGATGTGTGATATTCTTGGAATGTCATTTTATTTTGTTTTGCTTGCTATTTTAATAAAATACTTAGATCTAAAAGTTTTTAAATGAGAGAGAGTCGTCAAATAGCTCCCCATTTACTTAACTACTCGCTTGATCTTCACTTATATCTTTTTGGAGTAGTTTGTCAAACACTCTCATGCTTCACTTATATTATTTTGAGAGTTTATAATAGTGATGACAATTTGCACAAGCTATGAAATTGTTCCTAATATGATGAATATTCAAGAAGGATATAGTTAAAACTTTCATGTAGATCATAGGACATGATAAGTTTGATTCCTTGCAATAGTTTTGCGATATGGAGATAATAATATGTGAGTCATGTTGGTCAGTAATTATGCTTTAGTAAGAATATTGGAGTTAAGATTTGTGATTCCTAGTGCAAGCACGAAAGTCAATACTTATGCAATGAAATTACATCCTACTTATGGTGCATTATTCGGTGTTAGTTATGCTCAATGCTTGTATATGTGAATTTTCGTTTCTTGGTTGGTTGCTTCTCAATCTATTTGCTAGACTCCATTTGTATTAAGTGGGAATACTACTTGTGCATCCAAAATCCTTAAACCCAGTTTTGCCACATGAGTCCACCATACCTACCTATATGCGGTATTTCCGTGCCGTTCTAAGTAAACTTGTATGTGCCATCTCTAATTTTCAAAATGAATTTCCATTTTATGTGCTTGTACTGCTCATGAAGCAGCAGGGGTGGATAATATTTTCCATGCTAGATGTGTTATTCTCAAGATTAGTGTTTATTCACTTGTCACTGCACGAGAGTATGGCGGTAATAGGGATGCCAGTCCCGAAATGAAAAAGAAATTTACTTCATGTTGTCAAATAATAAATTCCTAAGAAAGTGTTGGTATGGACGGCTCCCATGGATCCGGCTAGTCGTGGAGTGTGAAAGTATGGTGGAAGAAGGAATCAACTTTATTATATGTCTGGGAACGACCTATGATATATCTAGCATGGAAAGTGTTGGGAATTACTTGGTCGTTTTCGTTCACAGGAAAAGTATGCCTCTCAAAATATTTTATCTCTCAATTTAAGCTTTGAGCTCTCGCACCTCTACAAATCTGTACTTCCCTCTATGAAGGGCCTATCTATTTACTTTTATGAAAATTTTTATTTTTATTTTGAGTCTCCATATTCTCTTATAAAGCACCAACTAGGGAGCACTGCGATCATACTTGTGCATTGGATGTAGCTAATATTCGAGTGTGTTTCATGAATGAATAAATGATTGAGCATAATGGGCTAGGGTTAGCTTTCTTTAGCTTTGATATTTTGAAAGACATGGTTGCTTGTTAGTATGCTTGAGTATTGATGTCTTCATGTCAAATTATAGACTATTGCTATGAATCACTCAAGTCCAAATGTCCATGCTACAAAAGAAAGAGTATACAATAAATATGATAGGTAGCATTCCACAAAAAAATATCCGCTTTAATTTGCTACTTTATCATGATGACTTTTATGAGAAAGAGTTGATGTTATGATGCTAGGAAAAGTGATTGAAATTATCATTGATCAAACTTATGCACCTTGCAAGCATTCACACTTCATAAATTATTTCTTTTATCGTTTACCTACTCGAGGATGAGCAGGAATTAAGCTTGGGAATGCTAATATGTCTCCAATGTATCTATAATTTATGAAGTATTCATGCCATGTTTACAACAATTTTATATGGTTTTGGTATGATTTGCATGGAACAAACTCGGACTAATGATGTTTTCAGTAGAACTACCCTGGTGTTGTTTTTTGTGCAGAAATAAAAGTTCTCCAACTGCAATGAAACTTTTTGATGATTTTTTGGAAAAAAGAGGCACTAGCAGCTTTGTGGGAGGACCAGAAGGTGAAGGAGGTGAGCATAAGACACTGGGGTGCGCCATGAGGCCCAGGCGCGCCCAAGTGGGTTATGCTCACCTCGAGGCCCATCTTCGCGTGATTCCAACACTAAAAAAATCCTATAAATAGAGAAACCGTCAGAAATAACCCTAGATCAGAAGTTTCGCCGCCGCAAGCCTCTGTAGCCACGAAAAACCAATCTAGACCCCGTTCCGGCACCCCGCTAGAGGGGGAAATCATCGCCGGCGGCCATCTTCATGATACGTCCATTTTGCATCATGTTTCCTTGCTGTTATTTATAATGCTTTTATCCATAATAATGCCTTTTGGAGTAATTCTAATGCCTTTTCTCTCATAATTTACAAGGAACACACCAAGAGGGAGAATTCCGACAATTGGAAATCTGGACCTGAAAAAGCTACGTCAGGCCACCTATTCTGCACAACTTCAAATGGGCTGAAACTTCACGGAGATTTTTTATGGAATATAGAAGAAATATTGGAGCCAATAAGTACCAGAGGGGAGCCACCAGGAGGGCACAACCCACCTGGGCGCACCAGGGCCCCCTGGCGCGCCCTGGTGGGTTGTGGCCTCCTCGGCCCACCTACGGTGCCCATCTTCTAGTATATAACTGGTTTTGACCCAGAAAAAATAAGGAGAGGACTTTCGAGATGAAGCGCCGCCGCCTTGAGGTGGAACTTGGGCATGAGCACTTTTGCCCTCCAGCGGAGCGATTCCACCGGGGGAACTTCCCTCCCGGAGGGGGAAATCATCGTTGTCATCATCACCAACAACTCTCCCATCTTGGGGAGGGCAATCTCCATCAATATCTTCACCAGCACCATCTCATCTCAAACCCTAGTTCATCTCTTGTATGCAATGTTGTTACCGGAACTATAGATTGTTGCTAGGGAGTGACTAGTAGTGTTGATTACATCTTGTGGTTGATTACTATATGGTTTATTCTGTGGAAGATTATATGTTCAGATCCATTATGCATATTAATACCCCTCTGATCATGAGCATGTTTGTTGTTTGTTAGTAGTTACTTTTGTTCTTGAGGTCACGGGAGAAATCATGTTGCAAGTAATCATGTGAATTTGATATATGTTCGATATTTTGATAGTATGTATGTTGTGATTCCCTTAGTGGTGTCATGTGAACATCGACTACATGACACTTAACCATATTTGGGCCTAAGGTAATGCATTGTGGAGTAGTAAATAGATGGTGGGTTGCGAGAGTGACAGAAACTTAAACCCCAGTTTATGCACTATTCTGTAAGGGACCGATTGGATCCTAGAGTTTAATGCTTTGGTTAGAATTTATTCTTAGTACTTTTCTCGTAGTTGTGGATGCTTGCGGGAGGGTTAATCATAAGTAAGAGGTTTGTTCAAGTAAGAACAGCACCTAAGCACCGGTCCACCCACATATCAAATTATCAAGGTAGCGAACACAAATCAAACCAATATGATGAAAGTGACTAGATGAAATTTCTGTGTACCCTCAAGAACGCTTTGCTCATTATAAGAAACCATTTTGTCCTGTAATTTTCCTCAAAAGGATTGGGCTACCTTGCTGGACATTTGTTACAATTATCGTTACTTGTTCGCTACAAATTACCTTGCCATCAAACTACTCGCTACTTACAATTTCAGCACTTGCAGACACTACCTTACTGAAAACTACTTGTTATTTCCTTCTGCTCCTCGTTGGGTTCGACACTCTTACTTATCTTAAAGAGCTATAATTGATCCCCTACACTTGTGGGTCCTCAAGGCTATTTTCTGGCGCCGTTGCCGGGGAGTGAAGCACCTCTGGTAAGTGGAATTTGGTAAGGAAACATTTATATAGTGTGCTGAAATTTATTGTTACTTGTTACTATGGAAAACAATCCTTTGAGGGCTTTGTTAGGGGTATCTTCAACTCGTCCAAAACCACAATTAATTTCCCCTGAACCTACTACACCTACTGAAAATATTGAATATGAAATTCCTTCAGTTATAATAGAACAACTGCTAGCTAATCCTTACGCAGGAGATGGAACGGAACATCCTGATATGCACTTGATACATGTGGGACAAATTTGTGGATTGTTTAAGCTTGCAGGTTTGCCCAGGGATGAACTGATGAAAAAGGTTTTCCCTTTATCTTTTAAGGGAAAAGCATCAACATGGTATAGGTTGTGCGATGATATTGGATCATGGAATTGGCATTGTTTAAAATTGGAGTTTCACCAAAATATTATCCTATGCATCTAGTTCATCGTGATCAGAATTATATATATAATTTTTGGCCTCGTGAAGGAGAAAGTATCGCTCTAGCTTGGGAGTGGCTTAAGTCAATGTTATATTCACGCCCCAATCATGATCTCTCAAGAGAAATTGTTATTCAAAACTTTTATGCTCGGCTTTCGCGTAATGATTAAACCATGCTTGATACTTCTTGTGCTGGTTCATTTATGAAGAAGACTATTGAATTTCGGTGGGATCTTTTCGAAAGAACTAAACGCAACTCTGAAGATTGGGAACTCGATGAAGGTAAAGAGTCAGGTATTAAACTTAAGTATGATTGTGTTAAATCTTTTATGGATACCAATGCTTTTCAAAAGTTTAGCACTAAATATGGACTTGACTCTGAGATAGTAGCCTCCTTTTGTGAATCATTTGCTACTCATGTTGAACTCCCTAAAGAGGAATGGCTTAAATATCACTCACCTATTAAAGAATAAACTAAAGAACCGCTACCAGTTAAAGAAGAAACTATTCTCTAAAATGTTGATCCAGTTGTTCCTACTGCTTATATTGAGAAACCCCCTTTTCCTGTTTGGATAAAGAAACATGCTAAAATCGCAACTGTGGTTAACAAATGCTCTGGTAGAACACCTAAACCAGATGAACAAATTAGAGTTGAACCTAATATTGCTATGGTTAAAGATCTCCTAGAAGAATATGTGGATGGGCATGTTATTTACTTCTGCAAAGAAGCTGCTAGAATTTCCAAACCTGATGAAAAAGATAAACATAGACCAGCCATTGGTGTGCCTGTCATTTCAGTTAAAATAGGAGATCACTGTTATCATGGTTTATGTGACATGGGTGCTAGTGTGAGTGCTATTCCTTACAAGTTATATCAAGAGATTAGAGAAGACATAGCACCTACGGAGTTAGAAGACATAGATGTTACTATTAAACTTGCTAATAGAGACACCATATCACCTTGTGGGATTATTAGAGATGTTGAAGTCTTGTGTGGGAAAATAAAATATCCTACTAATTTTCTTGTTCTTGGTACTCCGCAAGATAACTTTTGTCCCATTATTTTTGGTAGACCTTTCTTGAACACAGTTAATGCTAGGATAGATTGCCAGAAACAAACTGTGGGTGTTAGCTTTGGTGATGAGTCTCATGAGTTTAATTTTTCCAAGTTTAGTAGGAACCATCATGAAAAGAATTTCCTAGTAAGGATGAATTAATTGGTCTTGATTCTATTGTTGTGCCACCTACTGATCCTTTAGAATAATACTTGCTAGACCATGAAAATGATTTACATATGCATGAAAGAAATGAAATAGATAATATTTTCTTTGAACAACACCCTTGTCGGTGTACAAAAGTAGGGGCCTTTTGTATCCCTTTACTTCTGCACGGGCAGTTGTAGCCACAACTGCGACCATGCTTGGCGGGGAAGAGGAAGCTAATATACAAGACTACCCGAGCAGCGCTGAAGCCAGAGGCGCGAAGAGCAAAGGGACAAGATGGGTTTCCCTCGGCAAGAGCCTTGCCGGGGATGACCTACGCTACCCCGACAAGAGCCTTACTAGGGGAACCTGCCTAACACCATTGAGACCGCCACCTTTGAGCCTAAGAATTATGACGCCATCGACAACTTCCAAGGCCCGGGAGTGCCTGCATGGTGGCTTGCAGATCTTTGTGATGAACAGAGGCCTGCAAGACTGGGTAAGAACCAGAAGATGAAGGCACCCAGCAAGATCCTTGCCGGGGATGACCACCTGCCGGGACCCCGGCAACACTACAAAAAAAAGACACAACCGTGACATTTTGGGCCGAACAAAATTTTTTCTGTCATACTTATGACACTTCTATGACAATAATTGTGACAAAACACGGTATCATCATAGATGTGGTGGGGTCCTACTTCTATGACAAAAAATCATGACAGAAAATGGGCTTTTCATCCTGGGCGGGCCAGAGACGCAGCTGCATGACATTCTTTGGGCCGTCCATGACAGAAAAAACCGTGGTAGAAGCGAGGGCGAGGAAAATATCAGGGTGTTCCCGGTTATGGTGGGTGGTCGGGGCCGAACGATGCGCGTTTCTCTTGTATACGCACGCGCGTGGGTGTGAGGCATTGGGCTCTAACTGAACCCGAGCGAGGTGTTGGGCTCTAACTGAACCCAAGCAATTGTACTGCAGGCTACACGTTACTGAACCCGAGCGAATGATTGATGGGTGTTAACTGAACTCGATCGAGCGATTCCTTTGCTACTGCTGCTAACTGAAGCCGGTCGATGCTGCCTCTGGATGAACAGTGAGCGTTGCTGGGGGGGTTTGGATGAACAGTTCTCGGTGGGGGTGGATGAATAGGACCCCGTGGTGTTGCCTCTGGATGAACAGTGAGCGTTGTTGGGGGTGTGGATGAACAGTCCCGGTGGGGGTGGATGAACAGGACCCTGTGGTGTTGCCTCTGGATGAATAGGACCCCGATCGATCGAGTCGGTTGGGGCTGGATGAACAGGACCCCGTGGAGGGCTTGATGAATATGACCACCCCATGGAGGGCAGGATGAACAGTAGACGGTGGAGGGCTGGATGAACAGTAGCCCGTGGAGGGGTGGTTGAACAGGAGCCCGTGGAGAGGGCTGGTTGAAGAGTAGCCGGTGGAGTATTGCGCAATGGAGGCTGGATGAACAGGAGCCCGTGGATGAACAGTCGCAGGTGGAGGCTGGAGGAGGTCGACGGTGGATGAACAGTAGCCTGTGGAGGCTGGAGAGGGTCGACGGTGGAGATGAACAGTATCCCGTGGAGTCCCATTTTGCGGTATGACACACCCCTCCCGATGAATAGGACCCCCGTTTCGATCGTAGCGCTCCAACACAAGTCCGTTTCCTCCGTTTTGCGGTACGCCACACCCCTCCCGATCAACAGGACCCCCATTTCGACCGTAGGAGGTCCGTTTCCTCCGTTTTGCGGTACGCCAGACCCCTCCTGATGAACAGGATCCCGTTTCAAACGTGGCCCGTCGAACACAAGGCCGTTTCCTCCGTTCCGCGATATGCCAGGCCTCGTTTCCATCGGTTGTTCCGTCCAAGCCCTCCCGATGAACACGACGACGCATTCCGTTCCGACCCAGTCGGTTGGCTCCCCATGAACACGACGACGACGTTGTTTCTCCGTTCCGACCCAGCCATGTACATGAGCCCTGGCCGTACGTATGCGCGAGTAGGCGTTTGAGACCCTGCCCGTATGTACGTATGTGGCCGTATTTTCTTTCTTGCACACTGGCCACTGTACGTACGTGTACATGCTACGTGCGTGCCTCTACTACGACATACACATGCCTCTACATCGACCAGTATGTACGTACACATTCGCGACCAGAATGACAACGCTACTAACGCTTCGACCATGTGGGCCCCGACTGTCAGACACTTCCTTGCGTGCGAAGATGTAGGTGGTGGGTCCCGGCAATTAGTGGGGCGAATCATTTTTTTGCTCGGACGCACTTCCTTGCGTGCGAAGATGTAGCTAGTGGGTCCCAGCAGTCAGGGGGAAACGTTTTTTCGCGAAATACGATGGCCCGTCCGGTGGGTCCCCGCTGTCAGGTGGAGGAATAATTATTTTGCGTGTAATAAGGAGGCACTTCCTTGCTGTGGCCGTGGACCCAGCTGTCAGCCTCTCCATGTATAGTCCATGTCGATGGAAGCCGTTCCTTGACCACGTTGACCACGCCGCGCCGAGAGCACCAGGGTGGTGGACAACGGCGAGGCCTAGGAAGGGGACAACGCGGAGCCGGGGAAGACGCGGCAGTGGATGCCCATGCGTAGAGGAGTATGAGGGTTCACTAGTTCGCTGCGGTGTGAGGCTGTCGTCGCCGCAGAATAACAGGGGGCGTGGGTGAGTAGAGGGATGGCCTGGCCAGCAGTGGGGGTAGTAGGGGGCAGTGAGGCCTCCACCGCATCGCAGCTGGCCACGGGAGGCACGAGCACGAGGCACGACCGGCACTGGTTTGGGCGGCTAGAGCAAGAAGACCAGAGGTTGAAGAAGCACTACGACCGTTGGATGGACATTGTACGGTCATTGGAGCTAGAATCGTGCATATTGACTAAGTTGACAAAGCCCTCCGTCCCCGTCAACTTAGTAGGCCCACAAGTCAGCCTGCAACTATACTGGGTCCCAGCTAGCAGGGGGAGTATTCATTTTTTTGTGTGTAATAAGGAAGCACTTCCTTGCGTGCAAAGATATAGCTGGTGGGTCCAAGTTGTCAGCGGCGGTAACGTTTTTTCGCAAAATACAGAGGCCCTTTCGGTGGGTCCCAGATGTCAGGTGGAGGAATCATTATTTTGCACGTAATAAGGAGGCATTTCCTTGCATGCGGCCGTGGACCCAGCTGTCAGCCTCTCCATGTACAGTCCACTTCAGATGCATGTCGGACGTTGACCACATTGACCAGGCCACGCTGAGAGCACCAGGGCGGTGGACGACGGCGAGGCCTAGGAAGGGAACGACACGGAGGTAGAGAAGACTCGACAGTTGTTTCCCACGCGAAGGGCAGTACGACTATACGAGGGTTTACTGGTTCGTCTGCCGTCGCTGGAGAATAACAGCAGGTGTGGGTGAGTAGAGGGATGGCTAGGCCAGCAATGGGAGTACGGTGTGAGGCCTGCACGGCAGCACAGCCGTCCGCGGGAAGGAGGGAGCAGGCAGTCCCATCGGCGCTGGTTTGAGCGTCTGGAGCAAGAAGAGCAGAGATTGAAGAAGCATGACGGCCGTTGGATGGACATCCAACAGTCACTGCTTGTGCGTCAACCTTTTTTTAGGAAAGCCTCAAATCTGTGGAAAACATCATACAACCCATCTGCCATTATTTCTAATAATTTACAGTCCATTTGCTAATTCTTAAGGTTTTTTTGGAGCCCATATTCTTTTTGTTAGCATTACAACCCATATTGTGGCCACGGTTAAAAAATTATACGAAATTTTGCATATTTCGGTGCGGTCCAAACTGTTTTTAATCCCGAAATTTTGAGTCACATTCAAACTGATTTTGAAAATAAATGTATATCAATATAAAATCCAACAAATTGTCCACACATAAAAATCAATGCAATTTAAAATCTCGAAATGAAAAAAAGAAATTTGAAACTAATTGCCGGTTTGATGTGTTTTAGAAATGTACAACCCATTTCTCATTACTGATAGGCCATTTTCTCGGCCAGCCGAATGAAGCTCTCCTCGTCTTGAAAGATTTGTAGCCCAAAAGGCCTGACAAAGCGACTTACTTGGCAAATCACAAAAAAACTGGGCTATGGCCGTGGATCCAGCTGTCAGCCTCTCCCCTTACAGTACTCTTCCGATGGAAGTCGGTCGTTGACCACATTGACCACACCGCGCCGAGAGCACCAAGGCGGTGGACGACGGCGAGGCCTAGGAAGGGGACAACGCAGAGCCGGGGAAGACGCGGCAGTGGATGCCCACGCGGAGAGGAGTACGAGGGTTCACTGGTTCGGCTGCGGTGTGAGGCTGCCGTCGCTGCAGAATAACAAGGGGTGTGGGTGAGTGGAGAGATGTCCTGGCCAGCGGTGGGAGTAGTATGGGGCGGTGAGGACTCCGCGGCAGCACAGCCGGCCATGGGAGGCAAGAGCAAGCGGCACGACCGACGCTGCTCTGGGTGGCTGGAGCAAGAAGACCAGAGGTTGAAGAAGCACCAAGGCCGTTGGATGGACATGGTACGGTCATTGGAGCTAGAATCGTTCATATTGACTAAGTTGACAAAGCCCTCCGTCCCCGTCAACTTAGTAGGCCCACAAGTCAGCCTCCCACTATGGTGGGTCCCAGCTGGCAGGGGGGTATTCATTTTTTTGTGCGCAATAAGGAGGCACTTCCTTGCATGCGAAGATATAGTTGGTGGGTCCGACCTGTCAGCGGAGGGAACGTTTTTTTCGAGAAATACAGAGGCCCTTCCGGTGGGTCCCAGATGTCAGGTGGAGGAATCATTATTTGCACGTAATAAGGAGGCATTTCCTTGTGTGCGGCCGTGGACCCAGCTGTCAGCCTCTCCACGTACAGTCCACTTCCGATGGATGTCATTCGTTGACCACGTTAACCACGCCGCGCCGAGAGCACTAGTGTGGTGGACGACGTCGAGGCCTACGAAGGGAACGACACAGAGCTGGGGAAGACACGGTAGTGGCTGCCCACGCGGTGGAGAGTACGAGGGTTGACTGGTTCGGCTGCCATCGCCGGAAAATAACAGGAGGTGTGGGTGAGTAGAGGGATAGACAGGCCAGGGATGCGAGTATATGATGGGTCCATGAGGCCTGCCCGGTAGCACAGCCGGCCACGGGAAGCAAAAGCAGGCGGTTTCGATGGCGCTGGTTTGGGCGGCTGCGGCAGGAAGATTAGAGACTGAAGAAGCACGATTGCCGTTAGATTGACATCTAACAGTCTGACGCTGGTAGAGTCGATTGTTGACTAAGTTTCTTTTTTGATAAACCTAGTGTACGCATGAACTTAGTAGGCCCATAAGTCAGCCTCCAAATCTGTGGCAGACAACATAGAGCCCATTTGCTATTTTTTTAATAATTTGCAGCCCATTTGCTAATTCTTAAGTAATTTATTACAGCCCATTTTCTGCCGAGGACCACGGTCAAAAAGTTCAACCTTATTTTGCATATTTCGGTGGAGTCCGAACTTTTGTAATCCCGAAATGATAAACATTTTTTTAAGAACTTATTGATTTTCCAAAAAAACATTTTGTTTTTGTAAGCAAATAAGACGTGGGACAATTGAGTTGGTTTAAGGGAAAACCAGTGGTAAAAAAAATCAGCGCTGGGAGGGAAAAAAATAAGGATGTAAATATGAAAAGGGAATTTTATGTATTTTCAATATAATGATACATGTATATGAACTAGTAAAATTATAGGTAGAGATTAGAAAACAGATGTAGGACATGCGTTTCAAGAGGAAAATAGAACTGGGCTGTGTGTTTGATTCAGTAAAAAAAGTGTCTGCGGATGTTGTAAGACAAAATATAACTAACGCTGGCAGGCCAAAGGCCAGTAGATACCTGTTGGATCTTCGTGCCTCGTTGTCGTCATGGGCTGGTCCTGTTAAAAACAAAACCAAGCTTGGGCAGTCTACAGCCCAGTTGAAACTTGCTCGACCTGAAAAAACAATATACGTGCTCAATAAACGAGAGAATTCTGCAAGTACAGACTGATAACTAGGATGCAGCAGGGATATTGTTTTTTCATCGTGATAATAAGAGCATGCACTTGTTTCAAAAAAATGGAGAACTGGTAATTCGAACGGCAGGTGCTTATGCTACCCATCAAATAAAAATCAGGTGCCTAAAAATTCGTTTCGAAACAAATGATTCAGCTTTATGTCCACGTCGACCCTCGGCATGATGGTTGTAAGAAAAGGCCAAGTTCATACCAAAACATCGTTAACAACAATACCAACTTGTGGACAACAAGGTAGTACAAGTACCAATACCAAACTAACTTATAATCTTTTTACTCTTGGCCCTAGTGTTCTCGTTTGGTAGAAAATCTTGCAGAGGACCAGCTCCCGCTCCTTCGCTTACTCCAGGTCCCTGAGGTGGTACTGGTGCATCACCCAGTTGGTCCTCTGCTGGTCGAAGTTCTTGTTGGTGTGCAACACTAGAACCTTTTTGCTACCCGTCTACCGGCCATTGACCATCACCAGCAAGGTATTGCCGGTGGTGTGCCACATCGCGTGCATGCCGCACTCCAACTGTATCTTGCGATGCGTCCACGTGCCCCTTTTGAACGCCCTGAAATTGCACTGGAAGAAATGCTTGCTTAGGCCACTCACTGTGATACCTGCAGTATTGTCGGATACAGGTTTTAGTGTATGTAGTTGGCATTTTCATAACATCTTTGGCATGTTGCAGTCACTTGTTTCACTTTTTATTAACTGTAAAATTGTAATTGCTTCACCAGGTATGCGTCTAAAAAGAAAAATAGAGCTATAAACAAAGGAATATGTTTGTGCAAGTAGACGGCCGATCGGTGTCTTACCTGGAAGTTTCTCAGGATGGGTGTAGCATATGTCGTGCTCGCTGTCGATGGTTGGTATGAACAAATCGATGAGAGGGTGAGATCTCGCGCTGTCAGCACTCACTTTGGCCTCAAGGTGCTCGACCAGCTCCTGATCCGTGGGATCGAACTTGACGCCAGCCGGCAGCACCGACCAATACTTCTTCGACTTGCATGGGTTAATTCCAGTTATATGGTACTCAATGTATGATCAATCGACTATTTTAAGTGAATGATGAAAGATTTCGAAAGATAAGTGGTACTCCAAATCTGAAGTCCAGAATACCCGAACACGCCACCGGGATTCTTGTGTCACCTCACGCGCAGCGTGTTGTCACGTCAATTCAATGTGTGGACATGATGAATAATTTGACTGACGTATACTAGTACTGCTATTGTACTACTTACTAGTCGTATTTAGTGTCACATTTTAACCATAGGTTTAACTAACAATTACGCACTTGAAGTCTAAGTGATATATATATATATAGTGCACAGCATCTCCATCATCATTATCAGTACATCCTGCGCAGGTGAGTTAGGATGCACTTGATCCCAGGAAGGTATCTATCCTTCAAACCAGAGGAGTGCTTCAAACTAACAACAGTACATAATATCCAACAAAAGAGGGTCGGGCTACAGCAGCAGAATACATGGCTTAGTCTACATATCAGTACGAATCAAGTTGTGCATATTTGCTGTTGGCATGAACCACATCGCCGCATGTCGGGTTTGCAAAAGCCATACATCGCATGGAAGCTTGATGCCTTTCACACACTGAAGATTATCTGACAACAAGCTGTGTGGATGAATCTCTGGATATGGTGATTCATGAAACCCATGGTATGATGTGTAAACACAGTCCCCCCTGGTGAATGGAAGTTGCATAGCACAGTAATCATCGCCGGTGATATGATCGATGATTGGTTGGATGATCAGATAATTGAGCCCGAGGAACATGGAGTGGTTGCCGAGGCTGTAAACCCGCCTGCAGTTGAATACGCCTGTCCCAACGGAGCTGGGATATTTCTCGAACACGAAGCAGCCATAGCCATCAATGTCACGAACGCCCCAGGCATTGTATTGCATGTGGTTTGATGAAATGGTTTGGTCAATTTGGTACATGCAAATGAGCATCAAATGACCACCGTCAGCTGAACGAGCGATAAACCACCACCCATCGACTGGTATGATTCCAGGTCCTGGAATCATGAAGGCCAGTGCATTTGCGTCAGTTGGAAGAATTCAAATTGGAGGCCAAAAGGACAAAAATAAACAATCATGTTCAGAGTATGTGCGGAATTAAGATTATTATAACAGTGACACATATCATAGACAGAGAATTGCAATGCCGTGGTCATAATCATACCCCAAGTTAAAAAAAATAAGCCAATGGCTTTCATATTCTAGCAATATATCATGGCTCAAACATCATGTAACAATGAGAGGAAAATAGATATGACAGGGCCTACTCATATTCTACCATAGCACTTACTACAGTTATCATATCAACTCTATTGTAGCGACCTGACCTCAAACGGTCAAGCCTCCGTGTTTCAGTGTCATCCCTGGATCGGTAATGCTGACACACACAGTACTCGAAGGATTTATAACAGAGTAGCGGTGACGCCCCGAGATCGTTGCGCCAGGTATATTCCAGTTATTCGCTGTTGTTGCCTTGTCATTTGCTTGCGTGTTGCATCTTGCCATGTCATCATGTGCATTGCATCATCATGTTTCCAAAACTTGCATCCGTCCGGGTTCCCCCAGTTCTCTCTGTTATCCGTTCTGAGCCTAGACACACTTGCACGCGCCTGCGGCACGTCCGAAATATTATTTTATAAGTAGCCGAAAAATGTTCTCGGAATGGGTTGAAAGTTGGCATGCGGTGTTTCTTTGTTGTTAGTAGGTCGCCTGCTAAGTTTCATCGCATTCGGAGTTCATTTGATGCCCCAACGGATAACTATAGCGGCAGTATAGCCGGTCTATCGTCGGACGTTTTCGGTCCCCGGAAACGGTCGCCGGGCTACATTCATCCTCTTTCCTCTCAGTCCAACCCTTCTCCACAACCCACTAATCCAGCCCACTAAACCTCCCCTCCGACCGGAACCGTTCGATTGTGATCGGATGGTCCAAATCGGCCTCAAACCCATCAAACCCTAGCCCCTACCCTATTTAAGCTCACCCACATGCCATTTTTGGCCTTCTCCTTCCTCCTTCTTGAAATCCATGCCCCCAATCATCATCCAGCCACTGCCCACCTCCATTTCCGCACCGGCCGCACACCCACCGCCACTTGTCGGGCCCTTAAGCCCCGCGTCCGGGGACGTGCGCAGCCAACTAGGCGCTGCCACGTCGCGCCCAGCGCCTCCACCACCATCGCAGCCCGCCTGGCCCAACCGAGGCCCGCCCGGGCCAGAGCCTTTGCACGCAGCCACCAGGAGCAGGGCTCCCCTCGATCGGATCTGGATCGGGAGGAGGTCCCAAGTGCCGCGCCGGTGAGCCCGTCCCGCCGGCGATCTTCCTTATCGGAGTTCCTCCAGTCCTGCTACACCGCCGCCCCTCTTCTTCTTCTCCCTGTCTCTCCCTCCCTGAACCTAGCTCTCTCTCTCTCTCTCTCTCTCTCTCTCTCTCTCTCTCTCGGAGCACGCCGCTGCCGCCATGAACGTCGCCGCCGTGCTCACAGTCGTCGTCGTTGCCGCGTCACCAACCCGTCCTTCGGCCGGATCCGAGATCCCCATCGCCGGATCAGCCCATTCCCGCGTCCCCGGCCTCCTCCACGTCACCCTGCCGCCTCCTTCACACCGGCGAGCGCTGCAAGCCGCCGCCGTGAGCAACCGCTCGACCCGGCCGCCCGCCCGCCCACGTCATGCGTGCGTGGGCCGCGGCTCGAGCCGGTCCATCCTCTCCACGGCCCAAGGCCCAGCCGCTCCTCTGCTGCACCGCGCCAGCCAAGCACGCCCCTCCTGGCACCTCTCCATAGTTTCGGGCAAGGCCCATGATGAGAGAACATCCGGCCCATCATGTTTTTTTCCATAGAAAGTTTTTCCTATATTTCTAGGGAGTGCCAGTTTAACAGAAAAGTCCCCCTAGATCATGCATTTAATAACTCACAAACCGTGCATCGGTTTAAAATGTTTTATATATGAAAAGTGCTTAGAATTTTGTGTAGATTAATAATATGCCACTTTCATGCATGTTAAAAATGTTTAAACTTGTTGTTTGCTTTGTTTTGCTATATTGCCATGCTAAAATGATTTAATTCATAACTAAATAACCGTAGCTCGGTTTTAAATAAACTATATGTGTAAATGGGGTAGAAAATGCCTACTTTAACATGGTGCACTCATCTTGCATGTTTCACAACTCTAAAATATGGTTTAGGGCAGAGCAGTACCAAACCTAATATATGCATATGAGGATTTTCTGGAATTGTTGTTTGTTGTTCCGGCCTCATTTAAACTTGTCTACATAGGTAGCTTTCTTATGCTTCACCCCTTGCCATTCTAACCAACATTTAATTTTGTTGAGTACTTAAACGGGAGAGAACTAAATAATTGATGTGGTGTTCCGTCAATTTGCAACTCGTTGCATATTGAGCTCCACTTAACTTGTAGTTTTGTTTGTGCACTTTGTCATGCCATGCCTCATTAAACCGGACATGCATCATACTTGGTTGTGCATCATGCCATGTTCATGTGATGGCTGTTTACCATGTTGTTTGCTTCTTTCCGGTGTTGCTTCTTTGGGTTAGTTCCGATAACATCGTGTTTGTGAGGATTCATTCGACTACGTCCGTTTGTCTTCTTCATGGACTCATTCTTCTTCCTTGTGGGATCTCAGGCAAGATGACCATACCCTTGAAATCACTTCTATCTTTGCTTGCTAGTTGCTCTCTCTATTGCTATGTCGCGATACCTACCACTTGCTATATCATGCCTCCCATATTGCCATGTCAAGCCTCTAACCCACTTTTCCTAGCAAACCGTTGTTTGGCTATGTTACCGCTTTTGCTCAGACCCTCTTATAGTGTTGTTAGTTGCAGGTGAAGCTCAAGTTTGTTCCATGTTGGAACATGGATATTTTGGGATATCACAATATCAATTATTTAATTAATGCATCTATATACTTGGTAAAGGGTGGAAGGCTCGGCCTTATGACTGGTGTTTTGTTCCACTCTTGCCGCCCTAGTTTCCGTCATACCGGTGTTATGTTCCTTGATTTTGCGTTCCTTACACGGTTGGGTGTTATGGGAACCCCTTGACAGTTCGCTTTGAATAAAACTCCTCCAGCAAGGCCCAACCTTGGTTTTACATTTTCCTAACAACCTATTACCCTTCCCTTGGGTCGGCCAACCTGAGGGTCATCTTTATTTTAACCCCCCGGCCAGTGCTTGTCTAAGTGTTGGTCTGAACCGGGCAGCCTATGGGGCCACCTCGGGGCAACTCGAGGGCTGGTTTTACTCGTAGATTGTCCTATCCGGTGTTGCCCTGAGAATGAGATATGTGTAGCTCCTATCGGAATTGTCGGCACATCGGGCGGCTTTCCTGGTCTTGTTTTACCATTCTCGAAATGTCTTGTAACCGGGATTCCAAGTCTCATCGGGTCTTCCTAGGAGAAGGAATATCCTATGTTGACCGTGAGATCTTGTGATGGGCTAAGTTGGGACACCCCTGCAGGGTTTTGAACTTTCGAAAGCCGTGCCCGCGGTTATGTGGCAGATGGGAATTTGTTATTATCTGGTTGTTGAGAACTTGACACTTAACTTAATTAAAATGAATCAACCGCGTGTGTAGCCGTGATGGTCTCTTCTCGGCGGAGTCCGGGAAGTGAACATGGTTCTTGTGTTATGCTTGAACGTAAGTAGATTCAGGATAACTTCTTGATCACTTCTAGTTCACGACCGTTGCATTGCTTATCTTCTCGCTCTTATTTGCGTAAGTTAGCCACCATATATGCTTAGTGCTTGCACAGCTCCACCTCATTGCCCTATCCTACACATAAGCTTAAGTAGTCTTGATCTCGCAGGTGTGATATTGCTGAGTCCTCGTGACTCATAGATACTTCCAAACAATTGCAGGTGCCAATGATACCAGTGCAGATGACGCAACTGAGCTCAAGTGGGAGCTCGATGAAGATCTTGTTCGTTGTGTTGTTTTTGTTTCCGGTTGATCGGTAGTGGAGCCCATTTGGGATGATTGGGGATCTAGCATTTGGGGTTGTCTTCTATTATTTTGGTTCCGTAGTCGGACCTTGATTGTATTCTGGATGATGTATGTTTAACTTGTATTTGTGTGAAGTGGCGATTGTAAGCCAACTCTTTATCCCGTTCTTATTCAGTACATGGGATGTGTGAAGATTACCCCTCTTGCGACGAACCTACCATGCGGCTATGCCTGTAAGCCGTGGCCCGACACGTGGGAGATATAACCGCATCGTGGGTGTTACAAGTTGGTAATCAGAGCCTTCCCCGACTTAGGAGCCCCCTGCTTGATCGAATCACTAACATTGTTGAGTCTAGAACAAAATGTTTTGAGTCTTAGGATTATATATATCAGAGAGAAGGATTCTTTTTACTCCTCAGTCCATTCGTCGCTCTAGTGAGGCCTCCTGACGTAGAAGTTTTGACTCTTCTCTCCTCAAATTTCGCTAAAAAAATTAGGATCACGGGGGTATCTTGGAATCATTCCGATAGTCTTGTGACGAGAACATTGTTCTTGGTGCCTCCTGACATTTAGGGGTTGTGGGAGTGTCCCGGGGAGTTGAGCTCCGAGGTATTGTCATCACAATTTTATTGTTGCAGTTCTGGAATACCTGAGTTTGCAGACATCAAAAATCTCTTTTATGCAGTTGTTGGTGAGATAACCTCGACGCCACCCAGTACTGGGGCGAGAGTTCAGGAGTATTGCCATAACTCGTATAACAGATGCTTTTGAAGGTTGAGGTAAACTATTTCCGAAGGTTTCTTGGTTATGTGTTGAAGGATGGATACAGCTGGATGTAGATATTGTTAGTTTGGGTGAGATATTATGCTTCCCCTGTATCCCCAACACCTGATTGCATAACCAGAAAGTTTCGGGAGTTTATGTGGGAATTCAAGTATATCGTAGGATGTCTTTCCAACAAACACATGATACAATATGGGATCTACCATATGTTTGTTTCCGGCTTATCTCCTAAGCAAATCCTTTGTTTTTGTTTTGGTTTGTGGTATTCGAGTTGCTTCGAAGTCAGATGTGGATTCCATACCTTTCCTAAGAGGTTCTCTCATATTTCTATGTGAATACCAATCCTTCTTGATGATCGAGGTTGTCATGTCAATTCTTTCCAACCGGTGTGATTCTCTTCAAGATGATCCTATCATTTTTTCTCATCCGCAAGATCAACTCAAAGTCTTCTCAACGGTGTTTGTTTTATCCGTCCCCAAGTTTCCTTTGATTTCCCGCCCTCCCACCCTTTTTCTTCAAGGACTCGGATTTCTTATTCAAGTATCCATCTTATTGATGGGAATCCTCTCCATTCTTTTCCATCAATGTTCTTATCCGGTGATTCTCAGGAATATTCTAACGGAGCTTCAAGTTCATCATTCTTCATTCTTTTTTTCTCCGGTGGATTCAATTCAAGCTTTGACGATCATATCCTTTCCTCGTTTCAAATGTTTTCTCATGCCGGTGCGCCTCTTAATCATCCATTTCTCGCTATTCAATTGTTCCGGAGTGCCGAAGATATCTCAGAAGATTCAAGTTTCCATTATCAATTCGCTCAAGTTCTTTTGAGGATGTTAGCTCATTCAAGCCATTTAAATCAACCGGTGAAATCTCCCTTTTAAGTAATCGTTCGAAGGTGTTTCTTTTTAGTGGGCCCTAACCCACGGGTCTTTCCCAAGATCTTACCTGACTCTTCTAATTTTCTCGGAATCACTCTCAAATTCACTTTCCAAGTTTGACGTAAGAATGAGTTATCATCAGTCAAATTCCTCTCCAAGATCTTTCACATTCTTTTCATCATTGGTTCAACCTTTCTAATTTCCATTCCGGAGTGCCTCAACAACTCAAGGTGGTGTTTCTCATCATCATTCTCGAATTTTGAAGAGCAAAGAAGAGTTCCTCTTAAATTCTTACCCGTTCTTCCAAAGATTCATAGCTATAGCTTGATGCCATCCTCTCATAATTGGTTTCGACTGTGAGAATTCTTTTCACCCATACAGAGCAATTCAACTCCGGAGCCCGTCATCTCAGAATTATTCATTCCAACTTTCAGCTCTCGTTCTCCAAATCTTACCGATGCATCGTTCAAGTATTCCCTAATCAACTCGGGATCTCTTCGTTCACTTGTATCTAAATCCCCTCAAGTATCTTCATTCGTTCTTCATATTGTTCCCCGTGAATTGTGCCTTTGCTACTTTCTTGTTCAATTCTTACGGTGGTTCGTTCAAGAGTTCTCTTCCTTCGTTATCATACAGATTCATTCGTTCTTTCCAATCCTACCGGTGGTTCGTTGAAGACCTTTCTCAAGTTTGCGCTATATCTCTCTTAATCCTTTCTATGAGAATAAGTAGTATGCCAAATCCGTTGCTTGTCATCAATTGAATTGGTGAGGGATGCGGATAACATAATTCTTATTCTTGTTTCATCCAAGTGATTGATTCATTCTTCCAGAGTTTGTTCACGATGAAGTAATTCTCGGTTTCAATTGTTTCATCTTTTCTTTTCCCGGAGATCCAATCTCTCATCATCACGAAGATCCATCTAAATCATTGCAAGGCTTCAATCTTATTCTTTTCATCCTTCACTTCTTTTGATAATCCTTTTATTACTGGAGTTCTCACGATGGCTCAACTTGGTGGTTCGTCAAGGCTTTCTTTCATTCTTCAATTGTTCTTCAAGATTTCTCTCGGAGTAAAGATCTGCCAAGCTATACTCAAAATTAAACATGGTGTTCAACACATGTCTTTTTTTGAGTAGTTCAAGCATTCTTAATCTTGCATTCCGAAATTGCAGTTCTTTCATATCTCATCTTTTGAGGTGGTGTTATGTCATTATTGATAATTTCCCTTCGTGTTTCATGATTCACAAGTTTTTAGGAGTGACATATCTTAAATCCATCATTTTCAATTCATTCAGGACATCTTTTCAATCATATCAATCTCGTCGTTGGAGTTACCTTGGGTTATGTTTCACCTAAAGCTTTCCCTAAGGATTGTTGCTATTTATGGTGTTTATAAATGACCCAAGTTCTTCATTTATCCTCCTGGTGAAATAAGCTTCTTATCTCCTTGTTGATGTCAATTCAATCTATTGTTTTCGTAGTGGCAGAATTTCGCCTCAATTTTGAGAAGTTTTCCATAAGCCCACTACAAGCTTATTCGTTTCGTTGTTGGTTTTCCAACAACTCTGTTATAATTTTCTTGGAAGGGTGTTTTCCAAGCTCAATTATGGTAGAAGTTGTCATTTTCTTCTCCATTCTGTTATTCCAATGATCCATCTTCTATTCTTTCTTCCGGAGGCTTTGTGATGTTGCTCTCTTCGTCCTATCATCTCGTTTTGCCAAGATCATGCTCTTTCCTTTGTCTATCCATTCAACCGGAGTGTCGTGTCCTTCATTCAAGTTCTCTCATCTTATCTAGTTTTTCCTCTCTTTTCAACAGGAGTGTTGTCTGAAGTTTTTCTTACCCCTTGTGCCATTCGTTCAATAGATTCGGAGCCAGTGTGTTGTTGATTTCATCAAGTATCATCCCATCTCCTAAAATTCATTTTCAATTCCTTCCATTTATAGTCAGAGTGCTGTCCAAATTATATCATTATTTTTTCCTTCTCTATCTTGTTTTAACCGAAGTGTTGTGGCTATCATTCCTCTTCTAACCGGAGTCTCATCCAAGTGCTTTCATTTTGCCAAGCTCATATTCTTTACCTTCCATTTCCAACTGGAGTGTTGTCGTAATTGATCCTTATCGCTCCTTGTACATCTCATTTCTACCGGAGTGCTTGCATGTACTTCTTGTCCATTGCAACCCTTTCTTATGTATTTCAACCCTACAAGGTTCTAGTAATGTTCCTTGTTCCTCTTTTCTAACGGAGTGTTTTCAACTTCGTTCATCTCCATTGTATTCTTTCATTCAAGTTTTCAACCTCTAAAGGTTCATTGGTTTCACTCGTTTGTACAAGAAGCAACTTAGTTTTACCTCTTCTCTTCCTCTTCCGTTTCTCTCTGGTGCCATCCCTAGGATCTTGGGTCGAGATCCTCTTGTAGTGGTGGAGTGTTGTGACGCCCCAAGACCGTTGCGCCAGGTGTCTTCCAGTTATTCGCTGTTGTTGCCTTGTCATTTGCTTGCGTGTTGCATCTTGCCATGTCATCATGTGGATTGCACCATCCTGTTTTCGAAACTTGCATCCGTCCGGGTTCCCCCAGTTTTCTCTGTTGTCCATTCTGAGCCCAGACACACTTGCACGAGCCGCGGCACATCTGAAATATTATTTTATAAGTGGCTGAAAAATGTTCTAGGAATGGGTTGCAAGTTGGCTTGCGGTGTTGTTTTGTTGTCAGTAGGTCGCCTGCCAAGTTTCATCGCATTCGGAGTTCGTTTGATGCCCCAACGGATAACTATAGCGGCAGTATAGCCAGTCTATCGTCGGACGTTGTCGGTCTCCAGAAACGGCCGCCGGGCTACATTCATCCTATTTCCTCTCAATCCAACCCTTCTTCACAGCCCACTAATCCAGCCCACTAAACCTCCCCTCCGACCGGAACCGTTCGATTGCGATCGGATGGTCCCAATCGGCCTCAAACCCATCAAACCCTAGCCCCTACCCTATTTAAGCTCACCCACATGCCATTTTTGGCCTTCTCCTTCCTCCTCCTTGAAATACGTGCCCCAATCATCATCCAGCCGCCGCCCACCTCCATTTCCGCCCGGCCGCACCCCCCCCACCCCTTGTCGCTCCCCCATCGGCCAGCCCCGCCGCCGGCGACGCGCGCAGCCAACTAGGCGCTGCCACGTCGCGCCCAGCGCCTCCACCAGCCCTACGGCCCGCAACCAAGGCCCGCCCGGGCCAGAGCCTTTGCTCGCAGCCGCCAGGAGAAGGGCTCCCCTCGATCGGATCTGGATCGGGAGGAGGTCCCGAGTGCCGCACCGGCGAGCCCGCCCCGCCGGTGATCTTCCTCACCGGAGTTCCTCCAGTCCTGCTACACCGCCGCCCCTCTTCTTCTTCTCCCTGTCTCTCCCTCCCTGAACCTAGCTCTCTCTCTCGCAGCACGCTGCCGCTACCATGAACGTCGCCGCCTGATACGTCTCCAACGTATCTATAATTTTTGATTGCTCCATGCTATATTATCTATTGTTTTGGACATTATTGGGCTTTATTATACACTTTTATATTATTTTTGGGACTAACCTATTAACCGGAGGCCCAGCCCAGAATTGCTGTTTTTTTTGCCTATTTTAGGGTTTCAAAGAAAAGGAATATCAAACGGAGTCCAAACGGAATGAAACCTTCGGGAACGTGATTTTCTCACTGAACATGATCCAGGAGACATGGACCCTACGTCAAGCAACCAATAGGGAGGCCACGAGGTAGGGGGGCACACCTACCCCCCTCCCAGGCGCGCCCTCCACCCTCATGGGCCCCCTGTTGCTCCACCGACGTACTTCTTCCTCCTATATATACCTACGTGCCCCCAAACGATTAGATACGGAGCCAAAACCCTAATTCCACCGCCGTAACTTTCTGTATCCACGAGATCCCATCTTGGGGCCTATTCCGGAGCTCTGCCAAAGGGGGCATCGATCACGGAGGGCTTCTACATCAACACCATAGCCTCTC